>NC_056007.1:86170150-86484805 GCF_018446385.1 Zingiber officinale
GTGCTCGAAATGATGTGAAACTAGGTTCTATAAGTTTGTTTAATTCTTATAATTATATCCATGTCTTCAAATATCAATTTGACCTAATATAAGAGCGGTGATTTTTTGAACACGAATATGTCTGAAAAATCTACTTCATGTTTAAAAAATCATTATTCACAATATATTAGATAAAATTGATATTTGAGAGTATTTATATGATTAGGAGAACTAGAGGAATATATAGAAATTTATTTTATATCATTCTGAGGTCTCTAGTCTATTAGCCAATTTCAGTTAAAATCGATTGATAGAACTAAAGACCTCGGTAAAATCAGTTCATATATATTTGTCTATTTTTTATAATTAAAAAAATACCCTCAAACATTAATTTTACTAATATATTGAGAGCAGTGATTTTTTGAACACGAATGTGTCTGAAAAATTAATTCGTGTTTAAAAAATCACTGCTCTAAATATATTAGGTAAAATTGATGTTTGAAGATATGAATATAATCATAAGGGTTCATTCGATCAAAATCGATTGATGAACTTAGAGAGCTTGAATGACGTGAAACTAAGTTCTATGAGTTTGCCTAATTCTTATGATTATATCTATGCTTTCAAATATTAATTTGATTCAATATATTAAGAGTACTTATTTTTTAAACACGAATTAATTTTTCAGGCATATCCATGTTTAAAAAATCATTGCTCTTACAAATACATATAAATTGATTTCATGTCATTTTGAGGTCTTTAGATCCATTAATCAATTTAGGCTGAAATCAACTGATGGATCTTAAAATCTTGAAATTACACAAAACCAATTTTTATATAATCGTCTAATTCTTATTATTATAAAAATATTCTCAAATATCAATTTATTCAAATATATTGAAAATAATAATTTTTTAAATACAGAAAAGAAATTCGATTCGGACGCTAAAAGAAAGACACTTGACTAAGAACAGAAATACGGAGGAAAATAGATGTAGATAATTTTAAAACTAAATAGGTGATTTAATAATTTTGAAAACTTATTTACATGATTTGATAAAAACAGCTCAACAATGATCATGTATGCATGCGCAATAACTTAATTCCCAGTTAATTAATTTTGTTTCGTTCTTAGAACAAAAGAGAGAGAAGGGTACCGGTGCTATGAGCATGCTGCAGAAGAGTGGGCGAAGGGGTAATTGTAAAGGTACTGAAGTTTAGTCTTCGCCACCATCACGTGTCCTCGGCCGGCGTTTCGGTCCACCTTCTTGCACGCCGGACACATCGGCGGCGGCAGTTGCATGGATTTGAGCTGCTTCAATTCCTTGTGTAGCCTTTGATTCTCCTCCTTGAGCGTCTCTCACCACTTCCTCAGAAACTCCAGCTCCACCTCCGTCTTCTTCAGCTTCGTCCTTCAATTCATCTTATCCTGTCCGAAAATGATAAAGATCAGGGCATGATTCACCGACAAATCGTATACAGAAGTTTCTACTATCATATCGAAGATTTACATGTTCTGTTAAGGAAACGTATTAGGGATATTTTTCTGACTTATATTTTCCTATGACAATTAGGAAAGTGTGCACATACATTGAGAAATGTGCATACCCGTTACAAGAACACTATATAAGAGGAGGGGGGGGGGCCGATGCACCGGTGGAGACATATGCTATTTGTATTCACGCTCTTATTGTTACTATAGTTCTTTCTACTATTCCAGCATTATTCATTTTGCTACTTCATATTAGACTTTGAGAAGCCTTCTTGAATTGAAAGGTGAGCTAATTACTTTTTTTTCATCTGAAAAATGGAGAGGTGGCTCACATTCTAAGAGGAAAAAAGGCAAGAAACCTATAATATCATTTTTGACGCTCAAAATTTTTGGTCAAATATTGAATTATGCTTAAAGATTGCATCACCACTTATAAAAGTTGAGAATGGTTGATTCTGATGATAAGCTTGCTATGAGTTTAATCTATCAAGTAATAGAACATGCAAAGGAGGAGATTAAAACAAATTTAAGGAGCGCAAAAAAATGGTAAAATATTATTGAATTTATTATGTTTTAATTCTAATATTGAGTTATGTGGTCATTGAATTTCTCACTATTTGTAGATATGAACTAGTTTTTACTATTATTGATAAAAGATAGGAAGACATGCTTAGTCAGCCTTTGCATGTTACAAGCTATTATTTGTGATCCGGTGATAAGGACGGGGATCCTCGTTGCCGGGAGGTTAATGACACGTGGAGGTCAATGGTCAAGAGGGTCAACCCCAAGGTCGTGCCGAGCGGACAGAGGTCATGCCGAGCAGACTGACGGGCCGATCGAGCATCCGGCCGACTGAACATCCGGCCAGGAATCTCCCAGGCCGGACGAAAGACAGCCCGACCAGGGGTCGAGTTTCCGATGCTCAAGGTGAAAGAGTCTCTGGGTCGAGCGGGCAGGCCGCTCGACCGAGCCACAGAACAGCAAGGCGCAATCCCATCCGAGCACATGAGCAGGGCTTCCCCGCCCGACCCGAGGTAAGCGCATTCTGGAGGCCATGAGCGCCGAGCGATCAGTCCGCTCGGCCCGGGAATAGGCAAGAGGTGCAAAGGGACAAAAGGGATAGCTGGTAACATTATCCTCGAGACACCTGCCACCGACAAACAGCATGGTCGGCGGCCGGAGCGGACAGAGTATCGTACGGTGGAAGTTTCTGCCGTTACGTCAGGGATATGCTCGGACGATTGCGGAATGACGTCAGACATGCTTTTCTGACACAACCCTACTGAGGTATGTTTGGGGAAGCGTACATGCATCGAGAAGCGTGCCCGCGCCTCCCCGGGGTCCTATATAAGGACCCCCAGACTTCGACGGAGGTATGCGATTCTCATCACTGTAGCCACAGTTACTCTGCTCCTTTCTTCTTCTTTTCCTAACTTGAGCGTCGGAGGGTCGTCGCCGGGAAACCCCTCCCGGCTCGGCTTCTTTGCAGGTTCGCCGGAGGTCTACACCATCATCAGAGGATAGCGGAGAGAGCCACGTCCCCAGCGTCCATCGACTCAGCGCTCGGACAGGATCAAATTGGCGTCGTCTATGGGAACGCACCTGAATCCGAGCAGAGAAGATGGAAGAAGTTGGACGCCAACTAATGGTGACACTCATCCAAGCGCGAGCAGCAAAGATTGTCGAGCAACAGCAGAAAGCGCAAGCCGATTGGATAGCACAGCAGGCGACGTCGGCATCTGGCGGTCGAGCGACGCCAGAAGACCGGCCGGAACAGCTCTCAATATGGGGCCAGAACAAAGGTCCGACCGGCACTCAGGTGGAAGCGCCGCCCGCCCCGATACCATTCCATCGGGCTTTATTCCAAACACCGTCAGAAGTCGCTCAGACCAACCTCAACCAAGGATCTTCATCTGACGAAGCCCCTGTCCGCAACGCACGGAAGGGCAAGGCGCCACGGACAGACTCGTCCCCCGAGCGGATCAATAGGCAGTTCTCCGAGGCCATCCTGCGCGACCCACTACCAAGGCATTACGCGCCCCCGGCGATCGGGGAATACAACGAGACCACCGACCCGGACGACCATCTGGGTAAGTTCGACAACACAGCCACTTTGCATCAATACACAGATGGTGTGAAGTGTCGGGTGTTCCTCACCACCCTTTCCGGATCGGCACAACGATGGTTCCGGAGGCTACCGAGCGGATCCATCACGAGCTTCGAAGAGTTCCGCACGACCTTCCTCCATCACTTCGCGAGCAGCAGGCGCTACCAGAAGACCAATGTCAGTCTGTTCGCCATCAAACAAGGCTCGAAGGAGTCGCTCCGAGCCTACATCCAGCGTTTCAACCATGTGGCCATGGATATCCCAACGGTCACTTCAGAAACTATGATGAACGCGTTCACGCAGGGGCTTGCAGACGGTGATTTCTTTCGTTTGCTCATCAGAAAGCCGCCTCGCAGCTACGACCACATGCTGAACAAGGCCAACGAGTACATCAATGTGGAGGAAGCTCAGATGGTGAGGAAAAAGGAAGCACCATCCGAGCCACTAGCTCATGCCGAGCGGAAGCAGCCTTCCAATTATCAACCACCGAGAGGACCCCGCGCAGAGGTAGCCCGTCCTCATCATAGGCCGCACGTCATCCAACAAGTAGCGGCCGATCGGCCTAAACCGAAAGGGAAGGTTTGGACTCCCATGTTTTGTTCGCTCCATCAGTCAACAACTCACAACACCCGCGACTGTCGGAGCCTCCACCCAATCGCTCATCCTATGCCAAGAAGCTATCACCGTCGATCACCTTCGCCGAATCGACGACACCAACACCAAAGTCCTGGCCGGCGTACGGAAAGGAGATCTCCCAAGCGGCAACATAACCAGCAGCACAGGGTCATTCCTCGGGCATCGCATGAGCGACCCCGACCATCCGCTCAGGAGGAGGAGAATAGAGGCAATGCGTCGAGGGGTGAGATCAACATCATCGCTGGAGGGTCGACCGGAGGCGACTCCAACAGGGCAAGGAAGGTGCATGCAAGGCAGCTCGGGATCCACGCGGTCGGCTGTAGTCAGGAGCGGGCGAGCGGACCCGAGATCAGTTTTGGGCCTAGGGACCTCGAGGGAGTCGAAGTCCCGCATGATGATGCCCTCATCATCCGAGCGGTAATAGCTAACTACACTATTCACCGCATCTTTATTGATACAGGCAGCTCGGTCAACATAATCTTTCGGAAGGCCTTGGACCAATTGCAAATCGACCGAGCCGAGTTGTTGACGATGACAACCCCCCTCTATGGGTTCACCGGTAATGAAATTTTGCCGGTCGGACGGGTCTGGCTGGCTATCTCGCTGGGAGAGGAGCCACTCAGAAGAACGCGGGCTGCTAACTTCATTGTAGTCGACGCTCCCTCCGCGTACAATGTGATCTTGAAGCGACCGGCTCTCAACGAGTTCTGAGCGGTCGTCTCCACCTTTTGCCAAAAGGTCAAATTCCCCGTGGAAGATCAGGTGGGAGAAGTCTGAGGTGATCAGCTAGCGGCCCGGCGCTGTTATGTAGAGATGGTCCGATCCGAGGCCAAAGCCGCCCGGAAGGCACCACGTGTCGAGGTAAATGCTATAACCGAAAAACCACCTTCTTTAGTTTACGAAGAAAAGGAGGAGGTAAAGATCCACCCTATCCGACTGGATGCCACTACGTTCGTCGCATCCGACCTGGAGCCGAGCCAGAAGGAGAAGCTGATCAGATGTCTCCAGCAAAACTGCGACGTCTTCGCCTGGTCGACCCACGAGCTGCCAGGGGTCTCGCCGAGCGTAGCGCAGCATGAACTCCACGTCCGACCGGACGCTCGGCCGGTGAAGCAGAGGAAGAGGGACTTCAGCGCCGAACAGAATATCATCATCCGAGCCGAAGTCGAGAAACTTATGGAGGCCGACCACATACGGGAGGTACAATTCCCGAGCTGGCTCACCAATGTGGTGTTGGTCTCCAAGCCAGGCAACAAATGGAGAGTCTGCATCGATTTCCGGGATCTAAATAAGGCATGCCCGAAGGATTTTTACCCTCTATCCTGAATCGACCAACTGGTAGACTTTACTGCTGGATGCAAGATGATATGCATGCTGGATGCATATCAGGGCTACCACCAAGTGCCACTCGCCCCGGAAGATCAGGACAAAGTGAGCTTCGTTACTGCGGACGACACTCACTGTTACAACTTGATGTCGTTCGGACTAAAAAAGCCAGAGCCACATACCAGCAGCTAATGAACAAAGTATTTTGGGAGCAGATCAGACGTAACCTGGAAGTCTACGTGGATGATATATTAATCAAGTCACTCCGAGCGGCGGATCTTTGTGCAGACATAGAGGAAACCTTCCGAACACTGAGGAGGTATGGAGTCAAGCTGAACCCCCAAAAATGTCTGTTCGGAGCAAAAGGTGGGCACTTCTTGAGATATATCGTGACCAAGCGGGGCATAGAGGCGAACCCTAGCAAGGTGAAAGCACTGCAAGACATGCCGCCTCCCAGGAATCTGAGGGAAGTGCAACGCCTCACCGGTCGGATAACGGCATTGTCGAGATTCATCTCTAAGATAGCCGAGCGGAGCTTGCCATTTTTCAAGATCTTGCGCCGAGCAACCAAATTCTAATGGGATCAGGAGTGCGACCGGGCGTTCGAGGAGCTGAAAGCCTATCTGAATTCATTGCCCGTACTGGCTAAACCGAATGTAGGCGAGCCGCTCCGTATATACCTGTCATCAACCGAGTATGTTGTCGGCTCGGCGTTGGAGAGGGGAGGCGGAGAAGAGCAGCCTGTGTATTTCTTGAGCCACATCTTAAAAGATGCTGAGTCCCGCTATACTGGTTTCAAGAAGCTCGCGTTCGCCCTAGTCCTGGACGCACGGAGGCGCATACTATCATCGTTATGACAAACAGCCCGCTGGGAAGAGTACTCCTAAACCCTGAGGCGTCGGGGCGGCTCATTAAGTGGACAACGGAGCTCAGTGAATTCGACATCCAGTATCAACCCCGCTCGGCGATCAAGGAGCAGTCCTTGGCGGATTTCATAACAGAGGTACAAAATCCTGAACCCGAAGCTTTGTGGAAGGTATTTGTGGATGGGTCGTCCACTCCGCTCGGCAGTGGGATCGACATCTTGCTGCTCTCTCCTCAAGAAGAACGGATGCTTCTGTCCGTTCGGCTGGATTACCGGGCAACAAATAACGAGACGAAATATGAGGCACTCATAGCCGGCCTACAAGCCGCTCGGCATGTGGGAGCCCACTGGGTGATACTGTACTCTGACTCTCAATTGGCCGCTCAACAACTCTCAGGGTCTTTCGAGATAAACAGCGCAAGGCTCCGGCTCTACGCGGAGGCCTTTGAAAAGCTCAGAAATAACTTCATCGAGGTTGTCATACAGAAGATCCCCCGAGCCGAGAACCAGTCAGCGGATGAATTAGCCAAGCTCGCTAGCTCAATATCGCCGATCGTCATCCAACAGCCAATTGAGTAGGTGTCCTTGGTGGCGCACATCGACCGAATGGAAGGCCTCACATTCCAGGGCGATTGAAGAACAACCATAATAGAATATTTGCGTTCGGAGGCCACACCGTCCGATCAGGAGGAAGCCCAGCTACTGAGGAGGACAGCCGGCCGGTTCACACTCATTAGGGACCAGCTTTACAAGAAGGCGTTCTCCCGCCCGCTGCTGAAGTGTGTCAACTCGAAAGACGCAGAATATATTCTCCAGGAGGTACATCAAGGATCTTGCGGAGGTCATCCGGGCGGGCGATCGTTGGCTAGGAAGATCCTACTGGCCGGATACTTCTGGCCAACCCTACAGGAAGACGCTGCTCGGACCGTCGCAACCTGCCTATTCTGTTAGAAGTACCACAGTTTCTCCCATAGGCCAACGAAGGAGATGAAGGTGTCTACTGTGTCCTGCCCGTTCGACCAGTGGAGCATGGATATAGTAGGACCTTTCCCCATGGCAACCGGGCAGCGGAGGTTTTTACTAGTGGCGGTCGACTATTTCTCCAAGTGGGTCGAGGCCGAACCACTGGCCAAGATAACCGAGCAGATGGTCAAGAAGTTCATCTGGCAGAATATAATCTGTCGATTCGGCATTCCTCATCGGCTCATTTCGGATAACGGGTGGCAGTTCGTTGGTCAACAGCTCGGAGAATGGTGCAAGGGGTACGGCATCGAACAACACTTCACTTCCGTGACGTATCCTCAAAGCAATGGCCAAGCCGAAGTAGCCAACCAGGAGATCCTGCGAATGCTTCGGGTTCGACTTGATCGCATGGGAGGAAGTTGGGTGGACGAGCTGTCCGGCGTGCTATGGGCCATTCGCACCACCTCAAAGGAGGGGACAGGGGTAACGCCGTTTCACTTGGTATACGGGGGCGAGGTGGTCGTCCTAGTCAAGGTCGAAGTAGAGTCCGATCGGATCCAGAGCTATGATGAGGATAATGCCGAACGGAGGCAGCTGGAGTTGGACCTGGTTGACGAAGCACGAGCTAAAGCAGTCGTCCGGCTGATGGCGTACAGGCAGAGAATGAAGCAGAATTACAACAGGCGTGTAATTCCCAGAGCCTTTCAGGCCGGCGACCTAGTGTGGAAGAAGGTGAAGTCGGTCGGCGACGTGAGCAAGATGGAAGCTCCCTGGGCGGGGCCCTTCAGAGTCGTCGAGAAGCTCCGGTCGGATGCATACTACCTGGAAGATGAGGACGGATGGCGGCTAGATCGACCATGGAGCGCAAACCACCTCCAGCGGTACCGTGCTGGATGAAAGGTGCGCCAGTGTAATTCATTTCTTGTATGTTCCGTTCGTCTGTATCCTTTGCCTGCAGAAGTGAAGATAAGAAAAATTGCGAAGGGTCTGAGAATTATTCGCCGAACGGCAAACTACATGAAGACCGTCGAACGGCAACGTTAAACCCTAGAGTCGAACCGGCGACTATAAACCCCCCGGTCGGAAGACCGTCGAGCGGCGACGTTAAACGCCAGAGTCGAACCGACGACTATAAACCCCCCGGTCGGAAGACTGTCGAGTGGCGACGTTAAACCCTAGAGTCGAACCGGCGACTATAAACCCCGCGGTCGGAAGACCGTCGAGCGGCGACGTTAAACTCTAGAGTCGGACCGGCGACTATAAACCCCCCGACCCGAAGACCGTCGAGCGGCGACGTTAAACTCTAGAGTCGGACCGACGACTATAAACTCCCCGGCTTGAAGACCATCGAGCGGCGATGTTAAACCATAGAGTCGAACCGGCGACTATAAACCCCGCGGTCGGAAGACCGTCGAGCGGCGACGTTAAACTCTAGAGTCAGATCGGCGACTATAAACCCTCCAGCCCGAAGACCGTCGAGCGACGACGTTAAACTCTAGAGTCGGACCGGCGACTATAAACCCCTCGGCTTGAAGACCGTCGAGCGGCGACGTTAAACTCTAGAGTCGGACCGGCGACTATAAACCCCCCGGCCTGAAGACCGTCGAGCGACGACGTTAAACTCTAGAGTCGGACCGGCGACTATAAACCCCCCGGCTTGAAGACCGTCGAGCGGCGACATTAAACTCTAGAGTCGAACCGGCGACTATAAACCCCCCGGTCGGAAGACCATCGAGCGACGACGTTAAACTCTAGAGTCAGACCGGTGACTATAAACCCCCCGGCTTGAAGACCGTCAAGCAGCGACGTTAAACTTTAGAGTCGAACCGGCGACTATAAAACCCCCGGTCGGAAGACCGTCGAGCGGCGACGTTAAACTCTAGAGTCGAACCGGCGACTTTAAACCCCCCGGTTGGAAGACCGTCGAGCGGCGACGTTAAACTCTAGAGTCGGACCGGCGACTATAAACCCTCCGGCTTGAAAACCGTCGAGCGGCGATGTTAAACTCTAGAGTCGAACCGACGACTATAAACTTCTCAGTCGGAAGACCGTCGAGCGGCGACGTTAAACTCTAGAGTTAAACCGGCGACTATAAATTCCCCGGTCGAAAGACCGTCGAGCGACGACGTTAAACTCTAGAGTCGAACCGGTGACTATAAACCCCCCGGTCGAAAGACCGTCGAGCGGCGACGTTAAACTCTAGAGTCGGACCGGCGACTATAAACCCTCCGGCTTCAAGACCGTCGAGTGGCGACGTTAAACCCTAGAGCCGGACCAGCAGCTATGAACCCCCCGGACGGGACAGCGTTGCGCAGATATACTAAAGCCAGCGTCTAGGGTCGATGATCAGCAAGCCTTGATCCTAAGGACATGCAGAAAACAATGGCGTGCGCTTGCCAGCGCCAACTAGCGAAAAGCTAACGAAATGGAAGGTCGTTCGACTGAGTGGCGCAGTTGAGAAAAACACTTCAACGAAAAACTAACAGAGGTTCCATGCGGAATGAAGGTCGTTCGACTGAGCGATGCAGTCACAAGAAACACTTCACGGAAGGCTAACAGAGCAAAATTGGCATTCCAAAGTTACATTTATAAGTTCGCCGATCGGAAGGATTACAGAAAACACTTCATTCAAGATAATTGAAAACATGCTTCGAAATGGTGGTGAGAAGCGCCGCATGTTCCGTAGCAGGGATGACCACGGACTCGGGGAGCTGACCCTTGGACTTCAGATAGTCCGCCGTGGCGATGATGGCTAACTCAAAGGCAATGACCAGCCGGTCGCAGACCTTCTCAGCAAATTCCGCCGAGCGAATGTACTTCTGCCTCAAGGTGGCGACATGGCCTGGCTCCGCCTCCTGGTACTCCTTGAAGGCGGCACAGGAAGCGTCAAGAGCCTCCTGCAAGGTTTTCAATTCATCCTTGAGTTTGGTCACTTCCGCCGAATGACCTTTTTGCTCTCCGTCCAGTAGGTCGGCTAGCTCCTTCACACGCTGCTCCAAAGCTCGGGCCGCCACATTCTTCGCTTCCAGATCGACGATAGCGGTATTTTTCCGAGTGGTTGCAAGTTCTATCTTGCGGTCATAAGTTTTGACATGCTTTTCAAGCTGGGCTAGCATGTATGCCTGATCGGCCGTCTTCTTCCGTTCGGCCTCCAGCTGCTCCTTGGTCTTCGTAAGCTCCTTCTGCAGCTCGGCATATGACGGGCTTTGAGAAGAAGACGTGCCGCCTGAACTCTTCAGTCTCTTCAGCTCCACCTCCACCATGGCCAAGCGGTTGGCGACAACGATTTCTTCCACCCATCTCTGATGTACGCAAGAGTGTTAAAATGCCGACCGGGAAGACTACACAGAAGAGCAGAAATGAGGCTTACCCCTGTGGACTGTTGCATGTGGCTGTCAACCAGTTTGTCGAGCGGTATCATGGCAACACGGGCCCGGGCGTCCGCCCACATCACAGCAAGGGGCCCCTTAATGGTGATCATGTGTTCAGGAGTCGTCGACTGGTCTGACTCGGCCATAAACGCCTCAATGGGGAGGTGCAGGGTGGCCTTAATAGTGCGGCGCCGGCCCGGAGTCGTGTGAGTGGATGCCGAGGGATCGGAGGTTGGGCTGGACATCGAGGACAGAATGCCCGAACGGAGGACTCGGAGGGGTACAGGAGGAAGAGAGCTGACCGGCACAGCTTCGATGGGGTCCGCAAGCGGATCCAGTTGGGAGGGGGTCCGGTCGGAGGAGAGCGCCTTGACCGATGGTGCTTTGCCGCGGGGAGATGCGGTGCCCGTCCGCTCGGACGCTTGCACTGCGGAGGTGGCCGAACGGAGTGGCATCTCAACACGCCGTCTCTTCTGGTTAAGTGGGAGCTCGTCGTCTGGCTCAGAGTCATCCTCCCGAACGGGAGGGCCCTTGTTGGAAGTTACACCACCAGCCACTTCTGCAGGTGAAGCCCGGGCGACCAACTCTCCTGCATTTACCTCGCTCTCACCCTCGTGAGAGCCGACCGAGCAATGCCCAATTGCTCCATTTCCTTGGCAACGGCCGCCTCGAGCGCCGCCTCTTTTCTCTTCAAGATCCCGAACAGCACAGACTCCATTACGATGTTCGCTGCAAGGAAAGGGGAAGAAAATCAGTTAGAACTCAAGGCAAATGCACAAGTAAATTTCTTACCAAAGCTGCTCGGGAGGGGGGTCCGGCTCGGACTCAAGCCAACACATATACAGCACGCTTTCAGGAAGAAGCTTGTTGATGTCGAGCTTCAGACCGACGAGCATATTGGCTGCTTGAAGATAATCCGGTCGGGTTTTATACCTCTTCAATTCGGGGGAGGTGGGCGGTCCGACCTGCCATTGGGGCTGGAAAGGAAGCCGACCGGGGATACGAAGAAAAAAATAGTACTCTTTCCAATGTTTGTTGGAAGAGGGCAGTTTATCAAAAAAGACTAAACCGGGCCGAGCCTGAAACAGATAAGTGCCCGGCTCGGACTGTTTGGGATAGTAGAAATAATATAAGACCTCCGGGTGGAGGGGAATGTTGTGTATCTTAAATAAGACCACAACTCCGCACAGAAGGAGAAAAGTGTTGGGAACCAACTGGGCGAGCGGAATGCCAAAGAAGTTGCAAACTTCAACGATGAAGGGGTGGAGAGGAAACCGCAGACCGGCTATGAATTGGTCGCTGAAAATACAAAAAGCGTCGCGCGGAGGTTTGTGCGGCCGAGCGGAAGGCGAAGGTAAAATTAGTTCGAAATCAGAAGGGATGTCAAAAGCGTTTATCAGGCTCTCGGCATCAGGCCGATCGAACCGCGACTCCATGGTAGTATACCATGGGCCGAGAGCGAGGTCCGCGGGCTGGGAAGAGCTAGCCATCGCCGGAACAGTGGAGGAGGCAGAAATCGGAAGAAAACGCAAAGGCTCAGGGAAGACGAACGGAACAGTAACCGAGAGGCAAGAACGCGGCAAGGAACGCAAAAAAAACACGAGAACCGAAGGAAGAAAGGAAGAGAACCTTACAGGAAAGATGAGGATAGAAAGAAGATGGCAAGGGGTCGTCGGAGTGCCGAGGAACGAGGTCACCAGAGCAAGGAGCGCAGGAAAAGGCTTCTGAGCACGAGACGGCGAAAGTGCGACAGAAGAAGGCGACGAGAGCTTTATAAGGATGGGCTCGATCCGCCCGAGCTGTCGGATGCAGGTCACATAACCCGAGGTCCGCATCCAATCGTCCATTTCAAACCGATGAACGTCGCATCGGGCGTAAGGCAGTGGTCGTACGATGACGTCAACAGTGCCACGTGGCACTCGGTCAAAGGAGGGCATTTAATGAGCCCCATCACGAGGTAGAACCCGCGTGCTCAACCATAATTTGCACGCATTCCGAGAAAATCCCGCGGACATCATCACAGGCCATCGACAGGCCAGTTGGGCAGCCCTCGGTAATTAGTCGACCGGCGCTATTCGACCCCATATTGGTCGAGCGGAGGTACACTTTCGGGAGTGGCAGGATGGCTGTCGCTTGGCCAAATTCATAGTCCAGTCAGTTGGACTCAGCGCCTCTTTCGACTAGACTTGAGAGGGAGGCATGTGATCCGGTGGGTGATCCGGTGGTAAGGACGGGGGACCCTCGTTGGCGGGAGGTCAACGACACGTGGAGGTCAATGGTCAAGAGGGTCAACCCCAAGGTTGTGCCGAGCGGACAGAGCTCATGCCGAGCGGACTGGCGGGCCGACCGAGCATCCGACCGACCGAACATCCGGCCAGGAATCTCCCAAGTCGGACGAAAGACAGCCTGACCAGGGGTCGGGTTTTCGATGCTCAAGGTGAAAGAGTCTCTGGGCCGAGTGGACAGGCCGCTCGGCCGAGCCACAGGACAACAAGGCGCAATCCCATCCGAGCACATGAGCAGGGCTTCCCCGCCCAGCCCGAGGTAAGCGCATTCCTGGAGGCCATGAGCACCGAGCGATCGGTCCACTCGGCTCGGGAACAGGCAAGAGGCGCAAAGGGACAAAAGGGACAGCTGGTAACATCATCCTCGAGACACCTGCCGCCGACAAACAGAATGGTCGACGGTCGGAGCGGACAGAGTATCGTACGGTGGAACTTTCTGCCGTTACGTCAGGGATATGCTCGGACGATTGCGGAATGACGTCGGACATGCTTTTCTGACACAACCCTACTGAGGTATGTTTGGGGAAGCGTGCACGCATCGAGAAGCGTGCCCGCGACTCCCCGGGGTCCTATATAAGGACCCCCATACTTCGACGGAGGTATGCGATTCTCATCACTGTAGCCACAGTTACTCTGCTCCTTTCTTTTTCTTTGCCTGACTTGAGCGTCGGAGAGTCGCCGCCGAGAAACCCCTCCTGATTCGGCTTCTTTGCAGGTTCGCCGGAGGTCTACACCATCATCAGAGGATAGCGGAGAGCGCCACGTCCCCAGCGTCTATTGACTCAGCGCTCAAACATGATCAATTTGAATTCTCAAATTTATTATAGTCAAATTTTCAATTAGATATGAACGTCCGCTTGACTTTATGAATATATAGCGAGAATTATTCTTAATGTTGTTGATTGGGATAAAATTGACCAATAATTGAATAGATTTAGAATTTAAAAAGGATTAATATTTGGCATTGAAAATAATATTTGATAAGGAACACAAAATCTTCAAATTATTTATTTATTTTTTTAAAAAAAAATAGACTCAATTAGTAATAAAATTTGTTTATGATTTCTTTTTTTTATGATTTGTTTTTTACTTTAGTTGATTGGTGGCATTCTTTTGGCATGATTGTCCGGAGTTGTAAAGATTTGCTATCAGAGTTTTAAGTTTGACGTGTAGCTCTTTAAGATATGAATGTAATTGGAGTGCATTTGAAATGGTAATATTTTTTTTTATGCTATTTAATTGTTCAATTAGCTAAACAATCTAAATTATTGAAAAATTTTATAACAAATTCTGTGGTTTGCTACTTTATACCTTTTTCATTTAAAAATAGGAGTATTGAAAAAGGAGGAACTGTTTAGCTAAAAAAAAAAGGAATGATTTAATTTTTGTGATGTATAACTTGAGATTAGAAATAAAAAGAGAGAAAAAGAGAAAAATAAAAGATGATGAATGCTTAAAATGATCCATTTGAAGATCTTCTATTTCTAATGATGAATAGATAATAGAGATAGAAGATATTGTATTATTAAAAGATAATGAATGGTTGAAAATTTTAGATGAAAAGTAAAATCATGAGACTTGAGATGAGAAGGAAAATAATGAGATTGAAGTCAAGTAATTGCATCCCATAAAATGAGGATGGGTAAGTATTAAGTTAAAGAAAAAAATTAAAAATGAAAAAATTTTAGACGTTTACAAGTATAGTAATGTATTTACTGCGTGTATATATATATATATATATATATATATATATAATTTTTCTTTTAAAGTAAAGTTATTATGAACTGAATTATTTTAATAAAAAATTATAAAAATTTCTTGTAATTAGTTTTATGCTATAGAGCTATTTGATAACCATTCTAATTTATGCAAGTCCCTAGTATAGCTTGAGGCAACCTATAGAATTCTAATGTATTTAGTATGATGTTTATTTTTCAAGAAAAAAAATTGGAATTGTCCCATCAACAGTTCTTCTAGAGTCGTCTTACGGATATAGAGAAAGATAAATATAAATACACAGTTGAAAATATATGATAAAGATGAAGAGTCATCTTAAAAATCGAATTTTGGATCTCTAAATCATAAGATCATGCGCTCCTAACTGTAGGACGCCCTGGGAACTTCCTTTTCAAGAAAGGAGCTTAAAAATACGGTAGAAATTTATACTAATTATTTGGAATGTCGTTTAGGCAGGTTGCTCTACGGACATGCAGGAGATAATTAGAGCTAGATATCTAATTATAATTTTTTCTTAAAAAAAAAAAGAAAAAGATTTTGCAGCCTAAATTGCAAGTCTAGTAGTCTAGCTATCTGCATATTACAGGAGGCCTTGTGAAGGTCCTCCTCCACCACACCTCAAACGCCCTCTGCAGATTGGGGCAGCTGTCACCCGACTTCGAGAAGGTCCCCAGCCAAGAGAGCAGGATGCTCTGCTGCTCCTCCAGCGGCAGAGTCAGAATCGTCCTCCCTATCCCTTCGTCCACCACCATGCCATCGAACCCCCTGCAGCCGTGCTGCAGCCAGCTGTAGTGGTGCCGCAGCCAGATGTAGTCATCGATGAGAGGCTGCAGCCAGACGTGCAGAAGCTGCTTGCGCGTCTCCTTGGAAGGAAGCAGCTCCCCTTTGCCGATGCCGACGAAGAGCCTCGAGGTGATGTAGCTCACCAGGTGACGAGATGTTATGGGCACCCTCGAGTGCAGCTCCGCTAGCTCGTTTTGGCTCGCCCACAAGGTGGCGAACTCGTCGGCGGCGTGCTGGTCGACCAAGATCTCTACCAGCCAGAGTAGATTGCCCGCCGCCAGACTGATCCGCCGCTCCACCGGCCCTCTGCTCTCCTGAGACAGGTCCGTGAAAGCGGACTCCGATGCGTGTCGGAAGAGATCCAGCAACGACTCTAAGCAGCGCCGGCACGAGGCGTACAAACTCTCAACGCTGATATCGGCGGATCCATTCGCCATGAGGAGGTTCTCCTTGAGAAGCTTGAGAACCAACGACTTCATTTCGCGACGGCCTCTGCCTTCTCCGCTCTCCAGGACCATCTCCAATATTTTAGAGAGCGTGTCATTGGGTGGGTGACAGAAACCGGAAGCTACTCGGTCAAGAATGGGATTGATTCCATACCCATCATCCTGTAAATGTCTGATCGAGGACACAACTTTTTCCTCTTCTTCTCCTTCCCAAGGCACTGCTTCAAGGTAATCCAGACACGACTTGATGCACGCATGGAAGCCGAGCGTTTCAGCAATCTGCAATTGTAAATTAAATTAACTCTCCTTAAAGCAAATGCCATGGTAAATAATTAAAACGTTCAATCAACCTTCAAAATCCGGAGAACTCGTGAAACACTCTGCTTGATCAACCTGCGCTTCACATCTTTAGCGTACATCAACCCGACAGTCTCGACGTAAATCTCCACATCGTCGCAGTCGAGAATTTCGATTTGAGGCACTGGAGGCTGCTCGGAGAGCTTATCAGCGAAGAACCTGCTGTGCTCTGCGAGAACATTTCTGTGGACGCTCATCCTCACGGAAGCGCCGCACTTAGTGTGCAACAAAACTTTGAGGTCGCTGGTCTCCAACTGACCGAGCCCAACAGATATCTTTCTCGGGATCTTAGCGTTTTGCTGGTGTGACCTCTCAGTGCCCTTTGATGAAATTGAGGGCTCGCGGGCGCGGTGGAAACGATCAGAGTACAAGGAGAACTCGTCCAGGGAGCGACGGATTACGTTATAAGGGGACCGCATGTCGAGGCAGAGGGGTCGGCCGGATGGTATGATCCAGGTCTCGTCCGACGAAGGTATATCCGCAGCCGCAACGGCCGCTGCAGTATAGAGCCGGCAACTGGGGACGTTGGAGAGCCAGAGGGAACGGCGGAGGAGGCGAGAGACGGCGGCGGCGGCGGCCATGATTGCGTTTAGTGGTTTATCGATTCCAATTTGCGCGGAGAAGATGGCACTAATATAAAGCAAGGCAACAGCGGATTAGCGGCGTTAAAAAAGAAACAACGTCTCTGTCTCGTGGAACGTACACCCAAACCTGTACCTTCATTGTCATTTCCGACTTCAGCGTTTCAAGAAAGCTACGAGTTAAATTTCTTCTCCAATTGTTACTCGGGTAGCACACTGAAGCCGAAGAGAATTGTCCAGGTTTGATGGTGATAGATGATTTGAATTGGTCTAAAAATTGATAAATATCTTCGATTTCGTTCTTTCTTAACATTCTTTGCCAATTCTTCGCCAAAAATAAAGGATTTATTTCCTTTTTCCCACGTTTAAAATCAAAATCGTAGTGGAGAATCTTATACAATTTTGGAAGTCATCGATGTCGATTTATACAACCTTATTAGTTTTATGGGCCTTGGCTTCTTCGACATCTGGGCTCTGCGCATGGCTGTTGATTTATACAACCTTATTAGTTTTATGGGCCTTGGCTTCTTCGACATCTGGGCTCTGCGCATGCCTGTTGATTTATACAACCTTATTAGTTTTATGGGCCTTGGCTTCTTCGACATCTGGGCTCTGCGCATGGCTGTTTACTTTTTTCCCAAAGTATTTCCCCTGTTACTTGTATACTTGGCGCCGACGTCTGTTAGATCAAGTTTAGATGATGTTTTGCTGCGAATTTGCTCCTTTGGGTCTGTTTCTATTTTCTGACCCCTCGATTACTGCAATATCGGAAAAGCTACGAGTTAATGAACAACATTGCTCGCGGTATGTCGAGAAATCAAAGTATTGAATTTTCATGGAGCTGAGCGTGATGTTTTGAAACTAAAGAACTCACTATGGCCGAACGGTGTGACCGCATTAACCCTGCCCCAAGTGATCAAGCGAACTCGGCTCTGGAGCAAACTCGGCTCTGAAAGGCACGTGTATAGATCAGGGCTCCATCAATCTTAAGGGGCTTGGGATCGAGTCAGACATGATGGCCGATCGGCTTGGACACCCAACCTAGAGGTCCGATCAGCTAGACCATCCAATCTAGACATATGACCTTGTTAGCCTTAAATGTTGGCCTCTCCTAGATTAATTATATCATCTGGTTTTCTTGACTTTGACCCTAACCTCGAGGGCCACATTATATCATGGATGTTCCACTGGAAGAAGCAGTTAAGAGTAATGAAATGGAGAAATATTTACAGAGAGGATGCTCCATTAGAAGATACAGTGAAATGGAGCAGGCTTTTTAATGGAGATGTGGAAGTGCATAAATTTGATACTTCATTAAATGAGCTAGAGGATGGGACATGGACTGATCACGAGAGTGGTGGAATATATTTAACCAAAGATTTGAGAAAAAGTGATGTGATTTGGGAGGCAAAAACTGAGCCTAAGCTTCACCTGTTGAATTTTTCGGGCCGCGAAAATCGTTTTTTCGCGTCGCGGAAATCTTGAATCACCCTAGCCAACGGATCTCGTGCGAAGAAAAAATTCGAAAACATACGAGTACGAGTTACAAAACTTCTAGATCTACATGATGAAGATCTTTACCTTTGTTGCGTGCCCTTTTTGCGTATCCCGCTCGTCCTCGGTACGCCGGATCTCGAAATTGTCAATGTAGACAACTCTCTACACGTATCCACACGAACACACTAGGTGGAGGTGACCAAAAACCAAGGTGTACTAGCACCTATGTGGTTTGGCCAAGGAAGGAGGAGAGGGAGAGCTTGAGAGGAAGAAGATGTAATAATGCACTTGAATGAAAAATGAATCCATTTCATTCAAAAATGTGGCCGGCCACTTCTCCATGTTTAACCCCAAATTAATTGCATTAATTGCAATTAATGTGAAGCCATTAAAGAGAATGACTTTGTAACTTCCATGAGGTGACACTCATGATGATGTGGAGTAACATCATTAGTCAACATCAATGCCAACTCACCAATGAAGTGGCATAAAGTCAAGTCAAACTTGACTTTCTATCTTCCTCTCAAGTCAAGTCAAACTTGACCAAATCTCTTTCATGGTTGATCTAATCTAACCATTTGATTCAAGCCAACTTAATATAATGAATCTAATTCATTAAATTAAGTTGATTTAATGAGCCATAATCTAAATTAGACTCATTGAATACATGAATCCACTTGAGTCCAACTCAAGTTAGCCCAATTAGGATTACTCTTAATCCAATTTGATTCATCAAATGAATCTAATCCTCTTGGTTCATCATATGAACCTAATCTCCATCTAATTGTCCTCAGTGTGTGACCCTATAGGTTCTTGCAACGTTGGCAATGCCCTAAACCCATTTAGGAGCATAAGTAATGAGCGGTATCTAGCAACACATCATTACTACCCAAGTTATAAGAATGTCGAGATCCGACATCACCTTGTGACTACTAATTGTGACTCCTTACAAAATATGACAAGTGTCCTTCTATCATAGACATCTAGATTGATCAATATGAGGCATAGACCGTGTCATCCTCTAATCAATCTAAATCTTGAACTCCAAGTAGACTCACTCAATCAAATGAGCTCAATATCCTATATTGACTCATTTGGGCATGGCCATGCACTTCGTGGTCTCACTCTATCAAGAATATCGATGTCGCTCCCGTCATATAGGAGGGATAGATCCCATCTACATCACTCACATCCCTCTGCATAATTCGTTACATACCCAGTAATCGCCTTTATAGTCCACCCAGTTACGGGTGACGTTTGACGAAACCAAAGTACATAACTCCTTATATAGGGATCTATGGTGACTTCAGGTCTAAGGACTAGTAGTCATACTAATAGCCACATGAGAAAGTATATGACACTCATATAACGATCCATGATACTTTTTCATGGCGGGTCATTCAGTATACATTCTCTAATGCATACCCATGTGTCAACTTGATATCTCTATATCCATGACTTGTGAGATCAAGTCATCGAGTTGACCTACATGCTAGTCTTATTGCATTAACATTGTCCCTAAATGCTAATACTCGACTAGGAATGATTAAGAGTAGTGTTCCCTATATCATCTCACTATCGGTTCAACTAACCTATTGATATAGGTGAGAACCGTCTACTCAAGGGCATTATTATACTTAGTTTATTTGGCACAAATACAAGTAAATATAATAACCAAAAATCCAAAACAAATGCCTTTATTTATATAAGAATATGATACAACAAGTCCATAATACAATCATCAAATGATTGGCTCTAGGGCTCTAGGTAACAATCTCCCACTAGCACTAGTGCCAATCAGTGTAGGCTCTAAGCCCAAATGACCTAGTGTAACCATCATGCTTCTTCTGTGCCAAAGTCTTGGTCAAGGGATCTGCGATGTTAGCCTCTGTAGGTACTCTGCAAATCTTCACATCTCCTCTCTCGATGATCTCTCGAATGAGATGGAAGCGCCGTAGTATGTGTTTGGTCCGCTGGTGTGAGCGAGGTTCCTTCGCCTGTGCTATAGCTCCATTGTTGTCACAATAGAGCTCAATGGGGTCAGCAATGCTAGGAACCACCCCAAGTTCAGTGATGAACTTGCGGATCCAAACTGCCTCCTTTGCTGCCTCTGATGCAGCAATGTACTCGGCTTCTGTTGTAGAATCCGCTTCGAACTCTTCCAGCTGACAACACCACCATTAATGCAAAATACGAACCCTGACTGCGATTTATAGTCATCCTGGTCGGTCTGGAAGCTAGCATCACTGTAACCCTTTACAGCTAGCTCATCATTGCCTCCATATATCAAGAAATATTCTTTAGTCATTCTTAAGTACTTAAGAATATTTTTGACCGCTACCCAGTGACTTTCACCTGGATCTGACTAGTATCTGCTCGTCATGCTCAAAGCATACGAGACATCAGGTCGAGTACATAGCATGGCGTACATGATCAATCCTATGGCTGAGGCATAAGGGATCTGATCCATGCGGTCTCTCTCCTCTCTAGAAGAGGGACCTTGAGTCTTCGAAAGACTCACGCCATGTGACATCGGCAGAAATCCCTTCTTGGAGTTTTGCATGGCAAACCGTAGGAGTACCTTGTCAATGTATGTACTCTGACTTAGGCCAAGCAATCTCTTAGATCTATCTCTATAGATCTGAATCCCTAGAATGCGGGATGTCTCACCTAAGTCCTTCATTGAGAAGCAACTCCCTAGCCAGGTCTTGACAGACTGAAGCATAGGGATGTCCTTCCCAATGAGTAATATGTCATCCACATACAATATGAGGAAGACAACTATATCCCCTACAACCTTCTTGTAGACACAAGACTCATCTTCGTTCTTGATGAAACCAAACTGTTTGATTGCATCATCGAATCGAAGATTCCAGCTCTGAGAAGCTTGCTTTAGTCCATAAATGGACCTATGTAGCTTGCATACTCTGCTAGTATGCTGTGGATCTACAAAACCCTTAGGTTGTGTCATGTACACATCCTCGAGCAGATTTCCATTCAGAAACGCGGTTTTGACATCCATCTGCCATATCTCATAGTCATGGTAGGCTGCAATAGCAAGCATGATCCGAATGGACTTAAACATCGCTACTGGAGAAAAAGTTTCATCATAGTCAATACTATGAATCTGCTTGAAATCTTTAGCTACCAAGCAACCCTTATAGATAAGTCCATCCATGTCAGTCTTTCTATTAAAGACCCACTTACACCCAATGGGTTTTACCCCTTCAGGTGGATCAACCAAAGTCCATACTTGGTTGGTGTACATGGATTCTATTTCGGATCTCATGGCTTCTAGCCATTTCTTGGAATCTGGTCTCATCACAGCTTCCTGATAGGTAGTAGGCTCATCCTCTATGAGCATAACGTCATCATGGTCAGACAAGAGAAATGAGTATCTCTCAGGCTGACGACGTACCCTATCAGACCTGCGAAAAGGTATGTCTACTTGAACTGGTTGTTGTTCCTCAACTCCTTGTGGAACAACATCATCCACAACACTTTGTCGTTCCAGTTCAATTTCCATCGAGGCATCAGTGCTATTGTTCGCATCTTGAACTTCTTCAAGATCGAACGCGCTCCCACTAGTCTTTCTAGAAACAAAGTCCCTTTCTAGAAAGACCCCAGTCTTTGCCACAACTACCTTGTGCTGACTGGGAATGTAGAAGTAATATCCCTTAGTTTCCTTGGGATATCCAATGAAAAAGTACTTGTCGGATTTGGGTCCTAATTTATCTGAGACTTGACGTCGAACGTAAGCCTCACAACCCCAAATCCTCATGAAAGACACCTGGGCATCTCTCCCAGTCCATATCCTATATGGTGTCTTTATCACGGCCTTGGATGGAACTCGGTTGAGTATGAAAGCTGCCGTGTCTAGAGCATAGCCGCAAAGGTATGTCGGAAGATTTGTGTGACTCATCATAGATCGAACCATATCTAATAGGGTACGATTCCTCCTTTCGGATACACCATTCCACTGTGGTGTTCCAGGAGGAGTGAGTTGGGATAGAATCCCACACTCAGCTAGGTAGTCACGAAACTCATGGCTAAGGTATTCTCCACCTCGATCGGATCGAAGTATCTTAATACTCTTGCCAAGCTGGTTCTGTACTTCATTCTTGAATTCTTTAAACTTTTCAAAGGATTCAGACTTATGTGTCATCAAGTACACATAACCATATCTACTAAAGTCATCAGTAAATGTGATGAAGTACCTATAACCGCCTCTAGCAGCGACATTGAAAGGGCCACATACATCACTATGTATGAGTCCTAACAAATCAATCGCTCTCTCGCTGTGCCCACTAAAGGGAGTCTTGGTCATCTTGCTTCGTACGCATGACTAACATACCTCATATGATTCAAAATTAAATGAGTCCAGCATACCATCCTTAGGGAGCTGGGATAAGCGCTTGTCATTTATATGACCTAAGCGACAGTGCCAGAGGTAGGTTTGGTTCATGTCATTTGACTTGAACCTCTTGGTATTTATGTTATAGATAGGGCTCTCGAGGTCTAGAATATAGAGTCCGTTTATCTGTGGTGTACTACAATAGAACATATCGTTTAAATAGACGGAACAACATTTGTTTTTTATAGTAAACGAGAAACCTTTCTTGTCCAAACAAGAAACTGATATAATGTTCTTAGTTAATGCAGGCACATAACAACAATCATCTAATTCTAGTACAAGCCCAGAGGGAAGAGATAGATGGTAAGTTCCTACATCAATAGCAGCAACCCGTGCTCTATTGCCTACTCGTAGGTTTATCTCACCCTTCGTCAATGCCCTGCTATTCCTCAGCGCTTGTACATTAGTACAAATGTGCGAAGCACATCCGGTATCTAATACCCACGATGAAGAAATAGAGAGGTTGACTTCTATAACATGTATACCTGAAGTAGAAATCTTATTTCTCTTCTTCTTAAGATCTTCCAGGTATTCTTTGGAGTTCCTCTTCCAGTGCCTTGCTTGTCCTTAATATAGGTGACAAAGATATTCAACCATATCGTAAGCGCCCATCAACTCATGTTGCTTCTGAAGCTCGAGTTCATGGTTGCGAGCATAAGACAGGACACATCTAATGCGTCATCTTGATGCTTCTTGTAAGCATCACGGTCTGCTCGCGTGGCAGTGGCAGGAGGAGCCTCCGGAATGGGCTGCTCCAGAACGTACAGTTTACGTTCCTGAGTGAGAACTATTCTCAAATTCCTGTACCAGTCCAGGAAATTTGCTCCGTTGAGCTTGTCCTTCTTAAGGACAGAACGCAGAGAGAAGATGTTCGTGCTCGACGTCATGGTAATTCTACAACAGAAATAAATGCAGAAATAAGTATCATATTCTTAATCATTTAATTAGGCCTTTAACTAAATGATGCTCCTACTGAATTCTATAATTCATGTGGGACAAGATCCACATCATACTAACCCTTGAGTTAGCTTTGGCTAATACGCCCAAGACTTAGTATGATCGGTAGGTAACGATTACCAATTACATCTCTATGCAACTCTTGTTTATAGGATCAAAATCCGTATTTATATTAAAACTCGAGTTAGCTTTGGCTAATACGCCCGAGAGTTAATATATATGTGATTTTGACCTAACTTTCCAACCGTTGGAAGAATGCCTATAGTTATACTCGATCCAACCGAGTTAATTAGGAATACTCAATCTAATTGAGTTTGTATTCACCCATGCGTTGATAGGCGGGACCAAGATTGTCCCTCCGTACCCTACCAAGATAGTATGTGTTGCTCTGCTTTGGCAGATTCAACAACAGCATGCGATCGAGGTAGTGGTAGGTATCACGGCATGGTAGACATTACGAGTTGACGTGTTTTAGATCTAATCTAAACGATGATGCATATCATATACTCGATAGATCTAATCTAATCGAAGGGTGCATCATGTGCACGACTTAGATCTAATCTAATCGTTAGGCACTAATTAATTACTTAATTAACTAGCATGCATCACATACACACAAAAGCAATTAATTAAATTAATTTGTGATTTAGTCATGACCCTACTACGATCTTCTCAAGCCAATGAGAAGATCGGATGGTCAACCTAAGGTCAACAGCTTCTCAAGCTTCTTCCTTTGACCACCTTGTGTTGCTCGCGCCCTCCTCGTAACTCCGTCTCGTGTGGACCTTCCACCGCTTCAAAATTACATTACAATTTTGAAACTCAAGTTACATTCGAGTCTAAATCTAATTTACAACCAGAATATAAGAGAGGCACGACGCGCAGGTCGCGAAAATAAAATACAAGCACGCACATCACATAACGGCACGCAGGTCGTATTATGAATTACAACACAATTGTCCAATCGAATTGGGTCTTTGGGCCATGACTATCACAAAATTAATATATAATTTAAAATTATATATTTCTGTAATTTTTCTGTAATTTTTCATAATTTTACAGATTTTATGAGTAAAATTTTCTCGGCGGTCCGGATTAGCGATTTTGGGCGCAATCGCGGAGCAAATCCCCTTGCGGGGTTAGGGGCAGTACCCCTACCCGCGATCTAACCATCGTGAGTTGCTCCTAAGCGATCCAAGAGCACCTTATCCCGCTGTCCCAAAAAGATTTGGGTCGAAACGATGCCATTTCGGAAAAAACTTCTCGGTAGTCGAAGCCTACAAGTGTATAAACACTTGTGCTTCGCTTCTACGAGAAATATTACTCTTAAAACTATAAAAAAACATAAATTTACAGAAATGTACAGAAGCTTTAATTTTTCATAAAAATCAAATTAAACTCGTACAAGCTTCACACGTGACTCTGATACCACTGTTGGGTTTTTCGGGCTGCGAAAACCGTTTTTTCGCGTCGCAGAAACCCCGAATCACCCTAGCCAACGGATCTCGTGCGAAGAAAAAATTCGAAAACATACGAGTACGAGTTACAAAACTTCTAGATCTACATGATGAAGATCTTTACCCTTGTTGCGTGCCCTTTTTGCGTATCCCGCTCGTCCTCGGTACGCCGGATCTCGAAGTTGTCAATGTAGACAACTCTCTACACGTATCCACACGAACACATTAGGTGGAGGTGACCAAAAACTAAGGTGTGCTAGCACCTATGTGGTTCGGCCAAGGAAGGAGGAAAGGGAGAGCTTGAGAGGAAGAAGATGTAATAATGCACTTGAATGAAAAATGAATCCATTTCATTCAAAAATGTGGCCGGCCACTTCTCCATGTGTAACCCCAAATTAATTGCATTAATTGCAATTAATGTGAAGCCATTAAAGAGAATGGCTTTGTAACTTCCATGAGGTGGCACCCATGATGATGTGGAGTAACATCATTAGTCCACATCAATGCCAACTCACCAATGAAGTGGCATAAAGTCAAGTCAAACTTGACTTTCTATCTTCCTCTCAAGTCAAGTCAAACTTGACCAAATCTCTTTCATGGTTGATCTAATCTAACCATTTGATTCAAGCCAACTTAATATAATGAATCTAATTCATTAAATTAAGTTGATTTAATGAGCCATAATCTAAATTAGACTCATTGAATACATGAATCCACTTGAGTCCAACTCAAGTTAGCCCAATTAGGATTACTCTTAATCCAATTTGATTCATCAAATGAATCTAATCCTCTTGGTTCATCATATGAACCTAATCTCCATCTAATTGTCCTTAGTGTGTGACCCTATAAGTTCTTGCAACGTTGACAATGCCCTAAACCCATTTAGGAGCATAAGTAATGAGCGGTATCTAGCAACACATCATTACTACCCAAGTTACAAGAATGTCGAGATCCGACATCACCTTGTGACTACTAATTGTGACTCCTCACAAAATATGACAAGTGTCCTTCTATCCTAGACATCTAGATTGATCAATATGAGGCATAGACCGTGTCATCCTCTAATCAATCTAAATCTTGAACTCCAAGTAGACTCACTCAATCAAATGAGCTCAATATCCTATATTGACTCATTTGGGCATGGTCATGCACTTCGTGGTCTCACTCTATCAAGAATATCGATGTCGCTCCCGTCATATAGGAGGGATAGATCCCATCTACATCACTCACATCCCTCTGCATAATTCGTTACATACCCAGTAATCGCCTTTATAGTCCACCCAGTTACGGGTGACGTTTCACGAAACCAAAGTACATAACTCCTTATGTAGGGATCTATGGTGACTTCAGGTCTAAGGACTAGTAGTCATACTAATAGCCACATGAGAAAGTATATGACACTCATATAACGATCCATGATACTTTCTCATGGCGGGTCATTCAGTATACATTCTCTAATGCATACCCATGTGTCAACTTGATATCTCTATATCCATGACTTGTGAGATCAAGTCATCGAGTTGACCTACATGCTAGTCTTATTGCATTAATATTATCCCTGAATGCTAATACTCGACTAGGAATGATTAAGAGTAGTGTTCCCTATATCATCTCACTATCGGTTCAACTAACCGATTGATATAGGTGAGAACGGTCTACTCAAGGACATTATTATACTTAGTTTATTTGGCACCAATACAAGTAAGTATAATAACCAAAAATTCAAAACAAATGCCTTTATTTATATAAGAATATGATACAACAAGTTCATAATACAATCATCAAATGATTGACTCTAGGGCTCTAGCTAACATCACCAAGATATGGTAGAAGGTAGCTTTCTGGATTAGAGAGTGGGAAGAAGATTGCAGGGGATGATGCCAGCAAAATGGAAGTGGGTGGAGTTGATGCAAATGAATATGAGCATGTTGTTGAGGTAGAGCAGCTCAGTAATGGACAGGATACTACTGCTTTTGAAATTTAAGATGGAGCAGTCAGAAGTCAATATGATAGTGTGAGTGCATTCTCAGCTTCTCTAACCAAATTGCTTCCCCATGAGGAGATGATGGGACTCTTCCTTTTACTTACAAATACATTTTAAACTTTAGATTGATTATTAGTTACTGACTTTGTTAATCTGCGTTTACTACCTTAGCTTTAGTCTACAAGCAAGTTGTGAGGTGGTTGATGAGACCAGCTTCGTGCTGTTCTTCTTTAGTTTTTAAGTTTGTGTTGGCTTGCTTGATGAGACCAGCTTTGTGCTGTTCTTCTTTAGTTTTAAGTTTGTGTTGCTGAAGAGAGAATTGCTTGCTTCCATTTATGTATTCTCTGGAAATCTTTTGTGCTTCAAAATTAACAGCACCTAGGAAAAAGACCTGCTGTGTCTCTACTGAATCTCTTTTGCACAATGTCTTTATTGAATCATGTTTGTGTTATCCTCAAGTGATGCTTAAAATGTAATCCTCAAGGAGCCTAATAGTGTCATAATCCAGACAGATACTTGTATTGCTTTGACTCGTGTGTAACAATGACCCTTTTTGCTCTCAGCCAAATGCTCCTTTCATGAATGAGCTCTCCATATTCAAGTATCTAAACATGCAAATAGAATAGCATCTCATGAAAAATAGAATACCCCTTCGTGTTCCTGCTGAAAGCACAAAAGAAAAACTAGAATGAGACCTAGTACAAATTCAAAGTTATCGTGAATCTCTATACAATGAAGTGAATTACTGAATTTATGTACTAAATCAAGCTTTTCCCCTACAGAAATCGAGGTCTTGATATATATAACAGCATTTTATATAGGTCAGTCGTTTCTGAACTCATGAGTCAGTTTTGTTATTATCCAAATACCCGACTTTCATAATATCTAAATCATCCCGAAATACCCTCTGTTTTTGCTATAGGCCCATTAGTCAATTTTGAAAAAAAAAATTAAAATCATTTCAAACTAAAATTAACGTATTCTTAGAAACCTCTTAATATATTTATGCACTCGAATCTAAATTTAATAATATAATATATTTATGCACTCGAATCTAAATTTAATAATATAAATTGAGAAGAGTAAAATGAGAGCACATCTCTAAACTTTTACTATACCAATTTACTCAATTTGCACTATCAAATTTAAATATGAGGGCATAAATATATTAAAGAGGTTTTTATGAGTACATTAGTTTTGTTTTGAAGTGATTTGGAGGACATGAATATATTTACTGTTGGTGTAATCGACCTCTAGAGTTTTGATATTTGATAATATGTTTAATGGAGTTTGGTCAAGGTTGACCTAGTCAAGTGAGAAGTCTAGTCAAATCAAAGTTGACTAGATGACTGATAAGTGGTGAGTAGTATACCGAGTAACTATTAGTGGTGAGTAGTCTACCAAGTGATGTAAGTGATGAGTAGTCTACCGAGTGACTAGCAAGTCCAACCAGGTCAAGATGACCTGATGTTTGACAAGAGAAAAATCTTAAGGAGAGGTAACCATAGATAATGAGAAGTCTTAGAGGAGTGAATTCCAAGCAAAAGTCCTAGTGAGTGAAGCAGGATAATGAAAAATCTTAGGGGGAGGTACCCTAGGTAATAAGAAGTCTTAGAGAAATAACTCTAAGCACGTGTGACCGAATGGTTTTCAGTCGACCTTGCGCAGTCGACAGGACCAGCAGATTTTGATAAACCTAAGTATAGTATTACCAACACTATTTTACATTACTATTATTGTTGTTGTGCTAATTTAGTATTGGAGGAAAAGTCTTAGTGGATCAGACGATCAGACACTGAGCAAAGAAAATTCAAGCAAGTTTGGAGGGTCGGATGTTTGGCAGATGAGTGACGTAAGCTCTTGGAGGGAGTGCAGTGTGGCTGTGTTCTGGTAGGGACAAACCTTAGGAGTTGATCCATCCAAAAAAATCGACAGAGTTTTAATTTTAAGTTGAGATCAGGACAGTTCTTACTATCTTACTCATGCATTTATATATCTATCTAACTTTGTTTTGCAGGGACATCATTATTGTTGTTGTGCTAATTTTATTTTACAGATAAAATCAGGTTCCAGGTTAATTAAGGGTTCGGTCGACCGAATGAGAGGTTCAGTTGACCGATCAGGCTAGAATGAAACAGATAAGAACGAAACGTACAAACTTGGTATCATAGCATGATCAGTTGACTAATAATAATTACCAGTCAACCAAACTTTAAAAGGAAATGACAGATAATCAGATCGAATCTGTGCACAAATGAAAATTCGGAGGATCAGTCGACTTATAAACTTTATTAGTTGACCGAACAATGAATATTGTGGGATTGAATGGATCAGATTAGAGCAAAGAAGGAAAGGTGCGGGGTTCAGTAGACCAATAGGTGGATCAGTCGCCTGAAAGAATTAATTGACCAAACAGGTTTTCAGTTGACTGAAAGGATCAGTCAACCGAACAAGTTTTTGTTGGTGCAGTTAGGACCAATGGTCAAACCTAAGTTTTGATGAATGACAAATGAATTAAAGTTAGGTGTGGTGTAATCTAACCTTTTTACCAAATGTGCAGGACTTGATAAATCTGGAGAACTTGATATTAGGCTGAAATCTAGTTAGCTTTGTTAGACCTAATAGCTAGTGGGAAGTCCAGATAAGTCAAGGAATGACATGATATCTGGCGGAAAGTCAGGTTGGGTCCGCGGGACCTGACAGCTGGCCGAAATCAAGTTGGGTTTGCGAACCTGACAACTGACAAGAAGACTTGGTAGGTCAAGAGGCAAGTCAAGTAACTGCAATGGTAAGTACGATAAGCACTAGAGGAGAGTGATCCAGTGAGGACGAGTCCCAGTGGGATTATAGACACTGGTCCAACTTAGATTCATTTTGGAAATCTAGACTGAAACCAAGACTAGATCCTGGTCTTGGTAAGACATGATCTAACTCATAAATATATATAAATTGTTCATACATATATTTTTCTAACTTTATGTTGTAAATACAAACGTAGATCTTCGAATTCTATACACGTGACAACTGATAGAATCTGATTCTAAGTTCAGAGTCAAAAGATATAGCCTCTAGAAGATTATTGTGTCAAATTAGCATATTGGAGGCGCCTTGGATGGGTTGGAGGTGCCCCAGATAAGAAGTTATATCTCTTTTTTATTGGATAAGGCTTATTGGAGGCGCCCTAGGTCATTGGAGGCACCTCCAATGACCTATATAAGGAGGATTTGGCCAACTTTCAAGAGACAACGCATATATAAGCTTTCTCGATCATTCTATTGCATCGTCCTTCTACTGCTGCTCTGTTACAACGCTACGACATCCCGAAATACTCCTCTGTTTTTGCTACAGGCCCATTAATCAATTTTGAAAAAAAAAAATTAAAATCATTTCAAACTAAAATTAACGTATTCTTGGAAACCTCTTAATATATTTATGCATTCGAATCTAAATTTAATAATATAAATTGAGAAGAGTAAATGAGAGCACATCTTTAAATTTTTACTATAACAATTTACTCAATTTGCACTATCAAATTTAAATATGAAGACATAAATATATTAAAGAGGTTTTTATGAGTACATTAGTTTTGTTTGAAGTGATTCGGAGGACATAAATATATTTACTGTTGGTGCAATCGACCTCTAGAGTTTTGATACTTGACAATATGTTTAATGGAGCTTGGTCAAGGTTGACCTAGTCAAATGGAAAGTTTAGTCAGATCAAAGTTGACTAGATGACTGATAAGTGGTGAGTAGTATACCGAGTAACTATTAGTGGTGAGTAGTCTACCGAGTGATGTAAGTGGTGAGTAGTCTACCGAGTGACTAGCAAGTCCAAGCAGGTTAAGGTGACCTGATGTTTGATAAGAGAAAAATCTTAAGGAGAGGTAACCATAGGTAATGAAAAGTCTTGGAGGAGTGAACTCCAAGCAAAAGTCCTAGTGAGTGAAACAGGATAATGAAAAATCTTAGGGGGATGTACCCTAGGTAATGAGAAGTCTTAGAGAAATAACTCTAAGCACGTGTGACCGAATGGTTTTCGGTTGATCTTGCGCGGTCGACAGGACCAACGGATTTTGATAAACCTAAGTACAGTATTACCAACACTATTTTACATTATTATTATGGTTGTTATGCTAATTTAGTATTGGAGGAAAAGTCTTAGTGGATCAGACGATCAGACACTGAGCGAAGAAAATTCAAGCAGGTTTGGAGGACCGGATGTTTGGCAGATGAGTGACGTTAGCTCTTGGAGGGAGTGCAATGTGGTCGTGTCCCGGTAGGGACAAACCTTAGGAGCTGATCCATCTAAAAAAAATCGACAGAGTTTAATTTTAAGTTGCGATCAGGATAATTCTTACTATCTTACTCATGCATTTATATATCTGTCTAACTTTGTTTTGCAGGGACATGCTATTATTATTATTGTGCTAATTTTATTTTACAGATAAAATCAGGTTCCAGGTTAATTAAGGGTTCGGTCGACCGAATGAGAGGTTCAGTCAACCGATCATGCTAGAATGAAACAGATAAGAACGAAGCGCACAAACTTGGTATCATAGCATGATCAATCGACTAATAATAATTACCAGTCGACCAAACTTTAAAAGGAAATGACAGATAATCAGATCAAATCTGTGCACAAATGAAAATTCGGAGGATCAGTTGACTAATAAACTTTATTAGTTGACCGAACAATGAATATTGTGGGATTGAATGGATTAGATTAGTGCAAAGAAGGAAAGGTGCGGGAATCAGTAGACGAATAGGTGGATCAATCGCCCGAAAGAATTAGTTGACTAAATAGGCTTTCAGTTGACCGAAAGGATTAGTCAACCGAACAAGTTTTTGTTGGTGCAGTTAGGACCAATGGTCAAACCTAAGTTTTAATGAATGACAAATGAATTAAAATTAGGTGTGGTGTAATCTAACCTTTTTACCAAATGTGCAGGACTTGATGGATCTGGAGAACCTAATATTAGGCTGAAATCTAGCTAGGTCTATTAGACCTAATAGCTAGTAGGAAGTCCAGATAGGTCAAGGAATGACATGATATCTAGCGGAAAGTCCGGTTGGGTCCGCGGGACCTGACAGCTGGCTGAAATTTAGTTGGGTTTGCGAACCTAACAACTAGCAAGAAGACTTGGTAGGTCAAGAGGCAAGTCAAGTAACTGCAATTGTAAGTAAGATAAGCACTAGAGGAGAGTGATCCAGTGAGGACGAGTCTCAGTGGGATTATAGACACTGGTCCAACTTAGATTCATTTTGGAAATCTAGACTGAGACCAAGACTAGATCCTGGTCTTGGTAAGACATGATCTAACTCATAAATATATATAAACTGTTCATACATATATTTTTCTAACTTTATGTTGTAAATACAAATGTAGATATTCAAATTCTGTACGCGTGACAACTGACAGAACCTTATTCTAAGTTCAGAGTCAAAAGATATAGCCTCTGGAAGATTATTGTGTCAAATTAGCAGATTGGAGGCGCCTTGGATGGGTCGGAGTTGCCCCATATCAGAATTTTTATCTCTTTTTTATTGGATAAGGCCTATATATTGGAGGCGCCCTAGGTCATTGCAGGCACCTCCAATGACCTATATAAGGAGGATTTGGCCAACTTTCAAGAGACAACGCATATATAAGCTTTCTCGATCATTCTATTGCATCGTCCTTCTACTGCTGCTCTGTTACAACGCTACGACATCGACTCCAAGCATCAACTTCCGTTTACTATGAGTCGGTATATTTTAATTTAAATTATCATTATCTTTTACTTATTGTTGAATAGAGGAAGTGTAGGATTGTTATACTTCCTTCGATCATCTTTGTATTCGGATTACTCTTCAGGTGGGTCCGGAAGAGAATTTAGCGGATTGTCCATTAATACGATCTGAGGGAACGTAGGTCTTCGAGGAGTCGTCGAAGGCTCTGAATCAAGTAATCGTTCAAGTTTTCTGTTTCGCTTTTATACTTAGTTTTTCCGCTGCACTACTTTTAAAGTTGTCAAAAATACTCTATTTTTAAAATACACGTGATTCACCCCCCTCTCACATACGCATCAATCCTACAATTTTCAGTCGACTGAACAGTGCCTATAAAAGAATACTTCAAGATCCGAGTAGAGTAACTGATTCAACAATTCCTTAATTCATACTGTGCTCATTCACGTCTCACCTATTGCTTGTCTTCCGACAACGTAACCTACTCTTCATTTTACATATATTATTGGCGGTATCTTTATTTTATTTGTACATTGTATTTATACTTGTAATATTTATCTTACCTTTACAAGTTTAAAAATATACTGCTCTACTATGGACAGATCTAAAAATATAAATATATTAAGAAAGTTTTTAAGAGGATATTAATTTTAATTTAGAGTTTTCGGAATTTGCTGGCTCCTCTTCTCAGCGTCTCCATTTCCGAAGCTTTCATGTACAAGATGCTTGGTCACTTCCAAATTATATGTGGGAGGCCCTCTTCAATCTGGACAAACATATAATTTGATGTGATATTAACTAATAGCATTTTTTTTAATCATTAGCATGACAAATTATTATCATCTGTTCAATTATTTGATTAGAAGAGCTGAAATTCCGCCACATGATTAAATTTTTTTTGCATTTTGCTAGCCAAATATGAAATTCCGCCTGATTAGTGATTTTTCTTTGAAATTCAAGTATACACGAAAGAAAAATCGGTTTTGCAATTTAATTCACTATAAAAATTATCTACTTTATCGAATGAATCCATAGACGAAATATTATTCTGTCGAATTATTTTGGATATTATCATGTAATCTTGTTCGGAATCTGAGTCAAACATAAAGATGAAATGAGTTGTTACTAACATTGACGGAGAGACGACTGTGACACTCTTCTCGTATGCACCCACAAGAAAGGACCCCCACGTGATGCTGACGGACGACGATGACTAAGTCGGCGACACTTGAGCTCTACGTACACTCAGATAAGCATATGGAACGTTAAAGATCAGAAACCAGGGGAAAAGTCTCTGGAGTAGACCCTCCGACTCTCAAGTCAAGTACTTTTTCCCCAGAAGAATAGTGTACAAAGTAGAAAGAAAAAGTAGAAGACAAGTGCGAATGTGCGAGAGAGCTACTTGCTAAAGGGAGAGGACCTCCCTTTTTATATGACAGTGCGTACCTCTGGAGTCTGACTGATGTCAGGGAATATCGGGTGTCAGAACCTGTCTGGTGATGGAGGACGCGTGACATCCTTTTGTGGACTGGAAGAATGTTCTATTCGCAGATGATCGCAGACCATTCAAATATTCCCTAACATACAACAGTTATTCTCTGATAGATGGTTATGATTCCCTAACCTTGTTATCATGTAGCTTCTTCTGTTCCGCCTAGGTATGACTAGGACAGCTTGGGATGATCTGTCATGTATAACACCTGGCCTAAGTCTTGAGGGGCAGGGAGAGCTTTGGTGAGATCGCTCAAGAACCAATCGGGAGTTGGCCTACTGAGAGAACAAAGTCTGGATATAACTGAGTCGTCAAAATCCGACCAGTCGGAGTAGGTCAGGCATCACCCCTATTGCACATCCTGATTCAGATCTGGGATCTTGATCTGTAAGTACCTAACCAGGCAGTCCTACCTCTTCTTTCCCTAGATGCTGACTGTCACGTCCTCCTAACTGTTGACTGTCACGTCCTTTTGGTTGTTGACTGTCACGTCCTCCTGAATGTTGACTATCAAGTCCTCCTAACTGTTGACTGTCATGTCTCCTTAACTCCCGACGACCGAGCCCTACCATTATGCACCGTATCACCATGGGAAAAAAGAATCACCCATGTCTTCTCATATATCAAATCAATAACTCAAATACCATGTGATTAATAAAGGTATAACGTGCACATTAATCATGTTTGCGCATAAAATTAATTATTATTCGTAAGTTGGTATAGTTGATATTTATGTGTAATTATTTCAATAAATTTTAGAATTAATTTTTAAATAGTGTAAAATGTCTTATTAGGTGTCTGATCTTCTCTATGTAAAAGGTTGCTAAGTTAGGATAAAATGTCCCAGTGATTTACCTAGTTGTATCCTGTGGGGGTTAGTAATACTGGAGCATTTAGGGTAAGCGATATCAACTTTCCTCCAAATCTCTAATAACATGCACATTAGTCACGCATCATAATCCAATAGTACGTGTGCATCGATGAGGAGCATGCTCTTCTTCCAATATTAACCGTTGGTATTTATATGTGATGTTATTATAATAGATCATGAGATCAATTTTCAACGTGTGCGAAATATATCACAGATCACACTTACAAAGGGTCATTATGCTGGACGAAACCCTCCATGATTTACCTCCCTTTTAGATACCATGAGACAGTCCTAAAGGGACTCTTGGGGATGAGGTTATTGTAGATCCCTTTGGCGGCAGGTTAAAGGGGGGTAAATAGCCCTGCAAAAAACAAAACCAACCTTCCTTGGACTTTAACACTTGCATAAAATAAATAAACGACTAAAAGAAGGAAGAGAAGAGGCACAATGATTTACTTAGTTACAACCGAAGAAGTTGTTAATCCAAGGATGATGAAAAGCTCAATAATTTCTCTTTCGGACGGAGAAGCCTCTTACGGCAATCAAAGCTCACAATCACAAAGCTAAATAGACAAGTAAAGTATTACAAGTGTAGTTTCTCTCTTTTTTTTGTCTCTTTTTGCTTATGGGACCAGGGATATATTTATAGCCCTAGTCGGGGCGCCTGGAAGGGTTCTGAGTACCTTAAAGGGATACAAGTTTATCCCCGTCGCAACAAATCGTGCTTGACGCATTCCGGATAAAAATCGTAGTCTGGGCGCCCGGAAGGGTTCCGGGCGCCCGAACTAAGAAAGTCAACATCCTGTTCACTTTCAATCCCGATCTTCCGCTCTGGTTTCGCTTGCCTTAGTCCGGGTCTTCCTCTCCGACTTTGCTCGCTTGGGTGATCTCGACCATTCGGAATAAGGCTCACCTGAATCCAACTTCTGGCCTTCTCGAGCAACCTTCCGCTCCTAGCTTCTCGTCCCTCAGAATCACCGCATACTTCCTTCTCGTCTGTCAGCGTACTCTTCCGCAGCGCCTCATCCCTCAAATGCACCAAGCCAGTTGGCTCTCTCCCGTGTCGTCCTTCTCGCTAGCTGCGTCTTTTGCTCGTCTCCCCAAGCTATCTTCTGCTCCGGCTTCTCGTCCCTCTGAAACACCCCGCGCCTCCTTCTCATCCGCCCGTGTACTATTCCGTAGCACCTCGTCCCTCAGACGCACCGAGCCCGTCGGCTCTCTCCTGTGCCATCCTTCTCACTAGTTGTATCTTTCGCTCGATTTCCTGTGCTCCTAAGCTCCTGCACACTTAGACACATGGTTAAACTCCAACATGACCTAACCTGACTTAGTTGATCACATCAAAACTATGACGGGTACCAAAAATTGTCACCTTTTTGATGCACTAATAATGAATCTATCGTATATAGCTAAATTAGAACAAAATTAGTGTGAAAGACCTATTGGTGCAATCAACTTCCAAGGTTTTGATATTTGATAATATATCTAAGTCTAGTTAGTTTGACAAAAGGTTAATCCAAACAGGAATTCATGTTTGGAAGAGAGAAGTCTAGTCAAGATTAGATGACTAGCAAGGGTAAGTTATAATCGAAGGTTAAGCCGGTAAGAAGTCTACTAAGTGACTAGTCTTAACTAGAGGATAGACAAGGGTAAGTTCTAACCGAAGGTTAAGCAGATGAGAAGTCTACTGAGTGAGTAGTCCTAATTGGATGTTAGACAAGGGGAAGTCCTGGTAAGTGAAGCTAAGCAGTAAAAGTCCTAGTGATTGAAGCTAGACCCTAGTGAGTGAAGCTAAGTGGTGGAAGTCCTTGTGAGTGAAGTTAGACTGCGAAAGTCCTAGTGAGTGAAGTTAGATAGTGAAAGTTCTAGTGAGTGAAGTAGGCAGTGGAAAGTCTCAGTGAATAAATCTCGGTAGTGGAAAATCCTAGGGGAAGATAACCCTATGTAATGAGAAGTTTTAGAGGAGTGAACTTTAAGTATGTGTGATCGAATGATTTTCGGTCGACTGCATACAGTAGACTAGACCAACGAATCTTGAATACTGCTAACACTACTTTACTTTAATATTTTATATCTATTATGCTAACTTGGTGTTGTAGGAAAGTCTTAGTTGATCAGATACTAAGCAGGACCAGAGAAAGTCCAAACAAGTCTGGAGGATATGATGTTTAGCAGGTAAGGTCAGATAAACTACTAGAAGACAGAGATCCAATGAGGAAGACTCCCAATGGGATTGTTGGCGTTGATCCAACTTAGATTCATTTTATAAATTTAATTTGAGACGAAAACTGGATCATGGTCTTGGTAAGATAGGATCTAATTCATAAATTAATTTATGCATATGTGTTAACTCTATTTTGCAAGTAATTTTGAAGTGACACGTTTTTACAAGAGCTTAAAACAAAATTGAAGTTTGGATGAACAATGCTCGAGGCCTCGGATGATTGGAGGTGCCTCGAGTGAGGCATTGGAGGCGCCTTGGATGGATGGAAACACCTCCACACATATAAACTTCATAGATGAAGTTTCAATTGTTGGAGGCGCCTGGTTGGAGGCACCTCGAATGGCAATGGAGGCACCCTCAGATGATTGAAGGCGTCTCCATAAGGATAAAGTTTGAATACTTCGCATCGGATCAACTCGAATGGAGCCACCCTAGGTCATTAGAGGCGCCTCCAATGTAATATAAAAGAGGGGATCGACCAACTCTTTTGATATCACTTCTAAATAAGCTTCTTCCATCATTCTACCATGTCGTCTCTGTGCTATCGCTCTACCGCAACTCTACTATGGCCAACTGCTATAGTCAGAGTGACACCAATCTCGAGTTACGAACTACATCCACTATAAGTGTCGATAAAAGTGTGTTTTCAATTATTTTTGTACCTACATAGGAAAGCGTAGGTTGTTACACTTTCCTCATTTGTGTATTCAACATATTTGTCCCTCTCTCGTTCATTTCTATCCTACAAGATACTCTAAGGTCAATCTCCTTTACAATCTCTAAGTGTAATAAGATTTAAGGGTAATTAATTTAGTCATTGATCAATTAGTTCTCTATGGCCTGTTTGGTATGGTTGATTAGGGTAGGATTATGAGTTAAACCCAATTTGACTCGTTTTTAAATAAGCCAAGGATAACTATCATGCCGTGATTATAGCATTGTAGGTGCTGGAAAAGCTATCACACTTCAGACAAGGTATCATTAATATCAACTTGTACAGTAATCATGATAATTGGTTTAAAGAACTCTTTTAGCCTTTGCCCTAGCAATAAAAACTCACATCGTATTCTCATTTCTCGTCTTCTCATTTCTATATCAGCGCCATAGCAAAAGTGATCAGAAAAATGTAGGGGTGGATCTAAATGCTGCGATTTTATCTTCGGTGTGCTTGATCTCTATAAAATTATCTAATGTAGGGGTGGATCTAAATGCTGCGATTTTATCTTCGGTGTGCTTGATCTCTATAAAATTATCTCTTTCTAAAGGTAAATCATTGTATATATGTTGTTGTCTCACACTCTCTATTGCTATGGTGTTATTTTTGTGTGCTTGTTTGACATTTTTTTTTCCATTTCATTGTTCGGAGTTTATCTATTACTTTTAAAAGTGAGTATTATTGTTTTAGACGAAGTGCGGTGGGGGATCGATGGTGACTTCCTTTTGTTCTAACACTCTATATGCATATTTGTTTCGTTGTTTGGAGTTTATCTATATGCATATTAGTTTGAAAAATCCTATCGTTGTGCACTAAACTTTCTTAAGCATACTATTTCACAGCTTTGTTAGATTATTTGAATAAATCTGACAGCAAATTGAGAAAGTACTAAAGAGCATGTTGACAATAAATTTCAGCGCATAAATTTTTTTTTGAAAATACTAAACTTTGTTGTCACAACTTCAAATTAAATTTCTAAAGCAGAGTATACTCAATTTGTCATAGAAGTAACATTTTGTTAGATTGTGTTTTACTGTTACTTTATTGTAAGTACTTGAGCTGAATTTGTTGTTATTTCTTGATTATCTTTGGAAGATGGACATTAGTTGTAGAAACATTGTACTTCTTGTGGTGCTGCACCAAATGCTTTGTCGAAATTTTTTACTGTTATGTCTTTTAACACAACATCGGATGAGATTACTTGAAAAATGACACCGTGAACCTCGTACAACACCAGCCTTGTACACCCTGACACAAAGAATTAATGTGCAATTGAGTCATTTGCATAAGATTGTTGAAGTAGGAGATGTTCAATGTGGGGTAAACTTGAGGATGAATCGGAATGCATTTGTACGGTTGTGTTACTTGGTAACAACTGTTGGAGGCTGGTAGATTTAGATATGTATGAATTCAAGAGAAGGTAACCATGTTTCTATCTATATTGGCGCATTATAAGAAAAATCGAGTTACTGGTCATGATTAATATACGTAGTGGACAGACAATTAGCACACATTTCCATGAAGTTATACGATGAATTCCGAAATTACATCCAATATTGCTAGTGAAGCCTGGGCCTGTGGACGACAGTTGCACCAATAAAAGTTTAAAATGGTTCAGAAAAATATATTGAATCCTTTTTTTTAATTTATGAGTTTTTATTGTTGAATGCATCATTAATATTTCGATAGTAACATAACATTAGTATTTGCATTATGATTTATTTCAGGGATGTCGTGTGCCTTGGATGGAACATATATCCTCGCACATGTTCCAATCCGAGATAAGGCGAAATATAGAACAAGAAAAGGTACTATTACGGTTAATGTTTTGGGGAGTTTGCGACCACGATATGATCTTTATTTACGTTATTACTGGGTGGGAGGGATCCACAACAAATGCTAAAGTTTTGAGAGATGAATTGACTCATGATGATTTATTAAAAGTTCCAAGAGGTGATGTAACCACTTGTATATCCTTTTTGGTTGAATTAACAGAAAAATATCTACAAAAAGATTTCCTAAATAGTGTAAATGTAATATTTAACTATTAATGCAGGGTGTTATCATCTATATAATAATGAATACGCAAATGTTGAGGGATTCTTGACTTTATACAGACGAGTAAGATATCATAGGGATGTTTGGGGCAACCGCACAGTCGGGCCACAAAATTATAAGGAGTTATTTAATTGAAGGCACTCTCAAGCTCACAATGTCATTGAAAGAGTGTTTGGTTTTTGCTGAAAAAAGAGATGGACTATCCTTTGAAGTCCATCCTTCTACTCGCTGAAAGGGCAAAACAAAATCATAATGACTTATATTCTATTACACAATTTCATCCGATCACAAATGCGAGATGATCCTATGGAAGAAGTCAATGAGGATGTTGGTAGCCTCGGTCATGACATAGAAGATGATTACATAAATAGTTTTAACTCCTCAGACGACTTGGATGCTTGGAGAGAAAACTTTGTAATGTTATTGTGGAACAACTAATAATAATCAATTGATTGATGTATTTCAAACTTTAGTCATTATATTTTGCTAGATATATATTACTGTCCTTTGTGGATTCTATGTTTATGAGCTCTGAGGTATGATTATTATTTTATGACATTATCTACTGATATATGAATTACATGATAGTTGTGATGTTATATTTCCTTTCTTTGCCTATTACAAGTGTTATATATTTATCAACATACTTCACATATCTCATATCTGTTACACAGCAATAAGAGATCATCTGCTGGGTAGCTATGGATAGTGGAGCAACATTCGGGAGTCTAGTTGGGAAAGACAAGAAAACAGAAAAAACATGACGTAGTTGGAGTGCAAATGAAAAAGAAGTTTTAATTCAAGCCCTAAAAGATGTTATCACCAAGGGATGGAAAAATGAGAATGGATTTAGAGCTGGGTACTTGACTTTATTGGAAAATGCAATGCGGGAGAGCAATCAGACAAACATACGTGGAAATCTATATATAAACTCAAAAGTACATGTGTGGAAGAAAACACATGGTACTTTGGCCACGATATTAAGCAAAAGTGGAGTAGGATAGAATGATACTGACACAACTGTTGAGGCTACTAACGAAGCATGGGAAGCAATCATTCAGGTATTTTATGTAAGCATGCTTCATTGATTTCAACAATGTTGTGTAGTTAATTAGTTGCCTAATTCTTGCAATCAGACCATAGCGCACGATCAATGAGACACAAACAGTGGCCTTATTATCAGGATTGGTGTATAATTTTTTGGAAATGACCGGGCAATAGGTGAACATGCCGAGACATTTACATCAGCCCTCCAAGATGTCCTTGACATGAAATACGAAGTAGCATATGACACGGCGGATGATGGTAATTATACATCTCATGTTGTTGAAGGGGCCAGTGAGTCAATGTCTATAACACCCACCTCGTCTTCTAAACTAAGTGTAGGTGCAACCTCCAATAGTAAGAAATGAAAGTACATGAATGAAGCTGACGAAGCCATCAACAACCTCACTGCTATAACCAAGGACACAATGAAGGATTTGATCAAAGAGCTAGCAACGGAGGAGAAGATATCAAATGCACAAGAGAAGGTATTGGATGTCTTGATGGTGATAGTAGAGCTAACAGAGGAGGAGAAAGTGTTTGTTGCTGAGTTGTTGGCAGACAACCATAACAAGTTATCACTGTTCTTGCGCCTCAATGAAAAGGGAAAGCTAAGCTTAGCCAAGAGGTTGTTGCCTGGAGGTTAACAATTTGGATGTACGCATAGGTACATATTTGCTAATATTATGAACTTTTGTACCTTTTTGGATGCCTTAGTTGGACATATTTCGAACTTGTGACTTTTTAAATGTTCGCATGGTGTACTTGCTGGGACTTTGTAATTGTTAGATAGTAATGTAAGAATTATAATGGATGTTGTTTATGTTAAGTAATACACAACGTAAGTTCATGGCATAAACCTTTGAAATAAGCAAAAGAATGACAATATTGTAATAATATCAAATTCTTTACGGTATCCATCATCGATATAAAAGACACACAACTAAGCACACATAAGTTACTAGTCCGACACTCTGTATCTACTGGTTACCATTTCTTCCGAACCCAGTTTGAAGCTTACAGATATTTTTAAGACAAGTGAAAAAAAATTCAAGTTAAACTTGAGAAATCAAACATAACGCAAGAAAGTTCACTCCTATCTATAGATGGATTGTGTGAATAAAATGCAAGTATTCTTGTGTGAATAACTAGCCAAAAAAGTTCGATCCAGTTTTTTGGTCAACATGAATATATTGAACAATAACGATAGAAATCTTAGGATAAAACATTCTCACTGTTACGTTGCAGATGGCTTCTACGATGAAACTTGCGAGCTATAGAGGATGTGTGTTAAGATTGTGCATTATCTACAGATGAAGATATTGAGTCGCATCTCTTCAATTGACCCAAGGTGGTCAAGAGTCATCGCCTGAAATGTTTTCCTAACTCATCGATTGATCCAAGGTGGTCGATAGTCATCGCCTGAAATACTTTTGCACCTCTTTGATTGACCTAATATAGTCGGTAGTCATCAGCTGAAATACTTTGCTGGCAATGAAAGAGTTGTTAGAGGAAATCAGAGTTCCTTTTTATTGTCTTCGCTCCTTTTTATGCGATCAAATTTTTTTATTTTCACTTTATTTATTTAATTAATCAGAATCAAAGAAATCTAGTAATTTCATTTAGTTTATTTAATCGCATGATTTCAATATTCGATTATGACCTAGTTAATCATCAGATTAATTTACAGATCACCCTTGTCTAGCTAGCTCACAAAACAGAACATGATCTTGCAAACGATGGCCTAAAACTTCCTTAGTCTTGTTCTTTCTCCATCATATATAATTATCATATCACATATCAACAATATTTATACATGCATGCGCAATAAATTAATTCTTATTTAATTAATTTTGTTTCTATATATATATATATATATATATATATATATATATATATATATATACCTTATCTTATGGATTCATTCGGACTGAACTCAGAGTGCTTGGAATTGATCCAGGTGCCCGTGTGTGAATTGTCTAGGCACCTAGATTCTTGTCTTAAGTTTTTTTTATTTTTATTTTGGGGTATATTATATGTATTTAGGGTTTAAAATTTTAGAATTTAGGAGTTGAGTTATAACTAGTTTAAGTCAATAAGATTTTCTCTCTAGAGTTCAGACTTCCCTTTTGGGTTATAGTATTCAAGATTAAAAATTTTAGATGCTCACGAAGTATATTATATGTATTTAGAGTTTAAGATTTTAAAATTTAGGAGTTGGGTTATAATAAATTTAAGTTAATAAGATTTTCCTAGGATTCAGTTTTCCTCGAGGGTTATAATGTTCAAGGGTCAATACGGAGGAGATAAATCACAGGTGACTATACTAGCCTTTAGAATAGTAACTAGCGCATGAGGAAAACATTTACATAGACTATATTGAGATTCAAACCTCAGACCTCATGATGACAGTACCTCATGTATTTTTTTTTCTCTATTAGAAAGAGAGAGATAGAGGGATAGAGTTAGAGAGAGAAGGTTATTGGTGCTATGAGCATGTTGCACAAGAGTGGGCAAAGGAGTAATAAAAAAAGGTAAGATTGTAAATGAATTGAATGTTCGTAGATAAATTTAATATTCAACTTAGTAAGAATTTATTTATGTTCATTCAATATATACCAGAATGATTAAATAAATAAATTTGAACAACTCGTTAACTAAACAAACAAGGTTAAACACATATGTGTTCAACTCGTTAATGTTTGTGAATCATGTTTATTAATAAAACTTTTATTAACATGATAAATAAATAAAAAAAAATAAAAATTTTAAAATAAATAAATAAGTTTAAATTATCAAACTTAATATCCAATCAAACAAGGCAATGTTTTAAGCAAATTTAAATTGAGAGCTCGATAATATCTAAACGAATCAAACTCAATCTCAAGTCAAGCTTAAATTAAAAGTTTGATAACATCTAAATGAATTAAACTCAAGCTAATCTCAAACTCATCAAAATTAAACTAAGTTAAGCTTGAATAATTATTTCAAAGGCTTAGTTCATTTTAGGCTCGGCCTGACTTGGATCAATTACCATATCAAATAAGCTTGAACATGCCAAAGTTTATCTCGGCTTGACTTATTTACAGCTCTACGAAAAAGTACTGAAGTTGAGGCTTCGCCACCACCACGTGTCCTCCGCCGGCGTTCCGGTCGACCTTCTTACAAGCCGGACACATCGGCAGCGGCTGTTGCCTGGATTTGAGCTCCTTCAATTCCGTGTGTAGCCTTCGGTTCTCCTCCTTGAGCGTCTCGCACCACTTCCTCAGAAACTCCAGCTCCGCCTCCGACTTCTTCAGCTTCGTCCTTCAATCCATCATCAATCATCCCACAAAACAAGATTACTTATACTTGATATATCATCTCAGTTAATCTCACATATATATATAATAAATTAATTGACTCTGACCTCGCTCGCCTGTTCTGGAACCAAACCTCCACCTGCCGTGGCCGGAGCTTCAATTCCTTAGCCAGAGCCTGCTTTTGCTCCTGTTAAGTAACTATTTTGCATTAATTCACAGAGCGCTCGATCAAAATCGTGATTTCTGACGAGTAAATTTATGTCGGATCAGAAAATATACACATTCGACAAGTAAATCAATTTGCAAACCAGATTGAGAGTGGCATGCTCCTTGAACTTGTCCTCCAACACTGCAGACTGCTCCATGGTGAGCCGGAGTTTCTTCCTTGCGCCGGCGTCGAGGGAGGCCACCGTGCTTTCGTGAGGATCGGAATAAGAAAAAGCAGCTGCTGCATAGCCGGCGTTGTCGGAACAGGGGAGGCCGAGGGTGAGGGAAGGCTCCGCTACTGACGTTTCAATTTTCAAACCACCGCCGGGGCCGGAGACTGGTAGAAGGTTAGCGACGGGGAGATGATGGAAGGTGACGAGTTTGACGGAAAGGCGATCGTTGTCGGCTGATCGGTCATCGTCCATGGCGGATGGTTTGATTGAGAGGCAGGAAATTGGGAGAAGATGAGAAATGAAGAGTCGCGATGTATTAATTTGAAAGGATGTGGATTATTAATTAATATAAAATAATTGTACTCTCATTTTAATTTCAATTACTTTAATATTAATTAAAATTATTTTAATTATTGTTATAATATTGAAACAAAAATTTTAAACTGTTTTATTTAAAGGAAAATAAAGGAGGCCTTTAATATTTGACCAAAAGAACAGTTGATTAATAAAACTTGTAAATCACATGTGGCAGAAGGTGAAGCATGCACCACGTACTATGAAAGATGATAAATTATGGGGATTTATTCCATTTTAGCCGAATGATCTTCTTAGACCCGAGGTATTTCGAAATAGAATTTGTACTTGTTGAAAATTAAACCGTGACTTTTTTGTTATGGCAGGTACTATTTATAATTTTTTACTCAACCACGTAGAAAAGTTTATAAATACCCATTTTATATAGAAAAATTTTAAAATTTTAAATCATATATTTATTTTTTATTTTACGTTTATTAATTAATCAAACGATCTTGGATTGATATGAAATTAGTTATTATATATTCGTCTATCTCTCTTAATTATATTTATGCTCTCAAATGTCAAATACATCAACTAATTATACCTAAAAACGGCTAACGGACCGAACGACCTTAGATTGACATGAAACTAGTTCCTATGTGTTCGTCTACCTCTGCTGATTATATCTATACTATCAAACTTCAATTTGATCCAATATATTGAGAGGAATAATATTTGAACTCAAAACTATTTAAAAAATTTAATTCATGTTCAAAATCGATGATGGATCAAACGACCTCAGATTGATATGAAAATATATCCTATGTGTTCAGTTAGTTCTCATGATTCTATACATGCCCTCAAACTCCAATTGACACAATATATTGAGAACAATGATTTTTTAAACACAAATTAAATTTTACAAACTTATTCGTGTTCAAAGAAATATTGCTCTCAATATATTGGGTCAAATTGAAGTTTGAGAGCATAGATACAATTAGAAGAGTTAGACGAACATATAAGAACTTGTTTCATGTCAGTCCGAGAGCATTTGGTTCATCAGTCAATTTTGGGCAAAATCGGCTAATGGATTAAACGACCTCGGATTGATATAAAATAAGCTTTTATATGTTTGTCTATCTTTCCTGATTATATCTATACCCTCAAACATCAATTTGACCTAATATATTGAGAGGAATAATTTTTTGAACACAAAATAAAATTTTCAAATATATTCGTGTTTAACAAATCATCGCTCTCAATATATTGAGTCAAATTGACATTTGAGAGCATAGATATAATCAGGAGAGGTAGAGGAACACATATGAATTAGTTTCATGTCAATATGAGATCATTTGGTACATCAATTGGTTTTAGGCAAAATTGATTGATGTACCAAATGTCAAATTGATATTTGAGGACATAGATATAATCAAGAGAGATAGACGAACACATAAGAATTAGTTTAATATCAATCCGAGATCGTTTGGTCTATTAATCAATTTGATCTAAAATCTATTTTGATTTAAAAAAAAAAACCAGTTCGACTGATTTGATTAAAACTAAGACGTTTCAATACATAACTAAATCGATTCAACTACTTCAAAATATCAGTCAACTGATAAGGGTAAAATCAAAAATAGATACATAATTTGATTATTTTAAAACTTCCCTATGTGAAATGAGTATTTTACAAACTTTTGTACATGGTTCAGTAAAAAATCACCCTATTTGAGTACCAACTCGGCTACACCACAGGGCAAACTTCTAAACCATCCGTGGCTAAGTGAAATTGTCACCTTAGCAGCCTCTCTAGGATAGCCTCACACACGTTAGAAGGGATAAATCATAGGAGTTTATTTAATCTTAGTCGGGCAACCTTTCTAAACGGGAAGCACAAAATAATCTAAAACAGTATTTATATTGACAATATAATTCAATGATAGATATATATAAATATCATACATAAATTAGGAAAACAATAAGTATTTCCTAATAATAATTATTCTCTAATAACTAATAAACAAATAACTATTATATAATAATAATTATTTCATAATAACTAGTAAATAAATAATTATTTATTTATAATAATTATTTCCTAATAAATTATACTTATCAAAAATAGTTTTTATCCCATACAACTATGTATATAATATATATTTGGAATAACTCTATTAATTTTCACTTAATTGGCTCTAACTAATTTAATCTTTCTCTTATCATAATTCATTCATTTACAAACCACTTTAGGACTCTTAATAATCTAACTTATTACTAGATCTAACACATATTCTTCTCAAAGCCATCTTGATTTTGGTAATCAGTCTCATTCAACTATAATTTATTTGACGCCTTGTATATTATTCGTTTCTAACGCAGCCTCTCCAATTGAATTGATGTCGAAACTAGACTCATTAATTAGCTCATTAATATATTATTAGCGTATACATTTTGGTCGACAAATGAGTAAATTTAACCCGTCTTTTTCTTGAAACTTATATTACAAAGCAAAGAATTCAATATTCAAATCCAAAAGTATTCTTCTTATTAATTTCTTGTTTTAATTCATTTTTATCGTGTAGAAGAATAATTTTGTTGTTTTCTAATTTAACTTTGGACGTTCTCCTCGCACCTTTTTCATAATAAATATCAAAGCTAATTCGTAATGTAAATAAACTATTCGTACAATTAAAACACTATTTATTTGTATTCTTTTACTTTCTACCATTAATTGCTACATGCAAACTAATGGAATACAAGTTGCCACTAAAATTATCTAATAATTTAATATGCTTGATCAAAATAATTACATAGTTAGTTTATTTATTTATTTTTATTTTAAAAAAGCTCTATTAAATTTATAAAAATTGTTTTATTTTGATCTCTATTATTTTTAAAATTTTATTATATAAATTACTTTTAACGATTTAAGTCAAAATTTAAATTATATATATATATATATATATATATATATATATAGTAAGATTCCTCATGTTAAAAAGAAAAGGTAGCATAAATAACTTCATAAATTTAATCAGTCAATTGACATATTTATTGATGAAAGAGTAGCATAAATAGTTTATTTATTCATGAACACCAAAATCCATATAATATGTATTTATTTTTATTTAGAGTACAAAAATAATACTTAAATTCTTCTAATATTATTACATAAATACAAACTTTATTATTTCTTTTCTAACCTTTTAGGTATTCAATTATAATTTGTAGCCATATGAAAACAAATATATATTTAATGGATGGATCAATGGAGAAAAGGACAAAGAGTTACTCAGTTCTTTTCTTATTAGTGGAGGTCCATATCGCGAGCATTATAAAATCACGTGCCAAATATTTTTTATTTTGTATAGTTGAAAGATTATGACATATATATATATCTAATTATTTCATTTTTCTTTTAAAGACAAAGTTATTATGAGATAAATTATTCTAATAAAAAATTATAAATAATTCTTGTAATTAGTTTTATGCTTAGTCAAAGACTCAAAAATTAATTAATGTCAATCATGGATGCATAATTTCTAATGGTGTGTAGACTCTTGACGTTTGGATTAGGACACTCGTTGTGAAGAGAGATACATTAAGGTTCAATGGTAATTTACGTAATCAATGACGAGATATGAAATGAAAATTCAAGTCACGCTAAAAGTATTTATCATGGATGATGTAAATTAAAGCAAAAAAATAAAGTATTCGGAAACATTTTAAAAATCCTAAAATATTCAAACATGTTATGATTTGCTTTTTCTTGTTCAAATTTCAATTAGGATCATAGGACATTTGTAGCATTGCTTGGATGAGGACGACTTTGTCTTATTAAGTTGAGTGACTCTATTTAAATAAAATTTATCAATTATTATTTTCTTGATTAATATGTATAGATGTATTTATTTTATATAATCTAATTGAGGTATTTATTATCTAAATATATATTTATATCATCTTATATGTTTGTTTCAAAATTTTCCTCAATAGAATACAATCCTTGGCTTTTATTTTAATTTTTACATTTTTTTTAACTTGTTTAACCTTGTATATGGGATAGTCAAGGTGGGGTCGGTGTGCAGGGCCCCACCTATGGCAGTGCCTACTTTTATTTTTTTTTGTAATTTTTTAAGTAAATGTTAATAAAAAAGTGTTTAGTAAAAATAAATTAAATTAAAAACAATAAAAACGTGTTCAGTAAAAATAAATTAAATTAAAAAGATGGGTCATTTTATGAAAGAAAATTATATATTTTTAAAATAAATACTAACAAAATAATATTCATGTTAAAAAAATAATTAAAAAGAATCTAAATATAAATCATAAAATATTATAGACTTTTTTATTTATAAAAATATGTGCTTTTCCTCTCCACGGTATTTTCTGATTTCTATCTCCCTATTTAAATCTTAAAATTCTTAAATATATATTTAGTTTAGGTGTTCTATTAATAAAATTATTTTTATAGTATTTTATTAATTTTTTATAAGAATACAAAGGACCTTTTTATTTTTTACCGGATCCTTTAAGATCTAAGATCGCATATCCACTTATCTACCTATGACTCTCATCTACTATTTATTATTATTAAATTTTAATTTCATATATTCTAATTTTATTTATTAAATAAAAAACATTTCTTATCAAAAGTTGAGTTTAACATCTATAACAATAACACTGCTTTGACACGATAGATTATTGTTTTTTTAATTTGTATCCAAATAAATCGATTGTAATATAAATTTAATAATACATTTATTCAGGCCGAATTAATCAGAGCCTGGCCCAATGAATTCCAATGGGCTTATATGAATTTTTTAGCTAACAAATCTAAATCCTATCCAGACGGAGGAGGGTTGATCCATCAATCCGGAATCTAGGTCAGTTTGTTCCGGTCAAACGAGCCATTAATTAATTTGGTTCAACTAACTCAGGTCTAGCAAATTGTCTGTCAATATAATATTACCAATCGAGCTAGACCATTTAGATAGGGTCGAGTCAAGCTTATCTAATCTTTGACTCTCTTTTTTTCATATTCGTGCCTAAACATAAATAATGATTTCTAATAACAAAGAATTTTCTAAGAAAATGAAAAAATATTTGCCAGAATTGCAAACAAAAGAGAGCCATGCCCAGTTTAACCTTTCTTGTACTTTCAATGTTGAAGTGGAAATTTTATTCTATCTTTTAATTTTGCATTTACAAGAACGACACTCATTCCTTCCAATTTCATTAATTTATATCAAGAAAAATGATATGCACAAGGAAAAAAATTTAATGAAAATTTCAAGGATAGACACATAAAATGATAGGGCCCACAAAAAGTGAAATGATGGGCCATGACTTTATATACCTATCTTTAAAATTTTCATTGAATTTTTTTTTTTTTTTTTTTTTTTTTTTTTTTTTTTTTGTGGGCGCGCGCGCGCGCGCATATCATTCTTACGAGTGTTCTACCACTCCAGTTAAATCTGACCAGAAAAACTGGAATTAAATTCAAAGGTTTTTTTTTTAATATCGAGTTTGATATTGACACTCGATTGGACAGATTCTTCGTCTCTTTTGAATATAGTTTTTCAATCAACCCGAATTATGAAACAAAACTATAATAAGACGGAGTGCTTGCTGTTAGATTGAGAGAATCTAATGTTGAATTGTGGGCCCGGCCATGACCGGGGTCCACATGAGACCCACCTTGTCTATTTTATCACGTGCATGCGGTGGGATGCCACCGACACGCTCTGATCCATCCCTCTGTCAAAAGCTGGTGGCATCGAAATCCGTGCGACCACGGGAATTGTCTCGTCGTTCGTTTTCTTTGTTCAAATTCCTCCTTTTTCAGGTTTTCTCGGTGCTTAATGAAACAATTTATGATTCGTTTCAAGTTTGAACCTTTGATATCATGCGTAGTTAGTTTCGATCGAACAGATTAAGTTCAGAATAATTTTGTTGATTAACTAAAAAATTAAAGAAAAGGAGACGTTGGAACGCCTCGGCGGTGTGAAATACAAACGCGGATCTCGTAACAAAATTGCAGCTTTCTTGTTGATGATGATGATGATACGAGAGTAAAAGCAGAGAAGGTTGTGGACCATGAGTCCATGATTGCATCAGCATCGCCATCTCCAGCTGTAACCCCTCCTTCGCCCATTTTCGCCGGACAAGTTTAAGTTTAGCTTTAACCCCAATTCAAAGCTGCCGGGTGGTTGGTACTTGGTAAGGTTCATCGCTGCCTCTGTTTGCTTTCTTCCTCGGATCAGTGGGTGGCGTGATGAACTGTTTTTGATTCGCGTCGGTGGAATTTTTTTGGTCGCGTTCGTTGAGACAGCGCGAGCGGCGGCAGCTCACCCCGAGCTATAATTTATGGGAGATGAGAGAGCGCGACATCATGGAGAAGATGGATTCCGTTGTTAAGCTGCAGATTTGAAGATAGATTTGAGAAGGGAAGCAGAAAAAGGAGACGATTTTGCAAGAAAGGTAGGATCTTGGTCGAGTGGAGGAGGAGGAGTGATGTCGCCTTCGTTCGATTGGTGGGGGGAGGACGCCCACCGCGGGACGTCCGTGGTAGTGAAGATGGAGAACCCTAATTGGTCCATCTCGGAGATTTCTTCTCCCGCCGACAATGACGAGGACTACAGCGGCGAAGGGGAGTTATTGCGATACGGCGGGACGAGGAAAGGCGGCCGGGGAAAGAACGCCAAGCAGATCACGTGGGTGCTCCTGCTCAAGGCCCACCGCGCCGCCGGGTGCCTCTCCAGCCTCGCGTCCTCCACAATCGGCCTCGCATCCGCAGTGCGACGGCGCGTGGCCGCCGGCCGGACTGACTCCGACGCCGCCGCGCTCCCCCCGGACGAGAGTCCCGTAGTGCGCACCCGGTTCTACTCCTTCATCAAGGTCTTCCTCTGCCTCTCGGTGCTTCTTTTGGGGTTCGAGGTTTACGCTCACTTCTATGGCTGGCATTTGCCGGTCGTGCCTTCGTCCTTCGGCGTCCGGGGATTCTTCGAGTCGCTTTACGCCGAATGGCTGCAGCTCCGAACAGTGTACATCGCGCCGCTGCTCCAGTTCCTCGCAGACACCTGCGTGGTCCTCTTCCTCATTCAAAGCGCCGACCGCCTCATACTCTGTCTCGGTTGCTTCTGGATCCGCTTCAAGAAGATCAAGCCCGTGCCCAAGCAGGCCGTCGACGAGGACCTCGAAACCGGCGAGTATTTCCCTGCGGTGCTAATCCAGATTCCAATGTGCAATGAGAAAGAGGTAAGCTTTCTGATTGCTTGTTACTTTGAGCTCGTTCTTTCTTAGAGCTCCCAAACTCAACCGCACTTCTCCTTGATTTTGGCATTTCCACAGGTGTATCAACAATCAATTGCTGCAGTGTGCAACTTAGATTGGCCGAGATCCAACCTTCTGGTGCAGGTGCTGGATGATTCTGATGATCCATTAACACAAACTTTGATCAAGGAAGAGGTGGAGAAGTGGCAGCAAAACGGAGCCAAAATCATTTACCGGCACCGGGCGATCCGAGAGGGTTACAAGGCTGGAAATCTCAAGTCAGCGATGAATTGTAGCTACGTGAAGGACTATGAGTTTGTAGCCATTTTCGACGCCGACTTCCAGCCGTCGCCGGATTTCTTGAAGCGGACGATACCACATTTCAAGGTTTGGTGTTCAAATTCTCGATTATGGATTTTTAATTAGAATTTTATCGATCTGGTGGAATTTGCAGGATGATGAGGAGCTTGGATTGGTACAGGCTAGATGGTCTTTCATAAACACAGATGAAAACCTGCTGACTCGGCTACAGAACATCAATTTGTGCTTCCATTTTGAGGTGGAGCAGCAGGTGAATGGAATGCTCCTCAACTTCTTTGGCTTCAACGGGACGGCCGGAGTTTGGAGAATCAAGGCACTAGAGGATGCCGGCGGGTGGCTTGAAAGAACAACCGTGGAGGATATGGACATTGCAGTCAGAGCTCACCTAAGAGGATGGAAGTTCATCTTCCTCAATGATGTCGAGGTTATTAAATTCTTGTCAATTGTTGGAAATAGCATAAATTTACTTAAAACAAGAGTGTATATCGTGATTTGCAGTGCCAATGCGAATTGCCTGAGTCATATGAGGCTTACATGAAGCAACAGCATCGGTGGCATTCTGGCCCGATGCAGTTATTTAGGCTTTGCTTACCAGATATTTTAAGATCCAAGGTATGATTATAGATTCTTATGTTGAGCACATCTTTAACTGAACATGTTAATTATATATATGATTATTTATTCTTCGTTGCAGATTGGGTTTTGGAAGAAATCAAACTTGATATTTCTCTTCTTCCTGCTCCGGAAACTAATACTGCCTTTCTACTCCTTCACCTTGTTTTGCATCATCCTGCCGATGACAATGTTCGTCCCGGAAGCTGAGCTACCTGCATGGATAGTGTGCTACATTCCGGCGATCATGTCCTTCCTCAACATCCTGCCTGCCCCAAGATCCTTCCCCTTTATAGTTCCTTATCTCCTCTTCGAAAACACCATGTCGGTGACCAAGTTCAATGCCATGATATCAGGCCTGTTCCAGCTCGGGAGTGCCTATGAGTGGGTCGTCACCAAGAAATCCGGCCGGTCTTCGGTAGGCGATCTATATTCTTTAGTCGCAAAGGAGTCTGATAGCCTAAGAGAAGCCTCCACACCCAAAATTGAAACTTTGCCGAAGTCATCCTCCAAAGCAAAAAGGGACTACAAGCAAAAGCATAACAGGATCTACAGGAAGGAGCTAGCATTGGCATTCCTTCTCTTGACAGCTTCAGCAAGGAGTTTGTTATCGGCCCAGGGAATACATTTCTACTTCCTCCTCTTCCAGGGCATCTCATTCCTCCTGGTGGGTTTCGACCTGATCGGTGCGCAGGTCGAGTGAGATAACGAAGTTTCATCAGCGACCTAGCAGGATCAGAGCATGACCACAGGAATATGGAAAAAATTGCATTTGATGCTGCTAGATCACAGCATCATTTGCATCCCCCTTTGAGATGATTCAAATAGCATTTCCTCTATTCAGAGGTGTACATAATCCAATGCTGCTAGTTGGAGTAGCACAGAGTGCTTATACCACCGAAGCATGTAAGCAAGAAGAACTCTTAGCAACCAAGTTTCCAAAATTAATAGGAGGCCATGAACTCTCGGCATTAACAATGAGATCGAAAATAACAATTCACACAGATTTATAACTAGATCAAAAGCAAACGAGTAAAATAACACTCGAGTGAAAGAGATTACACACCAGTAGAGATTTTTATTTTTTTTTCTTTCACACCACAACATAGTTAAAGCCCTCTTTGTTACATGATCTATTAAGCTATAAATATATTAGTTACTGCATCATAGTGAAAAGAGGGTCCGTCTAGCGTGTGCGTGCCGCCCTTCAACAGTAGGCGACGCAGTTCTTCTTGCAGTCCATCGTGCACCCGCCGCCGCCACCTCCGCCGCCGTACCCCTTGCCGGAGTAGCTGTACGACGTGAAGCATTTGGCTGGGCACGTTAGCTTCTTCTTGTAGCACGGCCCCCTGTCTGCGCACACCACCGAGGGCGCCACCACGCCGTCGCGGGCGTACCCTCCGCCGGGCCCTCCGTAGCCACCGCCCCACCCGCCGCCCGCGCCTGCTCCCCAGCCGCCTCTGCCGCCGAACCCTGGAAAGCTGTACCCACCGCCGTTTGCGTTGCCGCCGTAGAACCCGGGGTCGGAAGCGAAGCCGGGGATGTAGCTCTCGGTGCCCACCGCGTCCTTCTCGGATGGCTCATCACTCCCTCCGAGGTCGCGGACGGCGACGGCGGTGGCGAGGAGGAGAAGGGAGAACAGCAGGAGAGTGTTCGTCCTCATCGTGTTTGATTGATCAAGGGCCGATTGCATCGCCTTTTATGGCGCAAATTTCTCACGATAAAGTCGAATCCAAAAAAAAATCGATCGGCGACTTCTGGGACAGCAAACGATCAGCCTACTGTTCAATTACTTTAATTCTCCCTGTTCAAACAATCACAAACCAACTCCCAAATAAGTTGATGAAACTGGACGTGTCGAATGAATGTTAGTGATCCAAAACATGGTGGTTAAATTCCGGACAAAGTATGACAAAATTAGGTTAAACAGTGTACATGGCGATGCATGGAGCAGGCACTGATGGATTAATGGCGCGTAACAGAGTCACGCACTGTACGACACGAGTCTTAGGACAGCACGTAGTGGCAAAACAGGCTTTAGCCGACAACACAAGTTGATTGGGTTAATTAAATTAATTTGGATTAGATTGGTGATTAAAAGGTAGGGCATTTGCCTCGGAGTGGAATGTGAATATACTTTTCACCGGTCTCGCAATTATCGCTAAAAAGTTGGGATACCGCGTGCTGATATCCTCGGGAATCTAATTTATGGTGGAAGACTTGGCTTGTGGAGTTTGATTCTAATTCTTATGTGGGATTACTTTTCGCATGCCTCTTTCCGTCTTCTGCATATCCGTTTCAGATGAGGAGAGTTATCCGGTGTGTGCATGGATGGGACGATTGGCGTGATGGTTGATTAAATAAGTGTCAAGTTTTGGGATGAGCTGCTTCGTTCGTGAATTGTGACTCTTCATCGATCGTCACTTCCACCAAGGAATCATGATCTCGTGACTCAAAGGAATGTTTGTTTCTACTGCAGGAAGTTTGGGCACAATATGGCGAACTGTGGACTGTGGTGATCGACAATAGGTATGGCATATGAAGAGGGAATCAAGCAGGATTGAAAACACAACGAGCATGCAAATGGACCCTACGGTCCATGATGATAGGGGAGAAAGGACGTGGTCGAGGAACAATGGGAAACACAACGGATCAGAGGGGCCTACCTCGAAGGGATTTCCCTGATGCTGGGGTAGCCCACTTTAACTGGCTAACTGTTAGCCCCCTAATTTGGTGGCTAGTTGGGAGATAAGGATTGGGATATTACTTCTCTAATCTAGTTTATTGGGCATGTGACAGAGCATGCTATATGCTAAGTAGTGGAGAATTGTAAGTTATACAGAAGGTAAACTTGACAATCATACAAGCATATTATGTGCACAGTTGAAGTATTCTTTCCTTAGACTTTGTTTTTATCTTTTCTCTTTTTATTTTTTTTTTCTTTAGTGGGCAAATTATCCCTGATGTAACAACTCTCCTCGTCATAGTTGAAGCATCTTACCTTTTTTTTTTTACTTCTTTCTTAGTAATTTAGTTGCTTGTTTTCTGTCAAAATTATTAGTCTTAAAATATTTACTCATTTTTCTAATTAAATATGCTTATTCATCTTCATTTATTGAAGATTCTGAATTTGACACGCTACTTAGCTTGTAAAGCGATATTGTTGTTTAGCTTTTCCTATATTTTAAATTTTATGCATCGTAATTCATATATTTTTAATGTCGAAAATAATTTTTCTAAAATACTTATCTTCAAATCCTTCGAAATGTAATAAGAATATATTATTGATATTCATTTTTGGGTTCTTAGAAATGTATTTAATACATATGTAAGAGCATCCGGATTTAAAATGATCTCTCCAAAATTATTGAGACCGGTAATTATTTCTTTTAACTTTGCTTATAGTTGTGTCATCGTCTGTCCCTTCTCTAGTAGGAGATGAGTTAGTTAATTTCTCAGTAAATTCCATATGACTGACTTTACTTCTGAAGTTCCCTCGTAAAGTTCTAAGAACTTTTCCTAAAGATCTTTGGACAATTCATAGACGTCAATCCGATTGAACTCTTGTATTTGTACCATATTAAATAGATGAAACTTTACCTTACCATTTGTCATGAATTCATCTTGTTGATGTCCCCTCGGATGGGTCTATTGGCTAGCATATGAGGTGTTGTCATAATGAGGTATGTGGTTCGAATCTCGACAAAGCCGAGGTAAATGTCTCCCTTATGTGCTAGTCACTATTCCAAAGGCTAGTAGCCGCCCGTGATTTACCTCCTCCGTGTTAGCCCTGGGACGGGTTGGCAGGGGCACTGGGGCGAGCGTATTCACCTTTTACCACAATTAATTCATCTTGTTGCTTTTTTGTTTCATCGTTGTTCATCGATTTCTACTCCTTCCTAGGCATTTTGAAACCATATTTTATACAAACAATAATTTCAGAATTAGATTTAAAAAATATCTCCATTTTAGTTTTCCACATTGTGAACTCGTCCTCGAACTTAGGTGGATGGATGTTTGATCCCGCCATTTCTTGATCCCCTGATCTAGTTGCTACGTCAGCAATTAGTCATTCTAAACGATCCGATTTTGATACAAATTGTTGGTGTAGCAGAAATAGTTAGGATCGCTAGAGGGGAGGAGTAAATAGCTACCTGCAAATTAAAATAACTATTTCTCTTGCTAACGATTTAGCAAGGACGGATACACATTAAAAACAAAGAGCAATTATAAAAGAAAGAGGATACAAAGTTTACTTGGTTACAATCCTTGAGTTGTTAATCCAAGAACTATAAAAAGTCCACTATCTTCTCCTTTTATGGAAATTGATCTAGAGGAAGAGAAGTCTCTTACATCAATGTAGCACAAGTGTAGATCGTAAAAACACTAGAGAACAGAAACAGAAGTATTCGAATTGTGTGTGTTGTGTTAAACTTCGAGCTTCATCCCACTATTTATAGAATTCGTCTTTGATCTAACTATTTGCTGATGTGATACTCTTTGATCGCCAAAAGCACTCTGGGCGCTTGTATTAATCAAACTCAATCTACTCTAACAATTGTTTGCTAATGACTCTGGATGACTCTTAACTTTTCGAGCGCTTGGATTCTATAGACATGGACGCCATCTTGATTTGTTTCGGCAACATCTACTGTTGACTTGGCGAGAGCATCCTCACCTAGAGAGATTTCAGGGGCCTAGACTCCGAGTACCTTTCTTTGTGAACTTTAATGACCTCTTGATCTTCTACCGTATTCATCTTCTAACCTCGGACGTTGTGTGGGCAACGGTCTTCTGAGATGAGAACCACCAAACACCTTCTTCTTCCTCCTAAGTTTCGGCCACTAAGAGTCCTTCTTGATGGAGAGGTTCGGCCACCACCAATGCTCCAAGGGATGCTAAAGACTAGGCTTCCTTTCTCTCCTTCTTCTCCTTGCTTGATCCGGCCACCAAGAGAACTCCACCAATGAAGAAGTTTCGGCCACAATAAGGAGAGGAGAGAAAAAGAAGAGGTCGACCACACCCAAGGAGAAAAAGAGAGGAGAAAAATAGAATAGAGTTGTTACCCATGAAGGCACCTCTACCCCCTCTTTTATAATCCTTGGTCTTGGCAAATAAGGAAATTTAAATAAAAACTTCCTTAATTCTTTTGCCATGAAAAATAAAATTTTAATTAATTAAAATCAAATTCCTTTTTTTAATTACAATGGTCGACCACCTATTAAGCTATAAACAAGGAGAGTTTTAATAAGAATTAAAACTTCCTAATTTATCTCCGGAAATTTATAAAAAAATTCTCCAATAATTTTTCCCTTCATAGTGATTTGTAAAAAGGAAATTTTATAAATTAAAATCTTTCTTTTAAACATGTGGATGATTTCCAAAAAGGAAAGTTATCTCTAAAAATTAAAATCTTCTTTTAATCTACAAATAAGGAAAGATATCAAATCTTTTCTTAATATTTTGTAGAAACTAATAAAAGAGAATATTTAATTTTTTAAACTCTTTTTAAATCATGAACATGGTTAAAAAAGGAAAGTTTTCTCAAAATTAAAATCTACCTTTCAATCTACAAATAAGGAAAGATTTCAAATCTTTTTTTAATCTTTTGTAGAAAGCTATAAAAGGAAAGATTTAAATTTTAAACTCTTTTTTAAAACCATGGAATCCAAATAAGAAAAAAATTTAAAAAATAAAATTACTTTTTATTTTAATAGGGTCGGCCACCCAAGCTTGGGTTCAAGCTAGGGCCGACCACCTCATGAACCCATGAACCATGCCTTTGGCCGGCCCTAGCTTGTACTCCAAGCTAGCTTGGCCGACCCCTATAGGATGGGTAAGAATGTAGGTATAGTACTCTATAATCAAGAGGCTACGATAGGGACCGAGAGGAGGAATTGGTTTTGGTCTCCTGATGAAATTAAGCATCCCGTGTTCGCCCCGAACACATAACTTAATTTCATTAATAATAATTCATTCCACTAAAGAACTATTATTGAACTATCGCACCAATCCCAAATTATATTTTTGGGCTTCTTCTTATTATGAGTGTGTTAGTCTCCTTGTGTCTAAGATAATGAATGTCCACTAATTAAATGAGTTACTGACAATTCACTTAATTAATATCTTAGTCCAAGAGTAGTACCACTCAACCTTATCGTCATGTCGGACTAAGTCCACCTGCAGGGTTTAACATGACAATCCTTATGAGCTCCTCTTGGGGTCATTCTCAATCTAGATTACTAGGACACAGTTTCCTTCTATAATCAACAACACACACTATAAGTAATATCATTTCCCAACTTATCGGGCTTATTGATTTATCGAGTTACATCTCACCCATTGATAAGTCAAAGAAATAATACTAAATATATGTGTTTGTTATTATATTAGGATTAAGAGCACACACTTCCATAATAACTAAGGTCTAGTCCTCTTATAAAGTCAGTACAAAAAGAACTTACCTAAAATGGTCCTACTCAATACACTTGGAGTGTATCAGTGTAATTTATTAGTTAAGATAAACTAATACTTAATTACACTATGACTACTTCAACGGTTTGTTCCTTTCCATTTTAGTCGCGAGCAATTGTTTATAATTTATAAAGAACCGACAACATGATCTTCTGTGTGTGACACCACACACCATGTTGTCTACTATATTAATTAATTGATAAAATTACATTTAACAGATAAATGTAGATATTTGACCATTGTGATTCTTTATTTCTAAATAAATATTTATACAAAAGCTAGGCTTTTAGTATACACTCTAACATCGATTACCTCTTCCGATAGTTTCGGAAGAGGTGTTTAGTGTATTACCTATCGATAGGTCCGCCAGATCTGGATCTTAGAGTAGGAGTCACCGAAGGCTCCAAATTAAGTAAAATCAACTGAGTTTTTGTTGTGTATTGTCCTTCTTTAATGTTTCCACTTCATAACTCAGTTTAACTCATGATTTTCGATGAAAGACATTCACCCCCCCCCCCTCTCATGATCCAATAGTAGATACTCCAACACTCAAGTTAGTACGGTGGTCGAGTGAAAAGTAGAGGAGAAGAAGATAAATAGTAGATGCGTGTGTATAATGTAAAGCATCTAAGTATATAAAAATGTAAAACATACCTCACTAATGGAGAGAACCCACTTTTATGTTGCCTCTCATAACCTCTGTAATAATGAGATGACAAAAAATATTTGCTATCAAAATATGTCGAGTAATGGAAGATTTACAATCTGGAGGATGTGTCATCATCCTCCGAGAAATCTTCCATGACATATCTCTTTAGTGTGCACAGAAAGGAGTGACAGACATTGCCTCTTCTTCATCTCAAAGTATTCTCCAAGCCACGGTCTTTTCCCAGTCAACGACAAAGCCAACTACCCAGCGCGCCATCTCCACCACTTTTAGATAGGATCAAGTCAGTACGGTGGTGGAGCTAAAAGTATAGAAGAAGAAGATGATAGTAGATGCATGTGTGTAATGTAAAACGTCAAAGTGTGTAAAAATGTAAAACGTACCTCGCTAATCGAGAGAATCCCCCTTTTATATTGCCTCTCATAATCTTTGTAATAATGAAGCGACAAAGAATATCGGCTATCAGAATGTGTCGAGTAATGGAAGATGTACAGTCTGGAAGATGTGTCATCATTCTCCGAGGAATCTTCCGTTACATGTATATGAAACCTCCATAATAAATAAAGCGGTTGAGAATGTTTACTGTCAGATACTGGAATATGTATAGCCACGTTCATAGAAAGGTTCCATAACAGGTATAACGAAATATTTTATTACAAGTAGTTGTTATTCTCTAACAGGTTGTTATGATTCTCTGACAATGTTATCTCCTAGAGGTAGTCCAACCGGTGGTGTGATGGGAGAATGGAAATAAAAATAGGGAACTAAGTCTCTTAAGTCCAATCGGGCTATATGCTAAGAGTTGCCTTAGTGCTGAGAGATGAGGAGATAAGCTTTGCAAGTCCATTCGGCTCTTGGGCTAATTGGATATATACTAAGAGTTGTATTGTAGTAATATGAAATGAGATGTCCTCTAGGTCCAATCGGCACTAAATTCAACTGGCTATATTCTAGAGGGTTGCTTTTACTATGTGCTGAGAGAATATCTTTGAAGGATGGGGAGCTAGGCCCCCTACACCCAATGGGTACTTTATCCACCCGAGCTTATCTTGTGTTTTGGCATTGAACGGAGTGTTAAGTTCCTCTTGTCTGACCAGCTCATCAAAAGTCTCTTAGGGCTTCTTTATTAATGAGCAGAAGAACTCACTATCCGTGAGCCATTTAGAAAAGACGCTCATCAAAATTTATGGCATGGCCAAGAGAGCATTCATGACTACTTGGTTGAACATTTTGATGTAAGCCCTCAATGTCTCCTTGGGTCTCAGTTTGAGTAAGAATACGCTGACATAGCTTTATGGTACCAACAGCTGCTGGTGAAGTGATGTAGGAAAGCCTTACGAAAATCCTTGAAGCAACAGATGTACTCAGCTGGAAGCCGGTTAAAACATCTCTCTGTCGAGCCAGAGAGTGTGGTGAGCAACACTCGGCATTTTACTCCATCCATGTATTGCTGAAGGATGATTATGTTTTCGAACTTGAGGTGTTGGTCTTCTAGGTTAGCTGCCCCTCCATATTCTCTAATAGTTAATGGCCAGAAATGATTTAGTAGCTTATCCTCCAATATTTCTTTGGAGAACGACATGCTGATCTATTTTGGGGAGCTACTAACCATTGAAGCTTTTCCCTTTCGTAGGTCCCAAGCGAACGTGTTTTCAGAAGATGATGCTTGGGGTCTTTCTACTTGGCATGCTCTTTCGAAGGGTGTCCGAAACAAAGCTCGATGATATACTATCGAAGATGGGGGTACAACCAGCAAGCTATTCAATTACGCAAGTACTTGCATGAAGCCAGTTGGGGGAGGAGCTGGCTGAAATCGAGTTGGCCCTTCCACCTGCGTCCTTTGCTCAGTATGTCACCCTATCATTGATAGGGCCGGGTCATTTGGCAAGGGATGCTCTACGGTCGCCTGTTGTTGTTGCTCCAATTTCTATGCTCGTGCAGCTATAAGCAGTTCCAAATCTTTCTGAGATAAAGTGACAGTTGTGAGTCGTCCAACTTCTTCCATCTCCTTATTTCATATTCAGGTGAAGTTCCCACAGACGATGTCAAATTTGATCCTATCTGAAATCAGTGAAGATGACGCGTTGGATAGGTGACTCTATTATTGACTGTGAGAAAACCGTGGCTAGGAGAAGACTTCGAGATGAAGAAGAGTTGATGCCTGCCACTCCTTTTTGTGCACACCAAAGAGAGAGCAAAGGGGAGCATTAGAGCAAGAATCAGGGAGGGGGTCCTTGGCGCTGACACTCCGATGCTCAAGTCAATACGGTGGTCGAGCGAAAAGTAGAAAAGAAGAATATGAACAGTAGATACGTGTGCATAATGTAAAGCGTCCAAGCACGTAAAAATGTAAAACATACATTGTCAACGGAGAACTCCCCCTCCCCCTCCTTTTATGTTGCCTCTCATAACCTCCGCAATAATGAAGCGATAAAGAATATTTGTTGTCAGAATATGTCTAGTAATGAAAGATATACAGTCTGGAAGATGTGGCATCATCCTCCGAGGAATCTTCCATTACATGTATATGAAACTTCTACAATAAATAAGACGGCTGAAAATGTTTGATGTCAGATACTGGAATATGTATAGCCACACTCATAAGAACTAAGTCTCTTAAGTTTGACTGACTCTTTGGCCGACTGGGCTATATGTTGAGCGTTACCTTAGTGCTAAGAGATGAGGAGATAAGCTTTGCAAGTCTGTTCGGTTCTTGGGCCGACCAGCTATATGCTGAGAGTTGTATTATAGTAGTGGGAAATGAGTTGTTGTCTAGGTCCGACCAACACTAAGTCTAACCGGCACTAAGTCCAACTGGCTATATACTAGGAGACTATTTTTACTATGTGCTGAGAGAATACCTCTAAAGGATAGGGAGCTAGGCCCCCTACACCCGACCAGAACTTTGTCCTCCCGAGCTTATCCTATGTTTTGGTACTGAATGGAGCATTAAGTCCCTCCTGCCCGACCGACTCTTAGGCCGACTACTGTATACTGAGGGACTTGTGCTCGAAGAATGGAGAGTTGAGTTCTTTAAGTCCGACCAACACTAAATTCAACCGACTGTATACTGGTGCTTTGATATTGAAGTGGAGCACTAAAACCTCTTAAGTTTGATTAGATATGGAGCCGATCGACTTCTTACTGAGGAACTTAGCGCAGAGGAATGAGGAGCTGAGCCCGGGCTAGGATGGCTCGTTTAATTACATACACTCTGACTCTTATTGCCACCTCACCAGGACTTTGACCACCGCCCCACATTGACTTTGATTGTCATGTCACTTTGACCATCGATCCTTTATTACCTCTGGGCCCATTCACAACACATTGTATCAACCACAATCACAACTACCACGACCATCCATGGGATCTCGAGCTTTAATACCAATTGTCCCCTTGGGATGGACTAGTGGTTAGCACATTAGGTGTTGTCATCATAAGGTCTGGGATTCGAATCTCGGCAAAACTAAGGTAAATGTCTCCCTTATGTGTTAGTCGCAATTCCAAATCCTAGTAGCCGCCTGTGATTTACCTCCTCCGTGTTGGCCCTGAGACGGGTGGGGGGGGGGGGCGCTGGGGGCAAGCGTATTAACCTTTTATCACCATCGAGCTTTAATACCAATTGACGTTAGGTAAGATGACGATTATCTTGTGAGCTATTGAATATATTGATTCGCGTATGAATATCGAAAATAATCTTCTAAAACTTATTTATTCAAAAAAGATTACTAAAAAATAGAAAAATAATTGCACTACTAAATATACTATTAACCAAACATCTTCTCTTAAACATACCCTTATATAAATTAAAAAGTCTAAGATCCTAAAAAAAACAAAAAGGAAAATCTTAAAGAAAAATACTAATAGAATGTAAAAAATCGAAACAGACTCAAATTATAAAAATTTTAAACAGATTAAAAATCTTAAAATTGTAAAAGATAAAAATTATTTAAAATATCTAAAATATTTTTAAAAAAAATTATAAAAAAATAATTTACTAAAATTAATTTTAAAAAAATCTACCAAATCCTCTTACATCACATCATCAACAACCTACCTTACACCTTACTCCTACCGTGGGGTTGGCGGCGAGTGACATTTAGCATGAGCTTTATCACATCTATATATATTAAACATCATCAGAAACTCCCCCTAGGCTATGGTACGATAGCAAATAGTGAGGCAAACTCTCTAAATAATGAGAATTCGCAAAATATATTATGTTGAGCTATCCTTGGGGATTTTATGCATGCTTCCTAATTTATTTTATTTTTTTATGGAATCATATTGGTTACCGTCCTAATTACTGAGATGGTAAAAATCGAATATATGAATTATTAAAAAAAAAACATCTGGAACAATGGTTCGCGTACCTTTTATTTGTTGTGCCCATCTCTCAGCTCGTGGAGATGACCAAGGAGACGGCCCTTTGAAGTCGACTTTTCCCAGCGATGCTGCTAAATTGTCAACCTCTTCGACTTCGACTGTCGGCCAGTTGATCGCGATGATAAAAAATTACAAAGTCGGCCGCCGCTTTCTTAATAGAGTCAGTATCGTCGGCAATTATTCGCGCTATTTTCTTCCAATCGACTTAGACATTCGGGCCTCTTATTTTTCTTAATTTTTAAATATTGTAGTAGGCGTAGTGACTTAGAATTGAAAGGCCAACCTATTTCAAAAGTAATCGAGGAGCAAACAAAACAAAGAAGAGAAAAAAGGTTAACAAATAACTACAATTACTAATGGAGCAACAAGGAATTGAAACATTCTCCCTACGTTTTTATAAAAAAAAAAAAAAAGAATAGATCCTTTATGGAACTTATATAAAACAGGAAACAAAAAAAGAAGATCAAGTGATGCGTATAGAGAATTCGCTGAAATGGTAAAGAAACAAAGGAGGATTTTGCTAAAACAGAATGAGAATCGCGACAATTGATTAATTGCTATGTATTCGTAATCTAAACCGCAATTGTTTCATTGCATTTATTGCAAGAAAAAATGATCATTTAATGGGAAAAAAAATATGACAGTGTTTGTTTGTTACCCGATGCTGTACAGAGGAGAGAGCTTAGAAACTAGGTTCCTTTTTTTGCTTCGAAGGGAAGAGGTTTAGTGTGGTGATGGCGTTCAGAACCGGAGTGGTGGAGGTGGTGGCTCCCGCCGTCGTCCTTCGTGAGTTCGTCTTTGTTCCTCCTCACCTCCGTCTTAACGTAGAAGTCGACGAAGAGGAAGAGCAGCGCGGCATTGAGAACGGAGTTGAAAACCCAAGCGCCGATGCCGTTGCATCCGCCCTTGGCGAAGTGGAGGAACAGGAAGCCGAGGTGGCAGACGAGGTTGCAGCCGGTGAGCGCGACCTGGCAGGCGAGCACGAGAACGGCCCGGCTCCTGGCGGCGACCGGGAGGCCGACGCCGACCCAGAAGCGGTAGCCGAAGACGATGGCCTGGGTGAGCGTGGCGGAGAGGATGGCGACCACCTGGAAGGACTGCGAGAACTCGAGCCAGAGGAAGGACATGCAGACGAAGGCGGAGTGGCGGAACACCGCGGCGAGGGCGCAGCGGCGTCGGCGGAGGATGTTGATGAAGGTGCGGAGGAGGTGGATGAAGCGGGAGAGGTAGAAGGCGTAGGACCAGAAGAAGACGCGGCCGGAGGGGCGGGTGCCGATGGGGAAACAGAGGAGCCACTGCATCGGGGTGGTGCGGGAGCGGCCGCGCCAGTACCAACGGGTGTCGCGGATCTCGGCGGCGACGGAGAGGACGAGGCCTAGGAAAATGGCGGCGGAGGCGAGGGCCATGGCGAGGGAGTGGAGGGCGGGGAGGGGGCCGAGCGGAAGGGGCTTGAGGCGGAGGAGGCGGACGAAGAGGTGGAAGGCGACAGCGAGGAGGGCGTAGGCGGCGAGGGAGGAGACGAGGAAGGACCAGGTGGAGCCCCAGGACTGGGCGTGGCTCCACCGAAAGCCGACGATGGCCTGGTGCTCCGCCATCCAATACACGATCCCGCCGCCGCTGATATTCTCCATCCAGATTAGCCCCAATCGGATTGATCTCCTTCCCTTCCCTTCCCTTCCCTTTCTCTTCCTTTGCCGTGAATGCCAATTGCTGGCCGCGGATGTTCAGATCGGACAAATGGGAAAGATCCTCGGCCTCGTCTTCGCAGCTCGTCTCGATCGAGAATTGAATGATCTGGCGGCGCGGCTTGATGATCTGGTTGGTGACGACGGATGGTTCGCCGCGGAGACGAATTAATATGCCGAGGAAAGGAAAGGAAGGGCGCCAGGAAGAGACATAAAGCTGGGTCTTTCTCGAGGGGGCGTAAAAATAGGCGACGTTTTTTGTGATGCGCTTCGTGCCTACGTATTGCCTTCTTCGCCAACGCGCTTGTCGTTGTAAACAGTGCAGCTGTGCAGGGAACTTTAGGGCAGGTTTGAAACGACACAAAAATATCCAAGGGACCTCATATTAATATATTTTCAAAAAAATCAAATCATTTACCCTAATAATAATAATAATAATAATAACTTTTTTAAATGTTTAGGTTTTTTATTTTGTAAAAAAGTAAAATCTTATTTGTTTCTCCTAAATTTGAGCCTCATCTTCCCCCATTTGTTTAGTAAATTTGAATTTAATTAATTTCTATCTATTTAAAAAAATGCATTTCTTAAACAAACTCAGTTTTTTTCATGAAAAATCGGAATTTATGATTCTTATTGAAACATTTTCCGAATTTATAGGGGCAAAAAAATAAGGAAAAGAAAATATATATTAATTTAGTATTTTTGGTCAACAAAGGCGTCTGTTGCGCGATCAGCATCAGAGTGTCGGATATGCAAAATAATCATCTCATCGAGTCATTAACTTTTTGGTTTAATACACCACGAAAAAAATGCGTCAAAAATATGATTTTGGGGGACCAGATCTTTTCGGAGCAGAGATTCTCTGATCCAAGATCTCTAATCAATTTTAGACCCTTAGATATTTATTGATGGAGTGATCTGGACTCTACCTATTAAATAAGTAGGATCCAAATCACTCCACCAATATATTTGTAGGATTTCTTCTAGTTCAGGAGATCTTTTAGTCTCCTTGTCCTGATCCACTCTTGGACCAGGACAAGAAGATTGGTGGGAGGCAATGACCTCTATATGTTAACAAGTGGAGGTCATTATCCCCCACTAATACAAAAGCTAAACCATAAATTGATCAAATCTTTGTGGACCATAGGATCTGTAAAGATTAGGTCATTGCCCCCACTTATTTTGGGTCTTGTATGAGTACTCCATTTTCGTCCCTCTTGCATTTGATTTTGCCCTTCAAATCTTCCATCCTCATTTTGGTCATAAATTAAAATATATTTATTGGGACGTTTTATATACTGCGTGGATGATAGATATAATGTATCTGGTAGGATATTTAAGTTATCATATAGATATTTACAATTTAAATCCCAGTTACGATGTATTTGTAAAAAAAATTTCTTTAAATAAAGGACGTAATCAAAATATGTTGAACTTCTGGATTGATCGTTGTATATATTTTCTGATTTATCCTAATGGTCAATAAAAAAATTTTATGAGATCGGATAGATGATTTTAGAAATAGTCAAATACTGATAATTAATTTCCGATGTTTGTAACACCTTGTACATTCTTTAAAAAAATATATATATATTCCGAATTATTTGACAGTTAACTATAAATGGGTGACATTCTTCAGGTAATGAACATCGTCAAAGCCTTAATTACATTTCAAGGGGAAATAATTACAATAATATTAACATAGTAAAATTAGTAATTTATAATATCAGATAAATAACTTTAAGAAGTATTCATACAAAAGATACACTTATTTTTTAATTATCTTTTTTTTTTACCCTTTTGGCATAAAAATAATAATAGATTGAAAATTTATTAACAAAAGGGATGGAAATTGAAAATTTTAACAAAAGGGTTTAAAAGGATAATAAATTATGCGATATCCAAGAAAAATTTAAAAAGAAAAAAAAAAAAATGGATGACTTTACTTATGCTGGCCACGATATTTTCCTCGGCTGGCCTGTGTGTAGGTTGTTAAAAATAAATAAATCTGATTCGTCAATTCAATTTGAATTGATCCCAAAAAAACTGATTTCGAGTTGGGAGATTTTAGATTTGGGTTACAAGATTTCAAACTCGGATCGGATTTAGATTGGGAGGTTTTGAGTTGGTTCAATTTCGGATGTTGGGTTGATATAAGTTAACTTAAATTTAGGAATTAAGAATTTTTTAAGGTTAAATTAATTTTTCTTTTAAAAATTAAGATATTTTATAAATATAAATAACACAATGTAATATAACAATGTTAAATATTGAAATAAAAATAAAAAATTATATGAAAATAATTTTTTTTTAAAAAGTTTTTTTCCGAGTTATATGAGTTATTCATGTTATCTGGATTCAGATTTAAGATTTTCAGATTGAGTTTGGATTCATGTCAGATTTGAATTGAAATTTTTTTAATAACAATTTTTCAACTAAATCTAAATTCATCCAACTCATCCAAATTAACACCTCTACTTGTGTCCAAGAACACGAGCATTGTGGGCTTGGATTAATTTGCTAAATTTAAAATTAAAAATTAACTAATTAAAATCGTAGTGTTTACACTATGAATACATTAATCTTATATCAAAATTAAAAAATTATTTATATTTATATTCCGAATACCATAAGTTTTATGTATAGGGTTAACTAGGTTTGGCTGTCATCCTCTTTATCATATGCATATGATGGTGTTGTCCATGTGTATGTCTAAATATCGAGTAATTTGTTAGACTCTTTAGGGTGTAATCTTTTTTTAGTTTTGACTATAGAATGCCTTCAAACTAGATGTGCAATAATTTTCTATTTAGGATGAAAGTGACAAAGTTTAATCCTACCTAGTGTAAAATATTTCAACTAAAGTGATATTTGTTGACACTAATCTCTCTCTCTCTTTGTCCCACGAAACATGGTAAGTCATTCCTCCTCAAAACCATTCATGACCAAGCAAGCTATTGTTGAAGTCCATGACATCACAGTGCTCTCATCCATGTCATCAACCACATTAATTGTAAGGCTTTGTGATGCTTCCACTCTTGTCATATGCAGGGTGTTTCCGACCTGAGTGGAGTAGTTGAGATCATATTTTTACTACACTTTGATGATCGTATTTGTAACACCTTGATTATGAAGGGATAATTTTCATATTTGCAACACCTTGACTATAAAGGAATAATAAAATTATCGTTAAGTGACAACTTCACCTTTTACTTTAACAATAAAATTAAAACAGAGACATGTACAAGGTGCCAGGAGGAATTATGATTTAGGAGAACTCAAAGATGAGAATATCGTGGACTTTAACCGTATGAGAGGAGCAACCATGAATTTAAGAGTGATATCTAATTGATAAAAACACTCATGATAAATTTATAATGGAATGAAAAAATAGTTTTAACCCTGTATTTTTCTATGAAGTAGTATTATTTTTCCTTCCTATATTTAAAAAATAGCATTTAACCTTGCACTAAAAATAGCATTTAACCTTGCACTAAAGTTAAATGTGAACAATTTTATAAAAGATAACTATACCCTTATTTTTTTATTTTTTTATAATCATAAGAGGAAAATAAAACATATTGAATTGATATGGAAAAAAATTATATATGTCTTTAGATCTGCTCTTTAATTATTGATTAGTTAGATCAATGGTGTATACAAGGAGAACAATATATATAAAATGATAAAAAAAATATAAAAACATTTAGTGATGGTGTCCTTCATCACTCACTTGGATCTATGGTTATATTGGTTTATTGGTGCGTCTGCTCTCGATGTCCTGCAAAACAAAGCTTGTTAGCTGAGGGTTGGCGTTGTTAGTGTTATCCTCTTTGACGGTTAAGTCGATGATGAATTGAGATGCGAGGCTCGCATGCATACATGAGAAAACAAAAGAGCTCGAAGAAGGCGAAGAAAATTTATCTTTGCATAAGAAAAGAAAATTATTTCTTTATCTACTTTCATTGAACCTTATATAATAGTAGACATGGAAGGATCTAAAATTTTAAATTTATGGAAAAGTGAAGAAAATAATTATCATATATTTATTTGAAGACGGACACGAAAATATACATTTTAAACTACTTAATTTTATTTTATTCGTATAATTAAATATTAACTTTTATATATTAAGTGAAGGTTACATGCAATTTTGTTAATTTTAATTAATAAATTAATAATTATGTACCTATTAAAAATATTAATTAGGATCTTCAATTATCTAGAATTAATTCAAATAAAAATCTAAATGGATTTAAATTATCAATAAATTTAATATATATTTTCTTTGTTAAACTTATTGATCCGACGATGATATAGGGGGGCCCACCGCTGAGGAGGTTCAACGATCGGATGGTCGTCAAAGCCAGGGGACGGTCAGCTAAGAGACGAGCCGAACGGCAGGCCCCAGGGGCCGAGCGGCAGACGGGGCTCGTGATGGTAAGGCCGAGCTCACAACCTGACCAGGCTAAAGAGTTCAAAGAAGTTGGGCTGAATATAGGACGGGCCGAGAGAAAGAGGCTCAGCCGATCGGAATATATATATATCCGTAGAATGTCAAAGAGTGGGTCGGCCGGATAGATCAAAGGAAGTACCATCAGATTAGCAGCTGACATTTAAGAAGGGAAGGGAAATATGTCTTAACATCCTTTTGGGAGTCAATGTCGCCGGCTGACGGCGCGAATGGACAAGAAATCGTACGGAAGAAGATTACGCCGCCTTGGCGTAAATGCGTCCGCCCCGTTAAGGTAAGGTGTCAGGGATCCTTTCTCGATGTTAGCTATTGAGGAAAGCTTGGGAAGTCACGTTCGCCCGAGAAGTGTGCAGTCAACCCATTGAAGCTCTATATAAGAAGAGGAGCAGTCACCCGCGGAGGTACGCGCACATACGTCTCTGAGCACTACCATTCACTTCTTCATTTTCCTTCATCTTTCTTCCTGCCGTTGTGTGACTTGAGTGTCGGAGGGCCGTCGCTGGGAACCCCTTCCCGGCTTGGCACTAACGACTTGTGATTACAGGAGCAAGGCGTTTTCACCGCACGCGGAGGTCCACATCAGCGGTATTTCCCGGCAGTCGTTCGCTCAGCTTCGGGGCAGGATCAAATTGGCGCCGTCTGTGGGAAATCAACCTGAACCCAGAAGCAGAGGATGGAAGACGCCGGACGATCAACGACTGTAACGTTGACGACAGAGGAGTTGGAAAGGTTAATCCAAGCCGGAATAGCAAAAGCAATGGAACAGCGACAGCAACGAATGTTAGTTGATCGGCCAGCACAAGAGCCAGCCATCTCAGGATCCGGCCAGCCTGTAGACCCTGGGCGCATGGCTGAACCTATAATCCAGCCAGTCGGAGGCAAAAGATCAAAGACGACTGGGCCAGCGCCAAACACACCAATCCCTTTTCACCGAGCATTATTTAGGACACCCTCAGAGGAAGGCGGAGCCCGACGAGACCGAGGTTCCTCGTCTGATGAGGCGCCTGAGAGGGATGCAAGGAAGGGAAAAGCGCCGCGAGACGAGGATTCACCCAAGTGGATTAACGGGCAGTTCTCGCGAGGTATCATGGAAGATCCCTTACCTCGCCACTACACACCACTGGCGATTGGGGAATACAATGGGAGCACCGATCCAGATGATTACTTGGCCAAGTTCGACAACGTGGTCACTCTCCACTAGTACATCGATGGAGTGAAGTGCAGGGTATTCTTGACAACACTTTCAGGACCTGCTCAACGGTGGTTCACCAAGTTACCGACCGGCTCCATACGTAGCTTCAAGGATTTCCGGGCCGCTTTCCTGCATCACTTCGCAAGCAGCCGTCAGCATCAGAAAACAAGCGTCAACTTGTTTTCACTAAAGCAAGGTCCTCGAGAGACGCTCAGGGCGTACATCCAGCGATTTAACCAGATGACGATGGACATACCAGCAGTCTCATCAGAAATATTGGTAAACGCTTTCACTCAAGGGCTCGTGGAAGGTGAGTTTTCCCGATCCCTCATTCGTAGGCCCCCGAAGGATTTCACTCATCTCCAAAGGAAGGCAACGGAATACATCAATGTGGAAGAAGCACAAGCAGCCCAAAGGAAAGAGGCGCCAACCGACCCTCAACAGGCGCCCAATCGGAGGAGACCAAGCAACCACCAGCCTCCGACCGGTCCCAGGGCCACGGGGCCGCAACCGAATCCTGAGCCAAGGACACATGCAGTCCATATGGAGGCCGCCCAACTCAAGAAGGGCAGAAAGTAGACCCCGATGTTCTGTAAGTTCCATCAATCAAGGACACACAACACGTGGGAGTGCCGAGGCGATCCTAATATACATCGGCCCGTGCCCAAGGAGTATAGACGCCAGTCGCCCACGCTGGATCGACGTCCTGAGCGCCGAAATCGATCGAAAAGTCGAGGGTCGAGGGGCTCAGGAGCTGCGAGAGCATCGTCCCCGAGAAAGAAGCCCTGCACGAGCCTCAGCCGATCGGAATAGACATTCAGCAAGAGAAGAGGAGAACAGGAGGAACGCCTCCCGTGGAGTGATTGGGATGATCTCGGGCGGCCCGACCGGGGGAGATTCCAACCGAGCTCGGAAGGGCCACGCACGGCAGCTGACCATCTACACTGTAGGATGCAGCAAGGAAAAAGCAGAGGGACCCGAGATCAGCTTCGGCCCTAAGGATTTGGAGGGGGTCGAAATCCCTCATGATGATGCGCTGATCATCAAGGCGGTGATCACAAACTACACCATCCGCCGGACTTTCATCGATACAGGAAGTTCGGTAAACATTATTTTTAAACAAGCATTCGACTTATTGCAGATTGATAAGGCTGAGCTACTGCCCATGGCAACACCACTATACGGCTTCACTGGTAACGAAGTCTCGCCAATTGGCCAGACAAGATTGGCCGTCTCGTTCGGAGAGGAGCCCCTGGTTAGGACGCGCACCACGAACTTCATCGTGGTAGATGCGCCCTCGGTGTACAACGTGATATTGGGACGACCAGCTCTCAATGAATTTCGAGCTGTGGTATCGACCTACTGCAAGAAGATTAAATTCCCAGTGGGGAATTTGGTGGGCGAAGTGCGAGGGGACCAGGTGGCGGCCCGACGGTGTTATGTGGAGATGGTCAAGGCGGAGGCTAAGGTTGCCAAGTGCCCCCGATTAGAAATGAACGCCATCAGAGAGAAGCAGCCCTCGTTGATATACGACAATAAGGAGGAGGTGCAGATATATCCGAGTCGATCGGAAGCTACCACCTTCATAGCATCCGATCTAACCAGCCCGTAAAAGGAGGAGCTAGTCGTCTGCCTTCAAAGGAACCACGATGTGTTTGTCTGGTCGACACACGAACTGCCTGGCGTGTATCCAAGTGTGGCATTGCATGAGCTACATGTTCGGCCAGACGCCCGACCGGTCAAGCAAAGGAAGCGCGACTTTAGCGCTGAGCAAGATTTGATTATCCGAGCTGAGGTAGGGAAGCTACTGGAGGTCGGACACATCAAGGAAATTCAGTTTTCAACCTGGCTCGCCAACGTAGTGTTGGTTTCCAAGCCAGGTAATAAATGGCGGGTGTGCATCGATTTCAGGAATTTAAACAAGGCTTGTCCCAAGGACTCCTACCCGCTACCCAGGATAGACCAGATAGTGGATTCGACGGCCGGATACGAGCTGATTTGCATGCTTGATGCCTATCAAGGCTATCATCAAGTGCCACTCGCGCGCGAAGACCAGGAGAAAGTCAGTTTCGTAACAGCTGACGGGACGTACTGTTACAAGGTCATGCCGTTCGGATTAAAGAACGCATGCGCCACTTATCAGAGAATGATGAACAAGGTGTTCCGGAAGTAGATCAGACGGAATTTGGAGGTATATGTCGACGACATAGTCATTAAGTCACTCTGATCTGTTGACCTGTGTGCAGATGTGGAAGAAATGTGCCGAACGCTGCGAAAGTACGGGATCAAGCTAAACCTAGCCAAGTGCTTGTTTAGCGCTAAAGGTGGACGGTTTCTGGGATACATAGTCACCGAATGGGGAATTGAAGCGAAACCGAGCAAAGTAAGAGCTCTCCAAGACATGGCACCACCTCGCAACTTGAAGGAGGTACAGAGGCTGACTGGAAGAATCACGGCCTTATCAAGGTTCATATCAAAATCGGCTGACCGGAGCCTGACATTTTTCAAGATTTTAAGGCGAGCGACCAAATTCCAGTGGGATGACAAATGTGACAAGGCGTTCGAAGAACTCAAGAAATATCTAAGCTCCTTGCCCATCCTAGCCAAGCCAGCTGTGGGAGAGCTGCTTTTAATTTACTTATCGTCCACCGAGCATGCCATCGGTTCAGCGTTAATCACTGAGAAAGAAGGGAGTCAGCAACCGGTGTATTTTTTAAGCCACATATTGAAAGACGCTGAGTTACGCTATACAGGGCTCGAGAAGCTTGCTTACGCTCTGGTCCTCGCTGCCCAGAGGCTTCGGCCTTATTTCTTGGCTGACTAATAGCGCCTTGGGTCGAGTCCTGCTTAACCCTGAAGCGTCCGACCGATTAATCAAATGGACCATGGAGCTCAGCGAGTTCGACATACAATACCGACCTCGGTCGGCTATCAAAGCACAGGCATTCGCAGATTTCATTACAGGAGTACCAGACCCTGAGCCTGAATCCCTATGGAGGGTATACGTTGATGGCTCGTCCGCCCTACCAGGTAGTGAAGTAGGTATCCTACTTATATCCCCGAAAGAAGACCGAACGCATCTGTCCATTCGATTGGATTACCGAGCGACCAACAACGAAGCTGAACACGAAGCTCTCATAGCTGGTCTTCAAGCCGCTCGGCAGGTCGGGGCAACCAAGGTACTCTTACATTCGGATTCACAGTTGGCAGCCCAACAGCTGAATGGAAAGTTCGAAATCAATAGTGTTCAGCTCAGATTATATGAGGACGCCTTTGAAAAGCTCGGGGAAAATTTCCAGGAGGTCGTTATTCACAAGATACCCCGGTCAGAGAACCAAGCCGCAGATGAACTAGCAAAACTGGCCAGCGCGGTGACGCCGATCGTCGCCAATTGTCCTATTGAGCAAGTCTCCCTAGTGGCGTACGTTGATCGGTCAGTAGAAATATCACTTCCGGAAGACTGGAGGGCACCCATCATTAGGTCCCTTCAATCTGGAAACTTACCAGGAGATCGCGAAGTCGAACGAATTGTGAGAAGGAGAGCCGCTCGGTTAACTATGGTTGGCGAGCAATTGTATAAAAAAGTCTTCTCACGTCCTCTGCTCAAGTGTGTGGGTACCGAGGACGCCGAATACATCCTTCAAGAGGTATATAAGGGCTCCTACGGAGGACACCCGGGCGGACGATCGCTGGCGAGGACACCCGGGCCAACACTCCAAAGAGATGCAAGCAGAGCAGTAGCTACTTGCTTGTCCTGCCAAAAATACAGCAATATGACTCACTGACCAATTGCCGAGATGAAAGATCCACAGTGTCATGCCCATTTGATCAGTGGGGAATGGACATAGTCGGTCCTTTTCCTATGGCAACCGGTCAGAGAAAATTCCTGCTGGTGGCTGTTGATTATTTTCCAAAATGGGTGGAAGCCGAACAACTGGTCAAAATAACCTAGCAGATGGTCAAAAAGTTCATCTGGCAGCATATAATTTATAGGTTCGGCATTCCTTGTCGGCTCATTTCGGATAACGGGCGACAATTCGTTGGTCAGGAGCTTGGAGAATGGTGCAAAGGGTACGGCATCGAACAACACTTCACTTCCGTGGCGTATCCTCGGAGCAATGGTCAAGCCGAAGTAGCCAATCGGGAGATCCTGCGAATTCTTCGGGTTCGACTCGATCACATGGGGGGCAGCTGGGTAGATGAGCTACCCAGCGTGTTATGGGCGTTACGGACGACTCCCAAGGAAGGAACTGGCTTCACGCCATTCCATTTAGTATATGGAGGAGAGGCGGTCGTCCTAGTGGAGGTCGGGATTGAGTCCGATCGGGTGCTTCATTACGACGACGAAGAAAACGAGGGAAGGCGACGGATGGAGCTTGACATAGTTGACGAAACGCGCGACAAAGCAGCCGCCCGGCTAACAGCTTACAGATAAAGAATGCGGCAAAACTATAATCGCCGGGTAATCCCCAGATCCTTCCAGGTGAGTGACGTAGTATGGAAAAGAGTCAAGACGGTCGGGGACGTCAAAAAGCTAGAAGCCCCATGGACGGGTCCATTCAAAGTTATAGAAAGGCTGCGGTCGGGGGCATACTACTTAGAAGATGCAGAGGGAAGGAGGTTGGATAGACCGTGGAATGCAAATCACCTCCAACCTTACAGAGCCGGATGAGAGGTGAGTGAATGAATTCATGAACACATGCATGTATGTATGTTTCCTTGGACGCAGGCAGAAACAATCGGATTACTCCTAAACTCCTTCCTATTAAAACGCTTCATCGACGGTCGAGCGGCGACCTTAAACCCTCGCTTCATCGACGGTCGAGCGGCGACCTTAAACCCTCGCTTCGTCGACGTTCGAGCGGCGACCTTAAACCCTCGCTTCATTTGCGGTCGGGCGAAGACTATCAACTCTCGCGTGATCGATAGACAAGTAAAAGCAAGACGATCGCCTAAGTATATTCAAAGACGAGCAAAATATTGAAGAAAATAATCCTAGATAAGATAGAAGCAAGTCACGTCATAAGAGTTTAGGCCGACCATGTACACGTGGTGGCCGACTACGACAACCCAAAAAACCACTTGGTGAATCAAACCAACAAAAGCATCTTTAAGAGTTCACTCCAAATAATCCAAAGCATCATCGAGGATAGAGGCATTAAGCTGGTCGCGGTCAATAGTGGAGCCGGGCAGATCGGCAGGCAAATGCCCCTTCTTCTTGAGTTGTTCAAAAATGTTGTCCACGGCGCAGTCGAACAGTCGGAGAACGCGGTCGACGAATTTATTCATGAAGGTGTCGTACCAGATGTAGGCCACCTTCATCACTTCGAATCGGCTGGGCTCATTTTCTTTGTGGGTCTCCAGAGCTGACCGGGCGCTCTCTAGATCTGCCTTCACCATCGCAAGGTCGGTGTCCTTGTCGGATAGCTGGCTTCTCAAAGTGGCTTCCTCAGACTCGCGAGCCTGCCGCTCGGATAACAGCAAACCTTCAACATTCTTTAACTTATCCTCGATTTGCTTTAATTTCTGCTTGAGAGCCCGGGCTTCCACATTCTTCTTCTCCAAATCCTCAACAACCCTTTGCTTGCGGTTGGTGGCCAGGGTGATCTTGCCCTCAAAGGTGGATATCTCTTTCTTAAATCGGTCAATGTACCCGACTTCCTCAGCGCTCTTGCCCCGTTTGGCAGTCAGTAGTTCCTCACTCTTAGCCAAGTCGGCCTGCAGTTGAGCCACCTGGGTGTCATTTAAACCATGAGTGGTTCCCGGCTGGCCGGGGGCTTCCTGTAACCGTTTCAGCTCATCCTCCACAAAGGTGAGCCTCTGGCTTATAGCTAGGCCATCCATCCAAAACTATGGAAATCAAAAGCAGGAGCAGAAGTGGGTCAGAAGCAAGGCTAGACTAATAAGTGCGGAAGTCAAAGGTGAAACTTACCCCGGTGATCTGCTTAGTATAACTATTTGCTAACACGCCAGGAGGGGCGGCGGCTGCCTGAGCGCAGGCATCTTCCCATATCTCCGCCAAGTGGCCTTTGATGATAATCCGGTGTTCAGTCTGATCGGCGGAGCCGCCCGGCGCTGAAAGGTCTTCAGTAGGAAGGTGGAGCGTGGCCGTAACGTGCCTCCGACGAGCCGTGGCCGGATGGGAAGAGACCGATCGGCCCGCTCGAGAGGAGGTGCGTAGGGGGTTGATGCTTGACCTCAGGATACGACCTTGAGCTGACAAGGGTGGCAGACTAACGACAGGAGAGTCGATGAGAGGGTCGGAAGGTGTGCGGTCGGACGATACGTGGACGGCCTCCGACAATATCGGGCCGGAAACGCCAGTCCGATCGGCTATCCTTTCAACTGAAGACGCAGAGCAAGCAGCTTTATTCGCCCGACGCCTTTTGCATGCATTCTCGAGCGGCGCCTCAGATTGTGAGCCCTCCTCCGGAACAAGTTGAGCCGCTATAGGCTCTGCGATTGGCTCTTCCACCGCCGCTGAGCCGACTGGCACTACGTTCGATTCCCCTCCAGCTTCCTGAGTAAGCCCCTGTTGGGTATTAGCGGTTCGGGGAGATTTGATGGTTGAAACCCCCGCTCGGCCAAGACTTCAACCACTACCTTGTCAACATCGGCAGTGGTGAGCTTCGATTGTCCGATCAAGAGTGCCCTCATTATGACGTCAGCTGCAAAATAAAGAGAGAAATCAGTTAGATAAAGATGAAAAAGGTAAAGGGATCATGTACCTATGTTGACTGGCTCGGACGGGCTGATCGGACTGAGGCCAAAAAGTGCCAAAACTCCCTCCTCCAGCAACTTGTGAATGTTGAATTTCTGGCCAGCCAACATAGAGGCAGCAAGCAAGTAAGCAGGAGTATTCTTGTACCGGGGCAACGAGGGTTGAGGACCCAGTGAAAGTTGCCAAGTGGTTTGGAAGGAAGGCCGATCGGGGAAGTGTACAAAGAAGAAGTATTCTCTCCAATGCTTATTGGAGGATGACATCCTATCAAAAAAGACCAAGCCCGGTCGGGCTTGTAAGAGGAAAGTGCCGGGCTGATCGGATAGCTTAGGGTAATAGAAAAAGTGGAAGATCGAAGGGGTTAGAGGAATGCGATGTAGGCGGAATAAAATAATTACACCGCATAGGAGGCGAAAGGAGTTGAGGACTAGCTGAGAAAGGGATAGACCGAAGTATCTACAAACATCAAGGATGAAGGGATGAAGAGGAAGCCGCAGACCGACAGTAAATTGGTCGCGGAAGAAGCAGACACAGCCGGTCGGCGGAGCGGAGGGACGATCGGTGGCTAGCGGGACATGTATCTTGTAGCCAGGAGGGAGTTCAAAGGTATTGGCTAGGGTTCGGGCATCATCCTCATCAAACCGCGACTCCATAGTCTCATACCAAGGACCCGAAGAAGGGGAAGGCTGCGATGTACTAGCCATGATAAAAGGGAGAGAATAAGAAGAGTCGGGGGGAAGTGCAAAAAGAAAAGGAAGGCAGAAGCAAGAACAGGAGCCCACCGGAAAATCACAAAGGACAGAGCAGTAAGGGGTTATAGAAGAAGACGATGGACTCACCCGGAATAGGAATGACAGGGAGCAGAAGGATTTGCTGAAGAACACGAGGAGTTCGCCGGAGAACACGGGAGAAATCACTGAAGAGCACGAACGATGTCGCCGGAAACAAAGGCAAGAAAGAAAGAAGACGGCGGTGATAAGCTTATAAAAACCAAGGGACTTCGCTCAGCCGTTCGATCAACGACACAGACACCTAGAAGCAGATCCAGCCGTTTAAAATTCAAATAACCCCAAAGGTCGCATCCCAGCCTGTCGCCTCAAATGTGCGCCGGCAGGGAGGGACGCGTGGCGTACATCGATAGGGCAGTTGTCAGGATAATTAAAGAAGCATGTGGCACATTAATGCGCCAGAGTGATACGATTTCCGAGAGATTTCGCGGAGATTACCAAGGCAACGACTCCATAAGCCGATCAAACAAGTTATGCAGCTTAGACAGTCCTCCGTTCTTGCCGATCGGCTGGCCGAGAGCACCCCGTCGATAGGAAAATCAAGGCTAGATAACCGTGCGCTGGCCAAGAGGCATAGTCGACCCAGCAAAAGAGGTCTTTTCGCACCAGTTGGTCCAGTCAGTCGGACTTATAGCCTCCTTCGACTAGATTTAAAGGGGAGGCATGTGATCCGGCGATGACATAGGGGGGCCCACCGCTGAGGAGGTTCAACGATCGGATGGTCGTCAAAGCTAGGGGACGGTCAGCTAAGAGACGAGCCGAACGGCAGGCCCCAGGGGCCGAGCGGCAGACGGGGCTCATGATGGTAAGGCCGAGCCCACAACCTGACCAGGCTAAAGAGTTCAAAGAAGTTGGGCTGAATATAGGACGGGCCGAGAGAAAGAGGCCCAGCCGATCGAAATATATATATATATCCGTAGAATGCCAAAGAGTGGGTCGACCGGATAGATCAAAGGAAGTACCATCAGATTAGCAGCTGACATTTAAGAAGGGAAGAGAAATATGTCTTAACATCCTTTTGGGAGTCAATGTTGCCGGCTGACGGCGTGAATGGACAGGAAATCGTACGGAAGAAGATTGCGTCGCCTTGGCGTAAATGCGTCCGCCCCGTTAAGGTAAGATGTCAAGGATCCTTTCCCGATGTTAGCTATTGAGGAAAGCTTGGGAAGTCACGTCCGCCCGGGAAGTGTGCAGTCAACCCATCGAAGCTCTATATAAGAAGAGGAGTAGTCACCCGCGGAGGTACGCGCACATACGTCTTTGAGCACTACCATTCACTTCTTCATTTTCCTTCATCTTTCTTCCTGCCGTTGTGTGACTTGAGCGTCGGAGGGCCGTCGCCGGGAAGCCCTTCCCGGCTTGGCACTAACGACTTGTGATTGCAGGAGCAAGGCGTTTTCACCGCACGCGGAGGTCCACATCAGCGGTATTTCCCGGCAACCGTTCGCTCAACTTCGGGGCAGGATCAATTATCAAAAAATAAATAAAATTATCTTTTATAGATTTTTTACATTTGATTTTAATAAACGAGAATTAATTTTTTTAAAATAGTATTTGATAAAAAAAATACAGGGTAAAGGTAATTTCCCTATTTAGTATAACAATCAATTATCATTGAATCGGAAAACACATCTTCTTGTCCGTAAATTATAGTCCAGGAGATGATCCATTGATATAGACCTTTGATTTAGATAGACCCTATCTATTTAAAGATAAGTCTATTCAAATCAAGGGTACTCGTATAATGGATCATCCTTTGATCCGTAATTTATGGACCAGAGGATCTCTGTTGCATTGAATCGTGACTTAACTTGTACGTGGAAGTCTAATCCGTGACCGTGACCTCGTCACCACTACAAGTCTAGTAGTGGAGTAGCATGTGGGACAATAAAAAAATTGAACAACTCACGAAAGACAATGGTGGTGGACTTGGGGTCGTCGTAGTAGATGGATTCAATTCTAGCGGTCGAGGTATACCAACTCATCCATCGCAATGATCCATGAAAGAACCTAACAGAGTCTTCTCCGAGTCTTCCTCGCTTTCCCTCTTCTCCGGATTCGGTATCTCTTCCCCTTTTCGCTTCTAGGGTTCTTCAATAGCCATTACAACCTGTTATTTGCCAGTCTTGGTCTTTCGTGAGTTTCTTTCGTGAGTTTTTTCTTGTATTACGAGCATTGTTATTATAATTCGTGGCTTTTTTCTTGTTGGATCGTTTGTTTAGTGCCTTGTGTTCTATCCGTCGCTTCTCTGCTAGTGGATCTGTCGTTTGTTTACTGCCTTGTTCGAACACCTAGCTGAAAAAGGGTTCCAAAATAGCTTCTTTTTTTTTTTATTGTATTGGTCTTTGGATTTAGGAAACTTTGATTTTCTTAGATTTTTCTTCGAGTAATTTTCAGTAGAATTAGCAACGCCGTGAACCTTGATGCGATATTTGATAAGAACGATAAAGAGTTTCCTCAAATGGTGACAGGATTTCACTTCGGAGGTAGTTATGGATGGTAGATCTGGGGATTCGTCGAGTGAAGATCCTCAAAGTTCGTCGGGCGGTGGGAGATTTGAATGCAACATATGCTTTGATCCAGCGCAGGAGCCCGTAGTCACCCTCTGCGGACACCTTTTTTGCTGGCCCTGTCTCTACGAATGGCTCCATGACCATTCCTGCTCTTCTGAATGCCCTGTGTGCAAGGCCACCATCGATGAGGAGGAGATTGTCCCTCTCTATGGCGGTGGAAGTAACTCTGCAGAGCCGCAGCAGTCCAGGTCAAGTTCCGGAATAGACATTCCAGATCGACCACCTGGCCGGAGGACGACCACCGCGACACAAAACCGGCAACCTGGCCCAAACCCTATTCATCGTCACAACCTCAATCATAACCATCACCATCACCCAAGGTTCATAAACCCAAATCAGTGGGCTGGCATGGGGCTCACGAACCTTACACCTGCATATGCAGTGACAAATCAGTTGCCTCCTCCGCCTCCTCCTCCACATTATTTGGCTGGCGCAAGTGTTGGCAATTTCATGTTTCTAAATACAGCTGCCAATGATGTTACTGCTGTTTTGCACCGTGGGTATAACAATGTACTTCACAGCCTGCAACCGCAGGCTCAAGGGTTCCAACATGGTCAAGGGCTTCATGGCTGGCATCCCCAGGGGGTCCACCAGGGCCATGGCCATCATCATCATGGGATTGGTCATGTTCGACGTGCAAACCGTGGCCAATCTGAGATCTGGATAATACTTTTGATTGTGCTTGTTGCTCTGGTATTCTCTGATATAGTATCAAAAATGCCTCTGTAAATACTAGATTTTTTGCATATTTCCACATCATATTAGTGTGCTTAGGCACTAGATAATTGAAAGTTAAACTAAGATTTCGTTTGGCTCAATTGTTAATTGGTTACCTTTGCATTTTTCTTATCTCCATGCTCCCAATTTCCTGGGGGACTCACTTGAAGCAGCAACGATGTGTTCTAGATTTTTTCTATATTGCCCACATTGCTTAAGTGAGAAAGCTTGCTTTATTCACTAGATGGCTTACTGCTGCCTACTGTCTATTGCTATTTGATATGATAGTTGAACTAAGAAGCAAAGGACATCCTTGTGTATTGTACAGGAATGAAGATGCAAATCACTAGACTCGGTCAATTAATATGCATCTATATTTATAATTTTGCAATTATAAATGTGGTGGAATTATAATTTTGCAGTCCTTAATGTTCTCGTTGACTTAGGGGTGAGAGGAAAGGGCTAAATGTGGAAATTTCTTGTTTATACTTTCAGTATTGTTTATATAATATCCTGTAACACATTTTGCATTAGTTCTAAATGTGTTATATGCACTTTGATCTCTATATGAATGATGAGTCCGTGGTCTATATTGACATGATAATCCTCACTGTGTTTTATGAAGACAAATGATGTAATATGTGGGTGCCTATTCTCAAAGAGATTATCAGATAAAACAAATTCTATTAAGTTGTTGACTATGATTTTGGTGCTTATTCTCAACTAAGCATGTGATGGTAAATTGTTGAAATTATAATACGATGGTAATGCTTATTTCAAGCAAGTTATAAGGTTAGCTCATTCTCTAGAGCTATGCTTTGATAAGCTAAAGTGGATCTGAAATGTCTGTTACCTTATATTTTTCTTATGAGAATATCTGTACATTCAATGATTTGTGTGCTACCTTTTTCTTTTCATAATTGTATCAATTTCCTAGAGTAGTAATTATCATGCACATAGAATTGCTGAAACAAGTCAAAGTGGAGGGACTTAGATAGAATTGAGTTCACATAGAATTGCTTTCACAGATGTAAAACTCATGAACTCGGTGTGATTTCATAAGTGGACTCAGCTCCAATTTGGTTTTGAAATTAAGCAACGGCCTTCCACTGATTTAGGGAGTGTTTGGTAGAACTTTTACTAAACACTTCTTAGATTCTAGCTACATGGAAGCCACCTATGAGTGTTTGGGAATGTCAACTTCAATTTCTATAACTTTTACTCAAAAGCTAGAAATAAGAATTTGATGTTTTTTTTTTGTTTATGGTCTAAAATTAAAAGTTGATATTTATGCCCTTAATAATGAAGCTTCTTTTTGTTCTTGCTTCAACAATCATATTTTTTAAATAATATTTTATATTTTTATATAATTTGCATTTCTAGAATTTTTTTATACATATTTTTTTGTGTATTTATATAAATTTTGTCATTTTTTATAACATAAATAGGGTAAGGTCGCGTACAATGGATTCTTTCTCGGGATCCCGCATGGCGGGAGTTTCGTGCACCGGACTGTCTTTTTTATAAATGTTTGAAAAAATATATAAAATTTGATACAATATTCAAAATATAATAATAATTATATAAACACATGTTTATTTTTTGCAAACAATATTCATGTTTAAGGATATTATTGCTATGTAACTAAAAATTAAGTTTGGAAGTAATTATTCATCAAATACTCAAAGTTTACCTTGGATTAGCCTTTGGCTTTTATTTCCAAATATTCCATACTTTAACTTCTCACGAACTTTAAAATAATCTCTATAACAATCACTTTTAAATAAGCAAAAGCTCTCCCAAACACTCTCTTAATATTGGACATAGAGAAGGGGAAGATGAGGATGTTTATGACATGGAAGATGTGGAAGCTGATGCCAATTTACATGACATACTGAGATTTGTTGGTATTCATTGTTATTCAAAAACTTGTAGTCTTATTTAGCAATATTTTGGAACTTGATCTTTGGCAATGGCATGGTGGTTAAGCACTTATTGATAATACTTGAAACTTCAAATTTTCACTTATGTTGAAGTTTGTGCATTCTTCTGCTTCAAACATCAATACTTTCTAACTTTTATTTGAGTTTTTGCATTCTTCTGCTTATTGCTAATTCTTAAAGGTTGAACTTGTGTTACTGTTTGATTTTTTTAATAATACTTGAAGTTATGTTTAAGTTTTAGGTTGATTATGCGATTATGTTTTTCAGAAAGATACCAACTTGTATCATTATTATCACTATGCATAAGAGGAATATTTTAGATTTGAGTCTACTGGAGAAAATTTGAAAATCTAGCATGAGTCTTGCATAGGGACTATAGCTTTGAATGTTTCCTCTATGTCCATTGTCATGTCACATTTTCTAACTATCTAATTATGCTCTGCCATTTTCTAGGTTTTTGGATATGCATTAAATTTTTATCCAAGCAGAAATTTACTTAAAACCTTCTACATAAAAATTTCTATAAAGATATTTGATAGATGTCAGATTTGATTCTTTTTATCCTCAATCTAAAAGATCGAGATTTTAACTATGTATGGCATAGGGACAAGTTGACAGGGACGCTGGAGGCGAGCGAATTGCCTTTTGTCACATGAGATTTTAACTATGTAGAAATGTCATTCATTGTTAACAGTGGATGCTTGCTCTTATTAAATAATTCCTCGTGGTTCCTACCTCATGCGTTCATTCATTTCATTCACTTGATACGAGAAGGATCACTACCTCTTTGGCTCTTCCTACAGATGACTTCATGATACTTGATACTTTCATCTTGACTGACCAACAACATGTCTGGACTGGGACGACCTTATTTAGGAAGAAAAAGAATTACAAATATCTACATGTTCTAGAGTAATTTTCTTGAGACATACTAATTTTCTCAAATTTCAGTTGTGCAACTTTTATTAATCGACAATCTCAATTTCAGTTGGAATGGAGTCCATTTTGATGTTTGTTTTTGTATCTTTCCGCGCCTTCTAGCTGTCTGGACTGCATTGTGAAGATTTTACAAACATAAACAAATTGTTACTTAATTAGCCTTTTCATTGTGTTGTTTGTCTGGGCTTCTTTTTTCAGTCTTTAATCGAATCCCTTGTTTGCTAATTATTATTATTTTTTTGTTGAGCTACTTGTCATATCATTATCTCTGAGCTTTCTGCTATTCTTTGTCTGATTGTTATCATTGCATTGCTGCAGCTTTTTGAGTCATTAAATCAATGAAGTCCTTGGTATCATCTTCTTAAAATGACATTGTATATACAGGATTTCTCCTTATGCCGGCTGGCCATTTCACGTTAGTTATTCTAAGAATTTGATGACTATCCATGTTCTTTTAGAACACTAAACTGGAAGTAGACTGTTTTGTTTCATTGATTCGATAGATATAACTGTGATGGATCAACCCTTGGTTGCTAAGTTCCTCAGTGGGACTTAAGAGAGGTATTAGCAGCGGGGGCACTTAAGAGAGGCCTCATTTTGTGTTGAAATAATTGCTGATTCTGAATCTAAAATACATTCTCCAGATGGATTAAATAGAAGATACATCTAGGGATCTATTACACTAAGTATTCAAATGCCTCTCCTAATGGAGAAAGTATGTCAAACAATTATAGATCAGCAATCTTTAATTTTAACAATAGTTGACTGAGCCTAACACTGTCTGCAATAAATTCCTGTTCTAAGCATCTATTAGGAACCTGCAGATACAAGGAGTTGTTTTGTTATTGAAATTCACTTGGAATGCATAATCAATCTGTGAAGTTGACTGAGCCTAACACTGTCTGCAATAAATTCCTGTTCTAAGCATCTATTAGGAACCTGCAGATACAAGGAGTTGTTTTGTTATTGAAATTCACTTGGAATGCATAATCAATCTGTGAACCTTGTTGACATATTTATCTTCAGTATTTACTTGGAACTCAATTCATCTAGAGTTATCATTCTTAGAAAATTGCAATTCAGAAATAAGAAAACAATATCAAACTCCTGGTTCCTCTCTTTACTGGATCTTACCTCAGAAGTAGAACTATCAAACTCTGAACTATAATGTGATTCGCTGGCCATGAACGGTGGTCATCGCCGGACTGATAGCAGGCTTCTGAGATTATCTTAGAAACATTTGTCATGCCATTACTCCAAATGGTTTCCTTTGTTTCATTACTCTTAAAACCATTTAGTGTTCCGGTTCACAATCGTTTACTCTTCTTTAAAGCCTGATACTTTGGTTATGATTGACAATTCTCATTTTGCTTTTCTTTTTCTTAGTGCTTTTTTTTCCTGTGCAATTTATGACAAATCCTTTCAACATAGCTTCCAGCTAATGTACCCAGGAAACTTTAAATTCTTACAGCCGTTCAGAGAATCCTCTATTCTTCAGGAAATCCTCATGTACTTTCCTATTGAAATAGGGAAGGAAGTTTCACCGCATTATGTCAGTCCTTTTGCCCTCAATTATTTCTCCTGCGACAGGGATGAATGCGACATGTTCAGGAGGGCCTCTTGTTTGGTGGATGGTGACCACTGCCCCTCTCTTTCTTCCATCTCTGACAGCATGACCAAAGTGCGGAAAAGGAGGAAAAATCAAAATGCTCGGGTGCCCTTTCACACATTACATCAGTTTTTGTGGAATGAACTCACGCCCTAATAATAACTTCTAGCAATGATTCTACGAGAATGCAGTAATTTGTCAGCTTGAATAGCTGCTTTTTGCATTCGGTGGACAATGAGCATGTGCCTTCGATCCCCTCGGCAACAAAGAGGTATGAACACAAATATTAATAAATTAACAGCTGGCAATGCTTTGTGTTTTTTTCTTTTTTTTTATTCATTGGTACATGAAGACCACTTGCGGATATGGCAGGCTTGTCCTGATGCCTCGTTTGTCTTCCTTGCCTCAGTAGTTGCTGCATAGAAAGATCTCATCTTTCTTACCTCTGTTTTTGCATGTGGCAATCCATTGTTCAGAGTATTCATTGACAAATTAAACGTCGTTCTGTTGACAGAAAGATACTAGATAATTCTAGGAGTCCATGTTGGGCTTAGAATGTGGAAACTCATCTATCGCATATTATTTGGCATTTGTAAGTTGGTTGTTCCCTGTAACTTTGACTTTGTTTCGTTTATATAAAGTGAGACATGAAAACAGAACTGAAACTTCGAACAAATTTAGCTTACTTCAAATGGATACTCAGATTCTTTTAACGCAATTTATTTATTTATTTATTGTTTTTCTTTTAACTCAATTTACAAGCAATTTTATTTTGTGGTATACATATGAAAAATAGAGGGAATACGGGAACATTATTTTCTTTAATCAGATTACTCTGTTGTTCAATTGAAATTATCAGTAATTCCATTGTGGATTCTTATTATTTAATGCTATTTGAATTTAAACCAGATTACAAATCCGTTAATTGAATTCAATCGGTTGAAAAATGGATATTTGAAATAGCAGGTGTTCTGGTCTCAGATCGTAGCCTAATGAGTCAACAAAAAGATTCTACCTTGGTGAAGGTAACAGGGGACACGGTGGTGAGGAAAATCTATGAGATTCCTATAAATACTCACTGCGTCGACGTCGAGGATGTGCAAGAGGCTATGGAGGAGCAAAAAATTGAAATAGTTGGAAAGTTTAGATTGTTGTGTGCACATACTTGCACCCACAAGAGCGAATGACCTTTTATAGAGCTATAGTTATATCCTCATATTCTCCATGTGTTCCACGATAGTTGCTTATTCACGTCTTGCAGGGGATAACAGCTACATTATCCACATTCTTCGAGGGAACAACGACTACGTTGTCCATGTCTACTAGAGACGATAGCACAACCATCCACATACGATGTGAATCCTGCTTGGGGAGTCGAGAGACTAAGCCGAAGGGGAAATTTGGGGGGGGGGGGGGGGGGCGGGCGGGCTATAGGAGTCAAGCCCCTTAGCTGTTGGCATCGAGAGATTGGGCCAAGGGGGAAATCGGGGGCGAGTTGTAGGAGTCAGGTGAAATAAGCTGGTGGAGTTAGTGATCACTTTGACCTCTATCTTTGCCTGACTATTGGCCCCAATCTTTGATCGACCCGCGTCAAATGTGGGTTCCCGTATTCCCGCATCACAAGCCTCCCCTCTAATCTAATTGAAGGAGATTCGAGGTCGACTAACTGGACTATGCATTTTAGGTTAGACTTCTTACTCGGGAGTTTGTTTTGGGAATCAATGAGTCGAGTACCATTAATGCGGATGATACGCGTGATGGCGTATTCAAATAATGATTGGTGCATCTTGTCTTGCACTAAATGCTACTGAGTTGAAGGTCGCCATGTGTCAGAGTCATGCCAAGGTATTGAATGGAAATGACTATTGAGATTTCATGAATCCGAGCATCAGATCTAATGGCTCAGCATGATAGCCCGCTGTTTTCTCGATCTAGTGGTTGAAATTCCAAGCCTTGAGTATATTAGGGCTAACAAGGGGAAAGTGTGGTCACTTCATTTCGTCATCTTCTCTGAGTTCAAGCAATGATGATTTTCTACATCCCCACGAATGTCCTTGTTGTTGTAAGTTTTTTCACCTTTCCCATGCTCCAACTCCTGTTGTCTTTTTCGTCTCCATCGTCCTTAGGCTTCTAGCATATCCATGGCAACTGAAAGCATCTTTACTCTTTAGTACACCTCGATGACTTTGAATTTTAACAGAAGGGATTTGGACCAACTACGCTTGTAGTATGACATTCCTATTAATCACTAAATAATAATCCCAAATGCTTGCTCTTGACGACCTTCATCTTCCCCTGTCGATTTTGTCACCTTTTTTAAGGATCAATTATTAGGTACGCTCCATTTTTTCTATTCTGAGGTTTTTTTTATTGAGGTCTCCCAATACTTCCATATTCCTCTTCAACAATTGACACCTAACTCTTTCCGTCTCCTCTGTGGAGTCATCATCATTTTTTACTTGTACTGAATCCCACTCACGCCTCTAGTTTTCCATAACTTTTCCTATCTGAAGAAGATGGGCGCTGGGGTGTTCTACTTTACAGTGAGATCTTCCAGTAGCTTCTTAGATGAGATGTTGACTTCCCACAAAGAGTGGAAGTGTAAGTACCTCGTGATAATTTCAATTTGGTCAACCATGTTAAGTTAGGTCCTATCTGTGTTTGATGCCTTGTGTTTAAGTGTGCAGAAACTTAGGAACACAAGAAGTCGAGCAAAATATGCAGCAGACGAGAAGGATAATACGGAAAAGGAGTCGACTGGTTCGGTGCATCTGAGGGACGAGAAGCTGCGGAAAAGTATACCGATGGATGAGAAGGATGTGCACGACGTTCAAGAGATGAGAAGTTGGGGAGGAAGCCTTCTCGAGGAGAAGGTCAGAGTTGGGTTCGGATGAGCTGAACTCTGGTTAACCGGAGCATCACCCACACAAAGAAGATCAGCTAAGGAGCTAATCTGCCTTACGGAAAGCACCTTCTAAGCCATTGAAGGTGCCTTCCATGAAAGTGTCGATGACACCTTCTAGCTTATTGGAGGCACTTTCAAGAAAGATAAAGTTTTATCTTCAACGATAAAATTTATCTCGTTGAAGGCATCTTGGATCATCTTCGAGGCGCCTTCAAGGCAAGGATAGAATTTTCAAATCTCTAGCCAAACTAAAACCTGATAGATGTGTATATATGCTTGCGCCCCCTACTCCCTGTTGGTGCAACCTTAGGTCAAGGTTGACCTGATTCGAGTTGACCTGACTCGAGTTGTATTTTGATGTTTGACTTAGGAAGATTGTCGGTGCAACCTTAGGTCAAGGTTGACCTAGTTGAGTTGCATGTTGATGTTTGACACTCGTGGAAGAGTTGTATTCTTGATATGGGACAAGAATAGATGTTTGGGAGATTATTGGTGCAACCGTAGGTCAAGGTTGACCTGGTTGACCTGATTCGGGAAAAAGTCCAAGTATGGAGACTTGGCACTGGAAAAGTCCAAGCAGGGAGCTTGGCACGCGAAAAGTCCAAGTATGGAGACTTGGCACGGGAAAAGTCCAAGTATGGAGACTTGGCACTGGAAAAGTCCAAGTATGGAGACTTGGCACGGAAAAGCCCTAACTGGGATGTTAGACGGTGTGGAAAGTCCCGTGAGTGAAGCCAGGCAATGGGAAATCACGGTGAGTGAATCCGGTGAAAATCCTAGTGAGTGAAGCTAGGTGAAGGTGAAAGTCTGGTGAGTGAAGCCAGATTGGGACCTGGTGAGTGAAGCGCGGTGAAAATCCTAGTGAGTGAAGCTAGGTGAATGGGAAAGTCCTAAGCTGGGATGTTAGGCGGTTGGAAAGTCCGGTGAGTGAAGCCAGCGATTGGAAATCTGGTGAGTGAAGCCGGTGAAAACCCTAGTGAGTGAAGCTAGGTGAAAGTCACAGTAAGTGAAGCCGAGGGAAAATCCGGATGGATCAAGGGTGATCGGACATCCGGTGATGGGAAGTCCAAGTAGGTCATAGGAGTGACCGGATACTTGTACGGAGAGAAAAGTCTAAGTGGGTCTAAGGGATTGACCGGACACTTAGCGGGAGTCTTAGCAGGTCAAGGAGTGACCGGATGCTAGGCGCAATGTACCAACAGTCAAGATTGACCGGATGTTGGTTTGGACTTGGTTTGGGCAAAACCAAGCTCGGATCGATCGATGGATCGATCCGGTGTGTATCTGATCGGTCCGGTGACCGATCGGATAACGATCGATGGCGATCTTTCTGATCGGTCCCGAGACCGATCAGATGAGCTCTTCCCAAGAGTTTCGAGAGCTTGATCGGTCCGGGACCGATCAGCTAGAGCCCGGTCCGCAGACCGATCGGAGCACGATCGATGGCTCTGTGAAGATATGGCTGATCGGTCCCGGGACCGATTAGAGAGCCGATCGGTCCCATGACCGATCAGGCCGAAAGTGAGCGATCGATCCTGATCGGTCTGCTGCCGATCAGATAAGCAACAGTCTACTTCTGTTTGGTTATAAAGGTACCAGACCGATCGCTCACCTTGCTGATTACTGCGATTAGAGCTTTGCTGAGCTCTCATTGTGCTGAAGCTCTGCGTGAGTTTCCTGCTGGTTTTCTAGCTGAGTTTGGATCCTAGAAGCTGTTGTTTCATTTGGGTTCCAATCGACAACAAGAGGCAAGCAAGTGTTTTTACATTCCTGTTGTTCTTGTGTTCTTGTTCTTCTTGTACTCCTTATTGCTGTTGCAAAGATTGTGGTGAGGTTTCTCCACCCCGAAGGAGTTTATATTAGCCGGTTCTCCGGGGACTCATCCACCGACGGATTGATAGGGCTCGTCCACCTTACGGACACGCCGAGGAGTAGGAGTATCATCTCCGAACCTCGTACATCGCTGTGTTAAGGTTTGATATTCTTCCTTTCGTTTCTAGTTTAGTTTTCCGCTGCGCTAACGAATTGTAGGAAGAAACGAGCGATTTGGGGCGGCTATTCACACCCCCCCTCTCTAGCCGCGATCATCGATCCCAACAAGTGGTATCAGAGCAAGGCCGCTCTTCATTGGATCAACACCCGGGGGAGCACAAGCGCTAGAGAATGGATCGGTTCGGAGAAGATGTCACAATTCCACCTTTCTACGATCGCGACGACTTCGCGTTTTGGAAGGTAAGAATGAAATATTTTCTTATGACTAATCTTGAAAATTGGAGTTGTGTTCAATTAGGGTTCAAGCCTCCGATGGACAAGAAAGGAGAAACCCTAGAGAAGAAGAAGTGGACCAAGGAACAAGTCCACCAATCCCTAGTCAACGATGAGGTATTGAAAATTTTTGAATTTTCATTACCTAATGATATATTGTGTAAGATAGGTGGTTACAACAATGCCAAGGAATTGTGGAACAATTTGGCCAAGCTCCATGAAGAAAGCTCCATTTCAAGTCATGAAGAGGAGTCAAGTGAGCTAAGTAGCTCACACCATGGGGATGTGGATTTAGAAGTTGAGGGCCACTCAACATCTAAAAAAGAAGAGGAGGAGATTTCTTCTTCAAGTTCGGAGCAAGAAGAAGAAGTTTCTATCTCCGGAAGGGATGAAGGAGAGAGCGTTCATCCATCCTCAAACCTAAGTAACTCAAGCCATTTAATTTCTAGCAAATTACACATAATGTGCTTTGAGTGTAGGGAGTATGGACATTACAAGAGTAAGTGTCCAAGGAGGATTAGGAAGACTCCACCGGCACCAAAAGTCAAGGAAGCCGGAATCCCGATACGCAAAGGCAAGGAGCACGTGGTGTGCTTTCAATGCAAGCGAAGGGGACATTATCGGAGCCAATGTCCAAGGGGGAGGCAACCTCACAAGGACAAGAGATCGAGCACATGTATAGGGGGAGCTAGGGCAAACCCTAAGGTAATCTCTAAGGCACATTCTTGCAATTCTAGTAGGATGCATGCTAGTAGCCTTATTGCTATTGTCAAGAATGATAAGCATGTTAATTCTAGGAACCAATATATGTGCTTAGGTGCCAAAGATGTTAGTCTAGATAAGGATAACACTAGGAAAGCCAACCCTAGGATTAACTCATCTAAGGTTAAGGGAAACCTAGATAGAAATCCCAAATCATCTAGACATATGCCTAGGAATACCTCAAAGAAGAGTGATAAATAAAAAATTGAGGTATTAGAGAAGGAGAATCAAGTCTTGAAGTCAAGACTTGATACTTTGGAAAAGACTCTTAAGAACATGGAGAAGTCATCTCTAGGGTTTAAGAGTCAAAAACCCAAGTCCAAGGACAAGAAAGGTTTGGGTTACAAACCTAAGTCCCAAATGGTCAAGCCCACTTATCATAATGTTTCATTCGATTATGGAACAAAACCGAGGGCTAGGAAGACCATTACCAAGGTCACAAGGGAAGTCACCCCTATAGTTGACCTTGATGAGACCCAAATGACCAAGGCTTTTAAGCCTAAGAGGGTCATTAGGAGGGTTGCTAGGGAAGTCATCCCTAGTGAATATTTAGTGAACCCAATGAGCTCACATAGGTATTGGGTTCCTAGGAGCATCTTCTCTACCCCATAAAAGGGTTAGAGAGTGTCAACTCCAATTAGAAGGGTAGTTAACCTAACTTTGAGGAAATTGACACCCAAGGAGCATTTTCAAGGTTTTGATAACCTTTGAAAATGAAAAAGAATTATTATTTACTCCTTGAGGAGTAAATTGTGCCATATTTGAAAAATATCGATGTTAATCTGTTATTATTTACTCCGTGAGTCATTTGCTGTGGACTAGATAGATCTTTCTAGTTGATGTCGAGAGTTAAACGTGAATGCTAGTTATGGTAACTAGTTTATTGGAGTGACTTGCTATAAGACTTTATATGACTATCTATATATGTGAATATGTTTATGAAGCTCTTACTGCAGCTTGAGTGTAAGTTTCATTCGACTTGAGGTATACAAGTTATCTTGGTCATGGAGACTTATACTATGACATCTTAAGCAAGCACCTCATTGAGGTGTGGACCCGGGATGATTGGGTATAAGTCAAAATGTCTGAAGATATTTGGATAACCCACACAGGATTCACCGCTCCTTGCGAGGAGACGTATACCTTATGGTCACTCGTTAGGATTATTACTTAAAGTCTTTGGCCAAAGCATCACATGTTAAGAGTGCGAGACTCTTAGACACATGTACGAGTAATTTGAATCCATAGAATAAGGAAATATTACTTGGGCTATGTGTTACGTAGTCAGTCTAGTGAGGACAGACACATAGACTATGTCTTGAACCAAGTGGGTATAAGACGAGTGAAAGGAACAAGACACGACTCACTGTAACTGCTGAAGGGTTTAGAATTAGTTCGAAGGTCAACTATGATTTTTCGACTAATTAGGGATCATGATCATTCTATAATTAAGTAGTTAATTATGAACGATCAAGAAAAACCGAGAATCTATTGGATCACACGCACTAACGAGTCTTTAAAAAACGTAAAACAAGTTAAAGGATAGAATTCTTAGATCAAGAGATAGATATTTAATTAGACCGTATATAAGACAAATATGAAAATATTTGTCATAATGAAATCACGGATGAGTTACATCTCTTATGGTAGAGTTGAACCATATTTAATTTAATCATGAATTAATCATGGACCAACTTGATTTCGTTGTGAACAAGGGGTTAATATGCTAATTTTTTGTTAAGGGATAATAGGTTGGATTTGAGTTTTCTAATCCAACTCATTAAGAGGATTATATGTAGATATAATTAGGAGAGAATTAGATACAAGTTTCATTATTTGATTTATTGACTTTTAGAAACCCAATTCTTCTCTCCCTCTCCTCTCTCTCCAGTTGCCAATAAGAGGGTGCTCCCTCTTATTGTCGTGACCACCACATGGGAGAAAAACTCTCCCTTATGTGCTTCTCTTCTTCTTCCTCTTGATCTCTCTTCTTCTTTCGTGGCTAGTAACTTTCGAAGAAGAGGCTTGTACTCAAGGAGTTGTCTTAAGGAGCTCGACGTGGATACGAATAGAGATGAGGTTCGACAATGTCACTATGGTTGATGTCCTTCTCATTATAGGTTATCTATAAGGTATACCTAGTATAAATTTACTTTTAGTAAAATTTTAATTATGTGATCATGTTTGACATGTTGTATCCTTGTATGTGTGTGGTATGCATGATGTTATAAATTGAAATTATTATTGTTTTATTTTTCGCTACGCATGTTTACGAAATATGTTCTAGCACATACTCGCATATGGCATATCCCAACATATTCCACAATGCTTGGACTTTCTTTAGGTTTGCCTCAATCCCTTACTTGATTACGATGTAACCGAGGAAACGTCTACGCTTGACTCTAAACAAGCACTTGTTCGGATTTATCTTGAGACCATATTGACATAGCGTGTTGCAGGTCTTCTAGATGTCCCAAACTAGATTGTTGTCTCAGGTACATTTAATTAGAATGTCATACACATAAACCTTACACATTCCTCTCGACCTACTACTTAAGGATATGATCCATCAATCGTTGATATATTGCTCATATATTTTTTAGTCCACTGGCATAACAGTGTCATAGAAGGTCCTATTCGATGTGATGAAGCTAACCTTTTCTTAGTCTTCGACCACCAAGGTGATTTAATGATAGCCCTAATATGCATCCATTATGCATATGAACTCGCAGCTTGAGGTTGAGTTCACTAATTGGTCGATTCAAGGTAGGAGATAGCAACCCTTTAGGCACGCTTTATTCAAATCCCGAAAATCTATACAGACTCTCCATTTGTCTCCTGGATTAGGGACCACCACGACATTGCTAGCGAAATCGAGAAATAAACCTCCCTAATATGGCTAGCCTCCATCTACTTTGTGATCTCGGCTTTGATTATTTTGTTCTGTTTGAGCCTAAAATGTCGCTTCTGGGTTGGTATTGAGTTGGTGTTCAATGATTGAGGGTGATCCTTGACTTCTTTGGTCTACCAAGCGAAGACTTCTTGGTTACGAGAGAGACAAACAATTACCTTTTGTTTCATCTCGGAAGAAAGGTTAATTGCTACGCGAGTAGTCTGATTCTGCCGCTCGGGTACTATCGGTACTTCTTTGTGTCCCTTGGTCAACTGGGGGGGGGGGTCGTGGACGAGTTAGACCTCCACTTTATTGACCCTTTTGTTCTTCCGAGAGTCGACCTTCACCACTTTAATATAGCACTTTCGTGCAACTATCTGGTTGCCTTTGACCTCACTCACTCTGTTGTCCTCTAGGAACTTTATCTTTTGATGATAAGTGGACACCATGTCTTGGAACGATCTTAAGGCTAGACTGCCTAGGATGATGTTGTCGGCAGATAGGGCATCGGCCACTGTGAAGACAGCAGTCTAGGTTCATTTTGAGGTTCTTCTCCCATGGACAGTGGGATGCAGATTTATCTTAGTGGTTTAACCTCATGTCCAATAAAACCAAATAGCGTTGTAGAAAATGGTCACAATTTACATCGGTCTATCTACATCTGGTCGAAAACCTGCTTAAACAGCATATTCATTGAGCTCTTGGTAGTCTAAGACCCTCGCCACATTGTAATTGGCTATGACAACCTGTATCATTAGTGCATCCTTTTGGAGAATAGTTATCCCCTCTTGTTGTGTCCAAAAGGAATTCATATATTTTCATAATGACATGATATTGTCCATTTTGGGCCTAAACCCTCATGGTTTTATTTTTGGATTCTACCGAAAATACCTCATTTCAATGGAGATATCTTACATTTTTTTAAACTCATAATCTTTTTCATATCTTTCCAATGTGAGACTTTGATTGTATCCCCAACAATCCTTCTTTCAAACGAAAGACAATCATTACTCTCATGGTCTGGGTCTCTCTGCAAGCATTTGGTCACTCTGACCTACTTCAGGCCTCCCCATAAGCATTTGGATCCAATCACTCTTGACCTACTCCGGACCTCTAGCAAGCATCTGGATCCGGTTACTCTGACATGCTTCGGGCCTCTCGGCAAGCATCTAGTCACCTTGACCTGCAATGGGTCTCTCTGCAAGCATTAAATCACCCTGACCTACTTTGGATCTTTTCTCAACTTTGTTCAAGGCCACCGTACATGACATCTAGTTTAAACCATGACTCTGATACCATTTGTTGTGTTCAAAAGGAATTCGCATATATCCACAATAACATAATATTGTCCACTTTGGGTCTAAGCCTTAATGATTTTGTTTTTAGGCTCTATCCAAAAGGTTTCATTTCAATAGAGATATCTTATATCCTTTTAAACACATGATCTTTTTCATACCTCTCTAATGTAAAACTTTGATTGTATCCCCAACACCTCCAAGTCTCAGGAGCTGAAACTAATCGAGGGACCTATCTCCTCCTGCCATTTATTGCGTCCATAACTTTCAAGTCTTCGGCTTGAGTCTTCGTCGGTCGAGCCACTCGAAATCATGTGAATGTTGTCTCGGGGCAGAGAATTTTCCTGTGTCCTTTTAGGATGAGTCTATCGTTGATTCCAGCTCTACTCTCAAGTAGGGGTGTAATCGAGCCGAACCGAGCCAAACTCTTGGATGTTTGAGTTTGGCTCGTTTATAATCGAGTCGAGCTCGAGCTTTATTTAACGAATATATTCATGGCTCACGAGCTTATTCGAGCTTTCATCGAGCCTAAACAAGCTTAATAAATATAAATTATAAATTTAAATATTCATTAAAAACTAAATTATATATTTTTTAAAAATTATAATATTCTTGTTAAAATTTATAATTTTATTCTAATATATAAACTTAATATATTTCTCTATGTTTTTACCAAGGGGCGCACTTGAAAATCTGAATTTACCAAAAGGCGTACACTACTTTGGTATTTACCAAAGAGCGCACTTTTTTAAAAGTATTTCCTAATTTACCCTCATGATAATTTGACTTTTTCTATTGTTTTTCTTTTCTTTATTATATTTCTCTCACTTCTCTCTCTCCTCTGTCGGCAGAATATAGGAATAACATTAGTCAATCTTTAATCACATTTTAATACATTTGAAGAAGCCAAAATAAATAATGGACACCATATTTGGACTCCTTGCAATTTTAGAAATCCACAGGAACTGAAATGGGTGCAATCGGAGCTTTCTAGGTCGATTAGTGGATTTCGGTCAAAACCCACTGATGGACCTAGAGAGCTCCGATTGTACTCATTTCAGTTTCTATAGATTTCTAAAATTGCAAGGAGTTCAAATATGGTGTCCATTATTTATTTTGACTTTTTATAAATGTTAACAAGTAAAATTAAAGAATCGACATAAAAGCCCACGTTGGGCCTGATATGGAATCATATCAGGCCCAACGTGGTCCTGATATCATTCCATATCAGGCCCAACGTGGGCCTGATATCATTCCATATCAGGCCCACGTTGGGCCTGATTTGAGTCTATATCAGGCCCAATGTGGGTTTTTTTGCCGATTCTTTGATTTTTGTTTGTTAACATATATAAAAAGCCAAAATAAATAATAGACACCATATTTGAACTCCTTGTAATTTTAGAAATCCATAGAAACTGAAATGGGTTCTCTCTGGGTCCATCGGTGGGTTTGACCAAACCCACTAATCGATCTAAGCTCCGATCGCACCCATTCATAATTTCTAAAATTATAAGGAGTGAAAATATGGTGTCCATTGGCACTCCTAGTGGTAGACAGAGGTTTTGAAAATCCTAAATCTCTCTTGATTTCTTTTTATTTTTTATTTTTTATTTTTTATTTTTGTTGTTACTAGGCCTGATATATCTCATATCAGGCCCACATTGGCCTGATATGGGAGATATCGGGCCCAACGTGGGCATGATATCAAGCCTCGAAAAAAGAAAAAGAAAGAAAGATTTAGGATTTTTCAAAACCTCTGGTCTACAGTACCAAAAATAATAATGGACACCATATTTTCACTCCTTGTAATTTTAGAATTCATAGAAATGGGTGCGATCGGACTTTCAGATCGATCGATGGTTCGGTCAAACCCACCACGGACTGATTGCACCCATTTCAGCTTCTATGGATTTCTAAAATTGCAAGGAGTTCAAATATGGTGTCCATTATTTATTTTAGCTTTTTATATGTTAAAAGCAAAATCAAAGAATCGGCAAAAAGTCCACATTGGGCCTGATATCAAATCATCGTTAGGCCTGATATGGAATGATATCGAGCCCAACGGGCCCGATATCATTCCATAGGCCCGTTGGGCGATATGATTCCATATCGGTCGCGTGGGCTTTTATGTCGATTTTTGATTTTGCTTGTTAACATTTATAAAAGGCAAAATAAATAATGGACACCTATTTGAACTCCTTGCATTTTAGAAATCTATAGAAACTAAAATGGGTGCAGACTCTCTAGTCCATCGGTGGGTTTGGCCAAACCCACTAATCGAACTAAAACTCGATTGTACCCATTTCGATAATTTCTAAAATTACAAGGAGTGAAAATATGGTGTCCATTATTATTTTTGGCACTCCTAGTGGTGGACCAGAGGTTTTGAAAACCCTAAATCTCTCCTTTTTTTATTTTTTTATTTTTTGTTGTTACTAGGCCTGATATCTCCCATATCAGGCCCACATTGGGCCTGATATGGGGAGATATTAGGCCCACATTGGGCCTGATATTAAGAGATATTAGGCCCAACGTGGGCATGATATCTCTTCATATCAGGCCTAAATAAAAAAAAAGGGAAAAAAAAAGAAAGAGAGATTTAGGATTTTTCAAAACCTCTGGTCCACCACTAGGAGTGCCAAAAATAATAATGGACACCATATTTTCACTCCTTGTAATTTTAGAAATTCATAGAAACTGAAATGGGTGAAATCGGAGCTTTCTAGATCGATCAGTGGGTTTCGGTCAAAACCCACTGATGGACCTAGAGAGCTCCGATTGCATCCATTTCAGTTTCTATGGATTTCTAAAATTGCAAGGAGTTCAAATATGGTGTCCATTATTTATTTTGGCTTTTTATATATGTTAAAAAGTAAAAATCAAAGAATCGGTAAAAAAACCCACATTGGGCCTGATATAGACTCAAATCAGGCCCAACATGGGCCTGATATGGAATGATATCAGGCCCACGTTGGGCCTGATATGATTCCATATCAGACCCAACGTGGGCTTTTATGTCGATTCTTTGATTTTGCTTGTTAACATCTATAACGAAAATGAGGAAGAAATGAGGAAAATTAATTAATAAAATAGGGTAAAATAATATCTACGTCTTTTAGCGGTGTTTGGGCATTTTCTTTCCATCATTTTAATGTTTAATCCTTAATTAATTTAAATTGAGACACAATACTTAAACTCAGAAATCTATCTTTAAATCTTGAATAGACAAAATTCTCTATTTTTTTTTATTTTCTCTTTATTGGGCTTGGTATCTCCCTATATTAGGTCATATGTGAGTCTAATATGGGAGGATATTAGATCTACATTAGACCTTATATGAGGAGATATTAGGCCAACGTGGGCATTATCTCTCATATCATGCCTGAAAAAAAAAAGAAAAAAGAAAGAGAGATTTAGGGTTTTTCAAAACCTCTGGTCCACTACTAGGAGTGCAAAAAATAATAATGGACACCATATTTTCACTCCTTGTAATTTTAGAAATTCATAGAAACTGAAATGGGTGCAATCAGAGTTTCTAGATCGATCAGTGGGTTTCGATCAAAACCCACTGATGGACCTAGAGAGCTCCGATTGCACCCATTTCAGTTTCTATGAATTTCTAAAATTGTAAGGAGTTCAAATATGGTGTCCATTATTTATTTTGGCTTTTTATAGATGTTAACAAGTAAAATCAAAGAATCGGCAAAAAAGCCTACATTGGGCCTGATATGGAATCAAATCAGGCCCAACGTGGGCCTGATATGGAATGATATCAGGCCCAACGTGGTCTTTTATGCCGATTCTTTGATTTTGCTTGTTAATATCTATAAAAAGCTAAAATAAATAATGTACATCATATTTGAACTCCTTGTAATTTTAGAAATCCATAGAAACTGAAATGAGTGCAATCGGAGCTCTCTAGGTCCATCAGTGGGTTTTGACCGAAACTCACTGATCGACCTAGAAAGCTCTGATTGCACCCATTTCAGTTCCTGTGGATTTCTAAAATTACAAGGAGTCCAAATATGGTGTCAATTATTTATTTTGGCTTCTTCAAATGTATTAAAATGTGATTAAAGATTGACTAATGCTATTCCTATATTCTGAGAGGAGTGAGAGAAGTGAGAGAAATATAATGAAGAAAAGAAAAACAATAGAAAAAGTCAAATTATCATGAGGGTAAAATAGGAAATGCTTTTAAAAAAATGCGCTCTTTGGTAAATATCAAAGTAGTGTACGCCTTTTGGTAAATTCAGATTTTCAAGTGCGCCTTTTGGTAAATTGCCGTAAGTAAAGTGTAAAATCTATAAATTCAATATCAAAATTATTATTATTTTTATTTAAAAGTTGATTCATGAGCTTAACGAACATGTTCACGAGCTAACGAGCTGAATATTGTGAAGCTTGAGCTTGATTTGTTTATCTTAACGAGCCTCATTAAACGAGCTCAAACGAGCTTTTATCGAATCGAGCTTCGAATAACTCACGATCGGCTTGACTCATTTACACCCCTACTCTCAAGCCCAAGATTGAGAAGTTCTTGGGGGAGGGGGGATCCCTTCGGCGATTGGTTAGGTGCTCCGAATTCTCACAATGAGCATGTTTGGCAGACGAGCGCCGAGCTAACCTCGGAGGTGATCTTTGAGTAGTTAGTCACTCCTCGGCGCTTGACGAAATTTTCTAGCATACTACTAACACAAATAGATGAAGTGTCTACGAAAGTGGTGAAAAATGGAATATCACTCCGACGCTTCATCGTTCAACCTAATGGACTTATGGTCGAGCGTTGGGATTGCTTCCAAGATTTGTATTGCTCTCGCATCCACCCAGAATGGAGGATAATAGTGATGGGTGAACGATTGCTTATGCCGCAAAGGTGGTGGAGGCGCTTTGCGCTTAGGTTGAGCCACCATAGGCATCGACACACTATCTTCTCCCTTTCTTACCGATTGGACCTCTTCAACATTGATGTATTTTGCCGATCAACTCAGGAGATGATTAAAATTCGTTGGGAGCTTCTTTACCAGACACTAGAAGAAGTCTCCCTCTTGCAAGCGTTGAGAGAAAGTGCTTATGAGCAGGGGCGGAGCCACGTTGATGATTGGTGGGGCAACTGCCCCACCTCAATATTTTGTAAATGTCTATAGATATTAAAAAATTACAATCTTGTCCCAGTAAAAAATAAAAGTAGGGCTCGCAAGTTGCAACCCTCGTCCTGAATTTCCCTCCTCGCTGCCCTCTCCCTGCGCGCCGCCTGTGCTCCCTGAGACGACCCCCTAATGGCCTAAATTTTCTGTTTCAGGTTTTGTGACCCCTAATCGCTGCAAGTTTTTTCCTTTTCCGCCGGTTTTTCAATGTTAGCGATGAGGTATTTCTGGAAAAAAATTCCCTCTTTTGCAGTTGTATCTTTTTTGATCTTTAAATTGACCTCTATCGATCTCGGAGTCATCTTAGTTCAATGTCTACAATCGGGAAGTCGACGAACATCTTCTGGCAAGAATGCCAGGTCGGGAAGGTCGATCGGAAGAAGCTGCTCAAGCAGAAGGGTTGTGTCGTTTGGATAACTGGGCTCAGCGGCTCAGGTTTTTAATTTTCTCTTTTGCTTCGTGGAAATTGATAAAGGAAATATGGTACAAGTCCTTAATCGAATAACAATTTAATCTGAAAGTATTGTGTTTCTTTTCTTTTTATTATTTTAGGGGTTATGATTTTCCTCCTTCAGTGATAAATCTGATACATTGGTTGTCATTTCAAAATATCAATTTACTTATACAATGCAGGGAGTAAGACTAAGTCAGCATATTACATGTTATGGCTTGTTTTGTTCCCATTTGCATGGCAAAGCCCTGATTTTTTTTAAGGAATCTTAGGTGGTTAAACTGTTAAAGATCTCTGAGTCACTGTCTTTTCTGAAACTGTACAAATTTATTAAAAAATTTTGTGCTCATTAGTGTAACTTCTGTTTATATTTGTATTAGATTATTGAGAATCAAAAACTCACCAACTTCATAATCAACAATGATATTCATTGCCCCATCTGTTATAAGGGGCCTAGCTCCGCCCCTGCTTATGAGCATCTTGGAGGTGGCCGAAGGTATATGCAGAGTAATCTCATTGAATTATTGTATGTATTCCTCGGGGTTTCCTTGATTGTCTGCTTTAAGACAAACAGGTTGAGGAGCATCTTGTAACACCGCTTAGTGTTGGAAAAGTGGTGTAGAAACATGACATTGACATCGGCGAAAGTTCGGATAGATGAGGGTGGTAATCAGTTAAACCACCATTGGGCGGAGCCAGCAAGGATCGTTAGAAAACTCTGCATTTGACGTCATATGTTATATAGTAGAGTGGTGTTCTCGAACCGACCCAAATGATCCTTGTGGTCGGCTGACCCCATGTATTCTTTGAACTGATGTGCCTAAAAGTTACATGACAATTCATCTTCCATGACATTTTTTGCAAAAGGTATGTTATTCGAATTGCTCTTTTCAGTGAGCAAAGGCCTCTTTTCTTTATTTAGGTTTCATAGAGGCATCTCTCTCACTCCAGATTTGAGCGTGTGTTCCTCGAGTGGGACCATCGGCTAAGCCTGTAGAGTCACGAAAGTGGTGAGGGAAGAACCCATTGAACTCACTGGCACTCGGCGAGGAATATAATGGGAGGTATCTCCATCGATGTAGCTAGTACTTCTTCCAACGTCGGGTTCACCGGCGGGAGTCTTTGAAGGACCCATGCTATATAGCCTAATCGAGTAACCTTTGAAAGTCTTCTCAAGCCATGACAGCTTTCCCGCGAGCCGTGTTACCTACTGAGCTAGGATCCTCAATAGTTCTCCTTGGTTCTATGATCTCAACATCTCAGTTCGAGCGAGTTCTCATTGATTATGCCAATTTATTCTTGTCTGAGATCTTGGTCTAATGAGTCAATGAAAGAAACTATCATGGGAAAGGTAGTAGGGGACACGGTGACGAGGAGAACCCACGAGATTTCTACAAAAACTCAGTAAGAGCTTAGAATGGGCACTAAGGATGGACTCGGTGCGACCACTTCGACGCCTAAGTTAGCACAGGAGCTATGGAGGAGCAAAAAACTAAAGTTGTCGGAAAGTCTAGATTACTGTGTGTGCATACCTACGTCCGCGGGAGCAAGTGACCTTTTATAGAATTGTAGCTATACCTCTATGTTCTCCACATGTTCTGCAATGACCGCTTTCGTTGTACACGTTCTTCAGGATAAACAGCTATGTTATCCACGTCTTGTGAGGGATATATGGCTATGTTGGCTAAATCTAAAAATAGATGGACACAGGCTAGCTCTCTTTATTGAATTGGCGATGAAACACTAGAGGCAAATGCGGAGAGCGGTGCGTGAGGGTGGAGAGCCACCGGTACAGTCTAGTGGCGCCGCGCCGGTGGCCGCGTCTGCCTCTGGGCGTGCCGCGAATGCCGGCACGCGGTTTCATCCAGCTGACTGCCTTTTAAGCCCCGGCACTCGCCTACGCGCTTCGAGTACTTTGTACGATTTCGCACGCCTCCTCGATCCAGGAACGAGGAGGATCAGACGGCACGCGGCAAGGCGAGGCGAGACGAGACGACCAATCTGGAACATCCAACTAAACGCCGCCACGGACGACTATCAAAACCGGCCACGCGCCGCGATCCTTCCCACGGTGACCACGTGCTCCGCAATGACTTCCAGTTTCTTACCACGTGATCCATTTCGAAATTTGGTAAACACGAACGCTATTTTGTTCAGCTCGGTGACTAATCAATAGCAAACATCGATGAGACTTGATTTTAGGATCTTCCAATAAGATCTGATCCGTGCATGGTTTGATCTGATCGAGTCGATTTCAATTATGCACTTGGCAATGAAATTAAAGCGACGGATAAGAAGTTGGCAACTGTCATTTTACATTCAATGCGAGCAAATCGATGGGGAAGGAGATGGATGTCGACCGTTTATACTCTAAGCCTAGATAATGGCCTCTAAACTTGCAAGATATTCTCGGTGCGAGTTAACTTCCCCTATAATCAATCACGTTTCATTAGAGTTATAATATACTGTTAAAAGTTAAAATACTGCTACTTGTGAGGCATAATGATGGAGATATACGCGTAAAGATTTGGCTGCAATTTAAGATCGCAGTAAAGATTTATCAACCTGAAGAAGGCAAAGTGGAATCTGGTACCATCTGCTCAACTTATCCCAAGGCAGTGCCCACTGCCCAACCCACCGTCGCTGTTTGATTCATTCATTCATTGTCAGTTCCCTACCTTCTTTGATTAATAATGGTAGTTACACTCGCAAGCAAGCTAGCAAGCAACCAGCCAAATGCTCGAGAGAGAGAGAGAGAGAGAATTAATTGATGGATGAGTAAGATTTGCCCTGACGTTGGACGAATATGGTACAGAGGTTTTTCTCCCAAGCCAAGCAACCCCACCCACACCAAACATTTTGATTGTTTCTGACACACTCTATTCATCCTCATCACCAACCAGTACAATTACAAAGGCAGGGAATTTGGTTGAATTGGTACACATCATCCAACCACTGCTCGATGTGCAGGTCTTAACTCATTCACACTTCATTTATATATTAATTAAACCCAAAACTTACGGTTTATTAATCGTTAAGCAAATTGTTCTGGTATGCTGGGGAATCAAATGTATTGTTGATGCTGACGTAGTAACCTCCAGGCTATTAATCGAGGAAATTAGATTTTAAAAGAAATATTTGAAATGAAAATGACCGGTCGTCGCTTTTGGTCAAACTTCGACGTCGATGCTTTCAAGACGGAGATCCGATCACAACCGTCCGTTGCATCGCCAGTCCCACCACGGGCGCATTATAAATCCGACGCCGCTGTGAAGACCGCGGCGTCGGCTCCCAACGAAAAGCCGATGTCTCCTCCGTCGCTGCTCGCCGCGAGCCTTCTCCTCTTCCTCGCCATCCTCGTGCCGTCTTCCGGCGCCGGAGCGTCCTCTGATGGTAATTCTCCTACCGGCATGTCGCGGTTCCGAGAGGCCCCGCAGTTCTACAACTCGCCGTCGTGCCCGCCGCCTCTGCCGGCGGGGCCCGGGGCGATCTGCTCCCCCAACGCGCTGGTGCATGTGGCGATGACCCTTGACGTGGCGTACCTCCGGGGCTCGGTGGCGGCGGTGCTCTCGGTGCTGCAGCACACGGCCTGCCCCCAATCCGTCTTTTTCCACTTCGTGGCCACCTCGGCCGGCGGCGCCGGTCTCGACGCCACTATCTCCGGCGCGTTCCCTTCCCTGGCCTTCCAGATCCACTCCTTTGATGCCGAGGAGCCGCGGGTGGCGGCGCTCATCTCCACCTCCATCCGCGCGGCGCTGGACCGGCCCCTCAACTACGCGCGCTCCTACCTGTCGCGCCTCCTGCCGAAGTGCGTCAGACGCGTCGTCTACCTCGACTCCGACCTCGTCCTCGTCGACGACGTGATGGATCTAGCATCCACTCCGATCCCCGACGGAGTGGCGCTGGCGGCGCCAGAGTATTGCAACGCTAACTTCACCTCCTATTTCACGCCCGCCTTCTGGACGAACCCGGCGCTCTCGGTCGCCTTCGAGGGGCGCCGCGCCTGCTACTTCAACACGGGGGTGATGGTGATGGAGCTGGGGCGGTGGCGCGACGGCGGCTACACGGAGCAGATCGAGGAGTGGATGGAGCTGCAGAAGCGGATGCGGATCTACGAGCTGGGCTCGCTGCCGCCCTTCTTGCTGGTCTTCGCGGGTCGGATCGCGGCGGTGGAGCACCGCTGGAACCAGCACGGCCTCGGCGGCGACAACTACAGGGGACTCTGCCGGGACCTTCACCCGGGCCCCGTCAGTCTCCTGCACTGGAGCGGGAAAGGTAAGCCGTGGGTGCGCCTCGACGCCGGCCGGCCATGTCCCTTGGACGCCCTCTGGGCTCCCTACGACCTCCTCCTCCGCAATCCCATCGCCATTGACGAATCCTGAGCTCAAATCTTCTCACCCAGCCCGATTAACTCTAGATGATCTTCTTCTTCTTTTTTCACTCTTTACCTCAAAATCAAAATCAAAATCAACTGTAGAGTTATTATATATCTTTATTTAATTGTAGATTTATAGCTGGTAAACATATACATATATATGAATTTGAACGAGACATGAATCTTTTGATAAAAGAACAGAGGTGAATTGATTTATCTGTGAAAATAGATATCTGTAACTTTAATACAAAATATGACAAACGAATTGTTATAAAAGATTCTTTGCTTTAATTTGACAACCAAAAGACTTAATTATGGAAGGTGTTAGCTGGCGATGCTCGATTAAGAACTTGGAACTTTCAGATACGTACGTGGTTGAGGACAACCTTGCATGATTATATATTTTTATATATATAAATAATTAAAATTTGTTGTTAGATTGTTAATCTCGATTGATTTGGTCGTTAAAAAACAATCGCATATATCATATATGCTAATGCAGTGCGTGATGCGGCTTGAATCATGTGCTCCAAAGTCGAGAGAACCTCAACACGGCAGAAGCTTCGTTGCATGGACTTAGAAGTTGGGCGTCCGGTAGTTTTTTCTAATGTCTGAGTGTCGGTGAGGTAGATGATGATCTCAGCTAGGAATACAAAGAAAATTCAAAAAGATATCTAGTAAACAATATTTTAATATATTTTAAATGGAGAGTACGTAGATTGACCATTAAGTCAGCGACATGGACCCGGAGGGTGGGTCAACAGCACGTTCTCAAGTTGAGATATATATGTTCCGAGTGGCAAGTCTTGCGGTGGTCCTTGTGGTTTAGGCTACGCTCCAAAACGCAACATGTTTTAGGCTTCTTCGCATTATGATTTTTTTTTTTCAATAGAAAGTAGTGACAAAGAAAGCTAACGCTGATCTCAATACGGCCTTATTTATTTATTTCCATTTTTTAATAGTTAGCATCAAATATTAATGTTAGGTTTTGATCCTATAATTTTTTTTTTACCAATTATAATATAAATTCGAAAATAGATGATTTTAAGTTAATTGTCTATTAAGAAAAGTTTATATTAATTCATTAAAATTGAGATTCGATCTTTATATGTCTGAAAAATACCTACAAAGGACCTAACTTTAATTTGACTAGAGTAGAGGGGGTGACATGAACAACTATTGAATTTTCACAATTAAATTTTCACAATTAAATTTGAACAATATGGTGAAGGGCCACTTTCACAATTATTGAATTTGAACAATGTGAAGGAGAATCAATCTCAATTGTTGATTAATGGAGCACATTATAAAGACTTTAGTTTCATGGCATATGTTACATGGAAGATTTTTTTTTTTTTTTTTTTTTTTTTGTAAAATATGAGCAATGGCCATCTAGACATGCTCAGGGGTTACATTCTGGTGGGCTTCACTTGAGTGTGTCTATGCTTACTTTTTTTTATCAACTGACCGCGAGAGCCGAGAAATCCTTTAATTTCCTACTAGAATCGATCGAATCTTTAATTTGCCGAACTTAAGTTTTCGATGTCTTTCTTCTCCGATCTCCTTGTAGATGGTTCTTGAGCGACAGTGATTAGTGGCGCAGTCAATGTTCCTCATTTTCTTTTTTCGATCACATTGTGGTTTTGATGCAATAGTCTACGAATAGTTGACTAGACTAGGGATGCAATAGAGTTTCGATGTGCCATTTTCATCATTTAGCCTGCATTCTAATGTTATGATTTGAAGAGACAAAAGGACTCACTTTCATATCTTTTACAATGATGTATGGACCCAGAATGATCTCAAGCCGTTCGTAAGGATTGGTGCAGTTAGTATTTATACGAGTAGCTGCTCTAATTAATTTTAGATTAGTCTTTAATAATTATATAAAAATCTTATTGGATATCTGATTTATAATACAACAACTAAAGCCCACTTCAACGTACTTGGGCTATACAACATACGGTCCAGTTAAGTTCATATCTTTATTATAGTAAAAAATAATGAGAAAAAAATTAAAAGAGCAAAAATTAAAAAGTTATTGAAATTGTCATCATCACACTCATCGTTCATTTATTATCAGAATAGCACTCTTTCTTGCGTCAATGCGTTCAAAACTATTCTGGATTTTGATGCTGTTGAAGGCTGCTCAATTATAACTGATACGGTGAATAACGGAGGCTTAGAAGTTGGATTTAAAATTAAGGAGGTCGGTTAATGTGGCAGTCAATATTAAAAAAGGATTAATAATTAAGGATATATTGTTATATATCTTAGTCGAGTGATTTAATCGGCCGAATCTCTAGTTCAATCAGATCTCAAGTTTTTCAGATTCGACAGAACCCCGAGCTATGTGTGTATCTCAGACTGCTTGGTCACTCGCGTACGATCACATGTCTTGGCCAAGTAATCTAGTAAATCGGACCTATGGTCTAATCGGATATGGTGGACATAAGACTCGATGAGAGTGGAGAGGTCGAGTGGAGGCGAAATCCTTGATGGTGACATCATTCCTTAATCCGATTCGACCACGTCTGCAAACAAAGTTCGAGCGAGCTACAGAAGAGATTCGGTCAACCTATCAGTTAGGCATATAAAGGGTTCATCCATCCAACGTCCTAATATTCCTTTTTGATATTTTATGTAACGATTATCAGAGAAGTAAGGAAATATTCCTTGTGCAAGCTGTACGGTGGAAGTTTCCACTCTGCAAAACGTAGGAATGGTGAGCTCATTTTCAGAAAGTTGTCAAAGTATCAGAAGAACCAGTCATTTTTTGAAAGTGCATTGATATTCGTATACAAAGACAAATCAGCACTATATAAGGAGATCTCCACCTGCAAATAAAGATATATTAAGCTACGCTATGCAATCATATGTACTCAGAGCCTCAGTTGACTTCTACTGTTCACTGTATTTCATTTCCTTTCGACCACCTATTTGACTTGAGTATTAAAGTGTCTGTACTAGGAATCCCTCTCTGGTCCGGTTATTATATTGATATTTTTTCCTCTACTTTATGTTTTTTGACACACAAGAGTGCTCAGCGTTATTTTCTTCCAGCTTAAAGTCTTTTAACGATTAATACCAGAGCTATCTATCCAACGCACCATCTTTCATAATTTCAGATAAAATTATGATCCAATAATAATAATAATAATATATTTTAGTAGCTATAATAGATAATTGCTACGCTCCATCTTTGTTCTAGTAACACTTAAACTATTATCAATACTTATCATATAACAATTATATAATTATTACACTATCAACACTTTATCTTAGTCAATATTAGATAACATTGATTAGTATTGATGAATATTATATTTTAATGATTATAAATCATAATTATTATTTTATTTTTTTTTATCAATATCAGTCAATATTATGTCATAAAAACTATGATCAAGTAACTATTATAATTATATAATTACAGTAACTATAAAAATCATAGCGGTTATAATCATATAGTAATTATAAATCATAGTTGTTGTAATTGAGTAACCATATTATAGTAGATGTTACAACAATGTTAAAAACTAAAAATGATTTTGAAAAGTAAAATATATCATGGTAGGGTAGGGAATTTTTTTTTTTTGATAATTAATTAAAGAGCGGAGAGTTTTTTTTACTATTCTAAGAAAAAAATATCCTTTTGATTTGTATCAAAAATAATTTAAATATATGTACCTTATTTTTAGTATAATAAATATGTTTATATAATTTTTTTAATAAATAATATTTTATGATTCATGCACTACATGCTATTGAAATTTGAAACTTTGTTATAGATAGTTAAGATCACTAGAAGATGAACTAGCAGCCACCTTCCTTTCCTCTAAGTGAAGACAGACAGTCTTAGTAGTTCAATTTCTTCTCGGTGTTAACCTACAGATCACAAAAGGGTATAAATGAGCTAGTTTTGCACCCTAAATTGCAAGTCAAGTAGCCCTATCTGCAGAATGCAGCATGCTCCCATGGCGATCGACGTAAGGCCTTATGAAAGTCCTCCTCCACCACACCTCAAACGCCCTCTGCAGATTGGGGCAGCTGTCACCCGACTTCAAGAAGGTCCCCACCCAAGAGAGCAGGATGCTCTTCTGCTCCTCCAGCGGCAGCGTCAGAATCGTCCTCCCGATCCCTTCTTCCACCACCTCGCGATCGAACCCCCTGCGGCCGTGCTGCAGCCAGCCGTAGTCATCAATGAGCGGCTGCAGCCAGACGTGCAGCAGCCGCTTGCGCGTCTCCTTGGAAGGAAGCATCTCCCCTTTGCCGATGCCGACGAAGAGCCTCGAGGTGATGCAGCTCACCAGGTGCCGAGATGCGATGGGCACCCTCGAGTGCAGCTCCGCTAGCTCGTTCTGGCTCGCCCACAAGCAGGCGAACTCGTCGGAGGCGTGCCGGTCGACCAAGATCTCCACCAGCCATAGTAGATTGTCCGCCGCCAGACTGATCCGACACACCACCGGCTCTCTGTTCTCCAGAGACAGGTCCGCGAAAGCGAGCTCCGATGCGTGTCGGAAGAGATCCAGCAACGACTCTAAGCAGCGCCGGCACGAGGCGTACAAACTCTCAACGCTGATATCGGCGGATCCATTCGCCATGAGGAGGTTCTCCTTGAGAAGCTTGAGAACCAACGACTTCATTTCGCGACGGCCCCTGTCTTCGCTGCTCTCCAGGACCAACTCCATTATTTCAGAGAGCGTGTCATTGGGTGGGTGACAGAAACCGGAGGCCACTCGGTTAAGTATGGGACTGATTCCATACCCATCATCCTGTAAATGTCTGATCGCGGACACGACTTTTTCCTCTTCTTCTCCTTCCCAAGGCACGGCTTCAAGGTGATCCAGACATGACTTGATGCATGCATGGAAGCCGAGCGTTTCAGCAATCTGCAATTGTAAATTAAATTAACTCTTCTCAAAGCAAATGCCATGATTGATAAATAAACAAATAAATATAGCAAACCTTCAAAATCCGGAGAACTCGTGGAACACTCTGCTTGATCAATCTGTGCTTCGCATCTTTAGTGTACATCAACCCAACAGTCTCGACGTAAATCTCCACATCGTCACATTCGAGAATTTCGATTTGAGGCAGTGGAGACTGCTCGGAGAGCTTATCCGCGAAGAACTTGCTGTGCTCTGCGAGAACGTTTCTGTGGACGCTCATCCTCACGGAAGTGCCGCACTTGGCGTGCAACATAATTTTGAGGTCGCTGGTCTCCATCTGACCAAACCCAACAGATATCTTTCTCGGGACCTCGGCCTTTTGCTTCGGTGGCCTCTCAGTGCCCTTTGATGAAATTGGGGTGGCGATGGCGGAGCTGAGACATCTCTGGTCCTCAGCAATGAGTCTGGACCTCAGTGAAGTGGAAGACTGTCGTTTGTCCACCGGAGGGAGCTGTGATCTCTGCTTGCTGTCTTGAAGATCTTGGTTCTTGAGTGTTCTCTGGATTGCTGCAGGCGAAGGGCAGCACCAGAACCCTTCCGGGCTGACTGCGATTGGAACGCTCCTGATCCTTGCTCGGCCTTGTTCGAGCCTTCTCAGTGTGAAATTTTCCATCTAGCAATGCCTGGTTAATTGCAAGAAAACCTTATTTCAACGCAAACAAACAAGAAATTGTGTTTGTAAACCTGCATAATCAACAAAATCTACTTCTTGAGCATTAGTCAAATGAGATGATAAAATGAATTATCAACTCATTCTCCTCCACTTCTCGTACAAACAGAGATTCATGTTTGGGAGACTAAAATCACTTTCTTAGTAGCAAAAATGAAACATTCAGAGAAAAATTTCCAAGAATATGTCAAAACACAGCACCAGAAGTTCAACTTACCTCTTCTAGTCGCTTTGCTCCTCCTTTCCTCCACTTATCTTCTTCCTCTGTCTGGGCATGTAATGATGGTGAAGCGAGGCAATGCCGAGCATGGAGACTACAGATGGATGGAGTTGCAGATGTCAATAAAAGCAATTTCTCTAACAATTCCCATCAAATTTTATGCTGTAGAAAAGATGGTAGCTTTAGCTTTTTATAAATGAGTGTCCCCCTGTTGTTCCCTGCGTACCATCGTATTTCTCTCAGGCATGGCAAACTCCCTTGTAGCATGCTTAAATACCTATTCTCACACACACTGAATCCTCCATTTCTCAAGTTTGAATCAGTTCTAGTTAATTTGAACTACTTGTGAGGCTCAAATTACAAAGTGGAGGAAAAAAAAAGAATATTTGATGGAGGTTTTGTTTATAAAACAACATTGCTGGAAAGGTACTTACTATGCACAAATATCCAACTCTCAAGTCCCAACAAGAACACAGAGACAAATTTTGGATTAAGTAATCATTAATCTTTGCTCTAGTAGGTTTCAAAATTATGCAAGATTGGATTTTAGTCAAGTGTAGGCTAGTGCATGAGCAGATTGCACATGATTATGTGATATTAGAATTTAGAAATGAAGATGCTTTCCCTAAAATATAATTCTTCCTTCTCTAAAACACTGCCAACTTTGATAAAAAGGAACGATCTGCTTGCCTGATGAATTAAATAGTCCTTACTTACAATTGGTTTAATTTCTCACATGCAAGTATGTTTGGATTTTGTTCCTGATCTCTACTCCCTGGCTTTATTTAATATTGACTGCATGTGTTTGCTAAAGCCATTAATTAGACCATTCATTTAACTTGCAAGTTGGTGTATTCATATTAATGCTAGGTTTAATCTAAAGGTAATCAACAATTAAAAATAGGGCAAGTATCTAAGCTTGACAGCAGATGAGAACATGTTTTAAGAACTCTGATGATCAAAACTGCTGGCTTTATATATAATTGTCTATCTGATGGAACCTGAGGGCTCAGGTGGTGCGGTGTAACCACAAGCACTCAATCCAGTCTGGAATCTTTCAATAAATGTCTGATGAGCAAGAAGCTGACGTGACTGTAAAAGCCGAAGAAAAAGAAGAGGGTAAAACCAGAGTGTTGGAGATTGGTACCACTGCACTACCACAAATGGTGCTTTCTCTTTTGACTTTTTTTGTTTCTGCTTTACTTTGGCCTCTTTCTGCCATGCTTGAAACAGAATCCTCTTGCAGTGGGAGATCTCAAACTATATTCGTTCTGTATGAAAGAAAATTACAGAGCTAATTGATTGAAAGAAATTTTGTCTGTGATAGGAACAGGTGAGTGAGGATGCATCATACATGCATGCATTTTTTGTGGTGGGAGTTGAGTTCGAACTAACGTTCGACCATTCAAAAGCGTGCAGCGAGACAAAGCATTAAGATTTGATTGAACAAGGAGGGTAGCGTTCTGTTGTACACGGAATTTAATTAAAGATGTAGAGACAACGGAGCAAGAGGACATAGATGGCCGTGCGTATGTGTATCCGTCGACAAACCATGGACGGCGAGGTCAGTCACAGGGCCCTTTTGTGGCGTCGCCAAGTAGGGAGTGCATATATTCAGTCTCAGACGACAACAAGCATCCTGTGTTTAGAGAAATGCGTCCATTCGTAGAGCCTCAACGATTGGGGACGTAGGCAGTAAAAAAAAAATTAAGGCTTTAATATTTTTTTTTAAAAAAATAGATTTTTATATAAAATATTAAGAATAATTTGTTAAAAAATAATAATATATTTATCTAAGGAATATTTTTAATTAAATTAATAAAGTTAAATTTTATTAATAAAATATTTAAAATACTATCTAATTTGGCAAGTAGGTACCTACCTTTTATTATTGTTTTTGATAATTTTTATTTTTTTAATATTTAAGATATTTTTAGTAAATTTTATCTTTTATCTTTTTTTATATTTTATATTTTAAGTACGTTTAAGAATTTTTGAATTATAAATTTATTGATAATTTTTCTCTTTCTTTTAGAATTTTTTATTTTTTTATAATTAAAAATTATAGTATATATATTAGGATTTATTTATTTTATTTGGGTCTGAGTCTATATAGTGCCAAAAGGTGACTATGCTCGCCCCTAGCGCTCCCACCAACTCGTGTCAGGGCCAACACGGAGCAAGGGTCTGAGTCTATATAAACATATATTTAGTTGTAAAGAGGAATAATCCTAAAATATTAATTAAAATTTTTTCTTTCTTTTTTTAAATATAGAGGACAATTGTTATTTCTTCTTGTCTTCTCCCAAAATTCCCCTCTCTTCAGCCCGCAAAATAATTTCTATCCTATTCGGCATCAATTGATATCAGAGCTGACATGTTTTGATTGAGGAAGTTGAGCGTCAAATCTAATGGAAGGTCGTTGTGGTCATGACCATGGTTGTGCCAAGCAAGTTTCGACCGAGGAAGCCTCACATCATGATTGTAGCACCCAAGACGTGATTGAGGATTTATGGAGGCAAGTTGTAGATTTATCCCAGCGTATGAAGATTGGCGATTTATAGAGACAAGTCGCAGATTTAATCCACCGTCTAGCGATGCGAAATTTTTAAGATTGTGAAGTATGTGGTCAAGAGGATTGACATGGAGACCTCAGATGTCAAGTTAACCTATTCGAAATTTTTGGTTTGTCACAAACAGAGAGTTTTATTGATTGTATCAACAAAGTGAAGTAGATGTTTAACTGTAAATAAGTTTTGGATCGGATGAAGGTGAAGCTTATTTCCATTAGACTCAAGGGTCGAGCATTGACGTGGTGGAAGCACTTGCGACTCTCATGAGATAGACATAGCAAAACCAAGATAAGTGATTGAGAGAAAATGAAGAAAAAAATGAAAGATCATTTTCTTCCTTTTATGTACACTCAAACTTCATTCCAAACACGATTAAGTTTTGCCAGAGAGAACTATAGCTTCAATTCCCAAGATGACCTTGGCGGATTCGAAGATGATTTAGAAAAAGAAGTTGATGAGGTATTTTATAATGATGACCCTAAGACTTTAATTGAGAGTTTGTTCATTGAGGAAAATGTCGAAGACGAGACTCAGGTGATTAGCGAGCTGATATATAACAATTATGGAGAGTACGAAGTGTTTGATAATGATCATTTATTTGTTTCAGATTTATTACTGTTTAACAAGGAGTTGTTGGACTTTGTAGTTACTGTCCTAGAAGGTATCATTCAAATTGCCACTGGTGATCTAATTTCGCTGTCCGAACAACAATTAGTGAGCTATACTACCGCCAACCATGGCTACCGTGGTTGATGGCTGAACCTTGCGTTCTAGTTCATCATTAACAATTGTGGCATCAACAGTGAAAAGAACTAGGGCAAAATGGTATTTTCAACATCATGAAGGAAAATGCACATGTTGTGTCAATTAGTTTGTATGAAAAAGTTTCTTCCCACAATGAGAAGTCTCTCCAGAAAGCCATGACAAATTAACCAGTTAGTATTACTATGGATGTTGTTGGACACGATTTCCAACTTTATTATTCGGGAATATTCACCAGAAGTTGCAACACTTCATTAAATCATGCTTCTTCTAATGTGCCCTCGCTGCTCGTCAAGGGAGCCCAGTCTCGATCCCACAAGGGCGACTTCCTCAGCTTCACCCTTCCGGAAGCTTCCTCCCCTCAAGGTAGCTTTCGGTCTGCTCTCTCACACGGTGACGGTGACGGTGACCATGCACTGCTCTGTGGCGAGAGCGAGGTCTTCCAGAGTGCAAGCTGACTTCTTCAAAGCGCTAGCGTACGTTTATGTCGACGACAATCCGGATATTGTCGTCAATGTGGCTTTCCTCCTCATGGATCTTATTGATGGAGTCATCGGAGATGACGATGATAATGAGGAGCATGCATGTTCGTGCCCTGGTGGATGCCCTCCTAGAAAATAATGCCCTCGAGCTCCTCATTCTAAACCTTGCCCGTCTCTCTGAGGCCGACTCTGATGAGACGATGACCATTCATAGCACCCAATAAGCAATCGAGAACCTTATTGAGGTTAAACCTATTGCTGCTGAGCTTGCTTGTGAGTGGACCAAGGCAGGATAAAGGTGTGTGAATTTGATGCAAACAATCAGTATGCATCGGAGAATATTCTAGCAATCCTACTTCAAAACAACCCTACGAACTAGAAACGGCTAGGCCAGATAAATGGTGGCGATGTGGTTCTATAGGCGATGGTACCGAGGATCAAGAGGATGTTGGACCGTTGACGGCCTACTAGAAGAGAGGTGAATAGTCTTGTAAAATGAGTTAAACAAATATCTTACTTTCAAACTTAGCCGGATACAATATTAATTAAAACAAGTAATTAACATAAAAATAATAACTTAAAGAAAGTTAAGAAGGCCAAGGGTTTTACTTGGTTATAACCTAGGTGGTTGTTACTCCAAGGTAGTTGAAAAAGTTGCAGTAAAAAACGACTCCTTCGTGAAGGCAGAGTAGCCTCTTACAGACTTTGAAAGATCAAGAATCACTAAAGAAATCAATACAGTGATTGTTGTTTGAACTCTTAGCTCTAGGGTGTTATTTATATGATTCTAGGAAAAGTTACTGTTATGCTTGTAAGTACTCCGGATTAGTTTTGATGTGGTTAATCAAGTCAAGTTAGGTCATGTTGTGTTTTGATTCTTGTGTCTAAGCGTACAAGAACTTAGGAACATAAGAAGTCGAGCGGAAGACATAGCAGACGAAAAGAATGACACGGGAAGCAAGTTAACGAGCTCGATGCATCCGAGTGACGAGAAGTTGCGAAAGAGTACACTGATGGAGCAAGAAGGACGCGCGCACATTTCCGAGGGACGAGAGCTGGAGCAGAAGACTGCTCGAGGAGAGAAGGTCAGAGTTGGATTTGAGTGAGCTCAACTCTGGATGGCCAGAGAATCACCGGAGCGACTGGAGCAAAAGCTGGATAAGTCAACGTGAAGTTGACTTGTCTAGGCACTGGACCAAGTCCAAGCGCCTGGACTCCAAGTGCCCGAACCACCCTGGTGATGAAAGGGTGCCTTGGTGAGCCGAGCAACTGCTGTAAGGATGAGTTTGAAGTCCACGTCAGCAACACTCTAGGTGCCCAAACCGGTCCCGGCTCCCGGGCGAGAATAAAATTTTATCCATGAGTCATTGAAGAGCCATTGAGAAGAAGATAGAGTGCATCGTTGGGGGCAACCACAGCTGCCACGATAGCCAACGGTCAAATCTGACCAAAGGGCTATAAAAGGAGAGCTTGTTCTCCTATTTGATAACAACACTTAGCTTGTATATGAGTTTCTAATTTTTGGTTTCATTTTTTGAGCTGTTAATCGCTGTACAGGGCTTCTCCACCTCCAATCTTTATTGGAGAAAGAGTTTCGATGGTGCACTTCACTTGTCTTGGATTAGCAACCTCCCCGGTTGCAAACCAAATAAATATGATAGACTCGTCTATTCTTTTATGTAATTTATTTCTATTAATTAACAAGTGTCTCTTAGTTAAAGTCGAAAGAATGAGAAGAGTATATTTGTAATTTCAAGGTAATTCACCCTCCTCTTACAGGCTGCACCAGGACCAATAATTGGTATCAAAGCTCGGACCGCTCAAAAGGACTAACTGTCAACTGAAGTAACAAGACGATGGTCGGATCCAGCATTCACCCACCCAATTGTTCGAGGGAGAATTTGCTCTTTGGAAGCGTAAAATGGAGGTATATTTTAAAACTGATTTCGATATATTTCTAACTTCAAAAAATTGCTCTGTCATACCCAAAGATCAACAAGGAGTAAAAAAAAAAAAAAAAGTATCTTTGGAACAAGAAAGAGCAGACCGACTTCGTAGCCAACGGTAAAGCATAATTTCATCTGCTTACCATACTACTGACCTAAGAAGTCAACCGGATCGAAAACTATGACTCAGCAAAAGAACTTTGGGAGAAGTTCCTGGAGCTACACGAAGGTACCTCGGAAGCCAAGCAAACAAGATGGGACATCCTCTGAAATCAGCTAACAACCCTCTCAATGAATAAGGGAGAGAAGGTAGCTCAACTTCATGCAAAGATCAAGGAACTGATCACACGACTCAATAATCTCGAAGAATTAGTAACGAATCAGGACTCAATTCGGTACGCATTCTACACCTTTCTGAGAACACAAGAATGATCAATCTTAGTAGATGTATACTACATCTCTAAGGACTTGGAGATAAGTACCCTTGAAGAATTATTCTCAACTTTCAAACTATACGAGTTTCGATGTGTAGGAATTACAAAAGAAATAGAGTCAAGTCAGAACCTAGCCTTGCAAGCCAAGAATGACGAACCATACACATCACTCGACGAAGATGAAACAACTTTTATGGTAAGCAAGTTTTCAAAAATTTTAAGTCTAACAACTTTGGTAAGAAACAGACAATGAAGCTTCAGATTCTACAATTGTAATGAAGAAGATCATGTAAAAGACAACTGCTTAAAATTGAAGAACAAGACAAAAGAGAAGGATAGAGAGCCAAATAAAACCAAACACAAGAATCTTAGAGCAACATGGGACGAGTTATCATCCGAGTCCATGTTGGAAGAGTATGTCGGAGTACTAGCACTAATAGTGGATCACTAGAAAGATTATGAAAGTACCTCAAAGATGAGCATCGACAAAGCAAGAGACAATTCAAAAGAAAACAACAATGAAGGAGGAGCGTCGAATAACGAGATCGACTTGGTAAGTGAGGTACATTCTCAACCTCTCGATAAGTTGTATAAATGTATCAAAATGCTTTCTAGAAGCTCGTGGAAACTAGAAACGAAAATTGAATAATTAAAAAAGGAGAATTTAGAATTAAGAGTTACCTTAGTAAAATCATGCCTATTAGAATATTTTGATAAATTGAAGGTTGAAAATGAAAAGTTGAATGATCAAATAGAAAAATTTAAAAAGAATCATTCGAATTTTCAAAATTTTAGAAATTCTCGTAGATTTAATTGCTATTTTAGATACTACAAAGATTAAATTACAAAAGTGTCACGAAAATATATTCCTAAAAAATATCTTGTTAATCTAGTATGTAGGAACCTATATTGGATTCTAAAATAGTGTCTAGATTAAATTTTCTCTAATATAATTGATTTGCTAGGTTAGAATTTCTTTACTTAAAAAAATATTTTTTGTGCAAACTTTCTGTTAGAGTTTTTGTTCAAAAATTTTATAATGATAAAACAGCAGATATTTTGTTTGAATAAAATTTTTTGAATTTTTTTACTGTTAATGAATTTCCTAGTCTTTTTTCCAAAAAATTAATTTTAATATTAAAAATTCTTGAAACTTGAATTTTAAAAAATCTAATTTTTTTATAGATATAAATTCAATCTTACATACTTAAAAATTAGCAAGATTTTTTAGATAAAAATCTATTTGAAATATTTATTTTCTAAAACTACATGTTTTTCACAAAATAAATTATTTCTCTTAAAGTAAATTTATGTTTTTTTGAAATTTTTTATCCTAATCCTAATATTTTTGTTTAATGTTATTTCAAAATTTATTGCGGATTTCAAATCATATTTCTTTTATTTTTCAGAAATCTGGTTTTTAAATTTATAAATTCAAATATTTAAAAATAATTCTTGAAATTTTTTTTTATCTTGATCACTATTTCAATCACTTTTAGTAAAAAATTTAGATTTTTTCTTAACTTACCCCTAATTTTTTGATGTGATCAAAGGGAGAGAGAAATTTAGAAGGTTAAGGGAGAGTTAATATTGTAATATTTTACTTGTACTTAATTACAATACTTTACTAGTACTTAATTGCAAAAATATTTTATATTGTGATTAACCCTAACTTAATTTGGGTTGGCGTACATAAAAAAAAGGAGAGATTGTAAGTACCCCGGATTGATTTTGATATGGTCAACCAAGTCAAGTTAGATCCTGTTGTGTTTTGATCCTTATGTCTAAGCGTGCAGAAACTTAGGAACACAAGAAGTCGAGTGGAAGACAGAGTACTGGATGAAAAAGATGACACGGGAAGCGAGTCGACGGGTTCGGTGCATCCGAGAGACAAGAAACTGCGGAAAAATATACCGGTGGAGTGAGAAGGATGCATTCAGCGCTTCCAAGGGATGAGAAGCCAGAGCTGTAGAAAACTACTCGAGGAGAGAAGGCCGGAATTGGGTTTGGGTGAGCTCAACTCTGGATAACCGGAGAATCACGTAAGCGATTGGAGTAGAAGTCGGACAAGTCAACGTGAAGTTGACTTATCCAGGCGCCCAGACCCTGGTGCAGAAAGGGCACCTCAGTGAGCCGAGCCGTTGTTGCAAAGAAAACTTCAAAGTCCACGTCAACAATACTCCAGGCGCTCAGAGTGGTCTAAGCGCTTGGACCATCTTAGTGCAGAAAGGGCACCTCGGTGAGTCGAGTCGTTGCTGCAAGGATGATTTCGAAGTTCACATCAGCAACACTTTGTTGGTGCGGGAAGCATCCGACAATCGACCGTTGTTTTGATAATGGCAAATAAAATTCAAAGTTAAGTTGTCTTGTGATCTAACATACTTAATTGAGTGTTTCAAGAAAGTCCTAGCTACGGTTAGGTAGGTGGAAAACCGTAGGGGGTGGTAACCCTATGTCATAGGGGGTGGTACCCCTATGCGGGAAGTCTTGGCGGGCCGAGAGCTTCAGGCAAAAGTCCTAGGGGGGGTAACCCTAGGTGGAAAGCCCTGGTGTCGCGAACCAGGTGAAAGACTGGATCAACCGGGAAGCGGAAGTCCAGCAGAAAGTCCGGAAGCTTCGAACGTTGAGCAAAAGTCCAGTCGATCTGGAGGATTGCACTGGCAACAGGTAAATCTCCTGAGTGGAGTAGGTGAGGACGCGTTCCCCATAGAGGGAACAGTAGGCGTCGGGTCGACCTAGAGTTTCCGGTTGGAAATCCGAAGTCAGACCCGGACAATCCGACGACTGTCAAGTTTATCTATCATATTATTTCTGTGCTAACTTTGTTTTGCAGGGTTTGTGTTTGGGACTAACACAATTTACAGGAACAAAGGAGCAACTCAGACCTCGGATGAACAGTATCCGAGGCGCCTCCATGGAGCTTGGAGGCGCCTCGGGTGCTAGCCGAAGCCAGCTGTCTAGAGGAGCTGGAGGCGCCTCGGAGGAAGCTGGAGGCGCCTTGGACCAGGCGTTGGAGGCGCCTTGGATCAGCTTGGAGGCGCCTTCAGTGGGATAAGGTGCGACCAGATCAGAGCTGATCCACGCGTGCGACTCGGCGGCTTGGAGGCACCTCGGATAGGCTTGAAGGCGCCTCCAACACTGTTTAAAAGGGGACTTCGACCAGAAGCTTGAGACAACGAATTCTAAGCAATCCTTACGATGTAAGCTGCCTACGAGACGATCCCGAAGTGCTGAAACGACATCCCGACGACCCGAAGCTTCAGTTTCAATCTAGTTGTTGTCGGTATAAAGTTTATTTCAGTTCATAATTGTACTTAGTTTGTAATATTCTTTCGTGATTATAGTTGTTGCCCAACGTAAACGCTCAACGAGCGTGGGCCTTGGAGTAGAGGTCGCCCTAGGCTCCGAACCAAGTAAATCTTGGTGTCCTTCTGTGTGTTGATTGCTTTGTTTATTTATTTATTTCCGCTGCTTTATAACTTGATAGTTTTACGAATTCGAAAAGTGTGAAAGCCACGAGCGCTATTCACCCCGCCCCCCTCTAGCGCTTTCGATCCAATAATTGGTATCAGAGCGGAGACGCGTTGATCTGGTGCAACCACCAATCACGCAATTTATTTTTCGTGGTATTTTCAGTTTTTACGGAGTCAATTAGAATTAGCTTAATAGCTATATTCTAATTAATTTTTTGAATCAGATTTTGCTCGAGACTGGTGCAACACCACTCGAGTTCGCAAATTCTTAACTTTATTTCCCGCACTACTAATCCAAGACCTAGTCTTGGGATATTTTTATTTTTTGTTGTTGCATATCACAAATGACCCAACAAAAAGGTTTCAGCACCATTCGCCCCCCACTTTTCTCCGGAGAAGACTTCAGATATTGGAAGGGGCGAATGGAAACCTTCCTCAAGACACAGTTCTACACGTGGATGATCATCAAAACCGGACTACAACTACCATCCGACGAAGACGGCAAGCCAACACCCTGCGAAAAATGGGAACCAACCCTAATCAAGAAGGTGGAAGCTGATGCCAGAGCGACCTGCACCCTCCAGTGCGGACTGACCAAGGAGGAACTCAACAGAGTTGGACCATTCTCCAGCGCAAAAGAGCTTTGGGAGAAGCTGATCGAACTCCACGAGGGCACCTCCGATACTAAGGTAAGCAAGAGAGATCTCTTGTTCAATAAATTATATAATTTAAAAATGCAGGAAGACGAGACGGCCAGCCAACTTCACGCTCGTATACAAGACATACTAAACTCCCTCCACGCGATCGGGCAAAAGGTCGAGAACAGGGACATCATAAGGTACGCACTTAATGTTAGGACCAAAAGTAGCTAGAGGGGGGGGGGGGGTGAATAGCTCGTCGCGTTCGCTCGGTGCGCTTCGTTGCTTGGCGTTGCTTGTTTCTTCTTGGATGTGTAGCGGAAAATACAGAAACAAACACAAGCACGCTAACACTAGGATTTTACTTGGTATCCACCTCACAAGAGGTGACTAATCCAAGGATCCACACCAACGCACACACCCTCCACTATGAATAACACTCCTTTATGGTAACTACCAAAGGCGGAGAAGCCCTACAACACTCTCAATACAAGAAGAAGAAAGGGAAATACAAGTTAAGCAAAAGCTTACAAGATGTGCAGTAAAAACCCTAACCCTAACTTCTTCCTCTTGCAATAGATCCGCCTCTTGACTTGGAAAGCCTCCAAGAACCTTCAAGAACTGGCGATCACGTGCTTGTAGAGAGCTGTGGAGGAGCTGGAATGAATCTGAGAAGAGCTCGTGAAGAGATTTCCGAAGACCACGCTCGCCTGCGGCTTTAAACCCGACGCAACGGTCGGATCCCGATCGATTCGAATGTTCTGAATCGATCGGGGAGGCTTTGGATCGATCCACGGATCGATCCAGAGCGCGTGCACAGAAGCGCGCTGGATCGATCCACGGATCGATCCGGCGCTATCGCGGCGATCGTCCCGATCGATCGGTGATCGATCGGGACCTCGATCGATCACGGATCGATCCGAAGCTTCTGACCGGGAAGAATCGGATCGATCGCGATCGATCCACGACTGAATCGATCCACGGATCGATCCGGCGCGATTTTGCCCAAAACCAAGTCCCAAACCTCCCTAACCAACATCCGGTCAACCTTGACTGTTGGTACATCATGCCTCGCATCGGTCACTCCCTTGACCTGCTAGGACTCCCCACCAAGTGTCCGGTCAATCCCTTTGACCCACTTGGACTTTTCTCGTCGTGCCAAGTATCCGGTCACTCCATTGACCTACTTGGACTTCCACCGGATGTCGGTCAACCTTGACCCATCTGGACTTCCTCTTGCCAAGTATCCAGTCAATCCTTTGACCTACTTGGGCTTCCCAACACCAGATGTCCGATCATCCTTGATCCATCTGGATTTCCTTCCTTGCCAAGTATCCAGTCAATCCTTTGACCTACTTGGACTTCCCAACACCAGATGTCCGATCATCCTTGATCCATCTGGATTTCCTTCCTTGCCAAGTATCCAGTCAATCCTTTGACCTACTTGGACTTCCCAACACCAGATGTCCGATCATCCTTGATCCATCTGGATTTTCCCTTGCCTGGCTTCACTCACCAGGACTTTCACCTAGCTTCACTCACTAGGGTTTTCCATCTGCCTAGTTTCACTCACTAGGACTTTCACCTGGCTTCACTCACCGGGACTTTCACCTAGCTTCACTCACTAGGATTTCGCCTAGCTTCACTCACTAGGACTTTCACCCGGCTTCACTCACCAGGACTTTCACCTAGCTTCACTCACTAGGGTTTTCCATCTGCCTAGCTTCACTCACTAGGACTTTCACCTGGCTTCACTCACCAGGACTTTCACCTAGCTTCACTCACTAGGATTTCCTTCTGCCTAGCTTCACTCACTAGGACTTTCACCTGGCTTCACTCACCAGGACTTTCACCTAGCTTCACTCACTAGGATTTCCTTCTGCCTAGCTTCACTCACTAGGACTTCCTTCTGCCTAACTTGACAGTTAGGACTTCCCAGTCAAGTATCCGGTCAACCTTGACCTACTTGACTCTTCTTCGATCAATATCTTATTGTCAAACATCTAAACCCAAACCAAGACTCAGCTTGGTTAACCAGGTCAACCTTGACCTGAGGGATGTTGCACCAACAATCTCCCCCTTTTTGATGTTTGACAATACCACAATAACACTTACAATCCCACATGTAAGTTAGGCTAATCCTATAGCCTCCTTCTTCATGCCACTAGGTAATGAACCCATAAATTAAGCTTTTCATTCTCCCCCTAAGAGGGCAAACTCCCTCTAGGTAATGAAAACCTAACTTACTTCCTTTCATTCTCCCCCTATTGGCACACATCAACCTCCTACTAATAAAACACATCAACCCGTCTTTGGACACACATCAACCTATGCTCCAATTTTGGGCACACTTCAACAACTCCATTTGTTGAAGACTCTCCCCCTGAAGAGTTGCTCATCGTGATCACAATTTCACTCATTGTGATCAACACAATAATGAAGGTCCCATACCCTTCATTTATCCTTAACTTCTTCCTCAATGTAGACAAATACCCAACCTTGAGCATTTTCTAACATCTTGAGTTCCCACTTGAAATGATGAGGATATCCACTCCCCATTTATCCCCATTTCAAGTTTAAATGCTCAACCTTGAGCAAGTTCACAGCAGAAGGTTAACCACCTTCCAAGGTTCATGAAAAATAATTTTCATGTCTTTAAAGAGTCCCTCCCCCTAAAGACATGGTGGAAACTTCTGTCATTGCACCAACAATGACTTGGAATCCCTAAACCTTTAGGAAACCCAGATTTAGAAGTTTTGAGGTTCAAATGTTCAAAATTTGAAACAAACCTCAACCTAAACTTCAACTTAGCCTTCCTTTACCATTCCATCCTTGTTTTCAACACGAAAACACCCTTTTTATGTATACAAATGTATTTTAAGGGTTTGGAATGAGTACCTAGACTAAAAATAGGTTCAAAGTGCTGAAATCAGGCTTTCCCAGCCAAAATCAGCAATTTGGATCGATTGGAGTTGGGTTACAATCGATTGAACCTTTCTGAATCGATCCACTGATCGATTCAGACTACCTGGATCGATCGGCTGATCGATCCAGCTCGTGATTTCCCGAATCGATCCATGGATCGATTCAGCACTCAATCGATCCATGGATCGATCGAGACTCGATAGTTGCTGAAATTCCATTTCGGTCAACTAGAAACCCTAGAAAATTCTACAAAATCCAAAATTATGAAATTTCGTGTAGACATTGTTTAGGGCATATATTATCAAGGAAAAATAGTTTTCTATGAAAATACATCATCTTTTCAAAGATTGACACAAACTTGAAAACTTGCAAAAACTTTAGTGTTTTCTTCAAGTTTGTGTCTAACTATTCAATGGTGATTACTATCAAAAGATAGCCTTCACCAAGGTTTTCCAAAATCATTTTGAAAACTTTTTCAAAACCAATATCCCACCATGTTCCTTGGGCATAATGCACATGACTTGTACATTAGCTTTCCCAATGATGGGAAAACACATATCTATGTGTTTTGATGAAACTAAAACTCAAAAGAATGCACTAAATCAACATCTTGAGTTTTGTTCATCATCCTAACATCTCACTTGTATCTAATGTGCACTAAAATACATACAAGTCATCTTATAGGTCTTTGTGAGATGTAGATTTTGGTTTTGCCCTAATCTAGGGATCATGCATATCTATCTAGGCATTTTGGAGATATTAGACACTCACCTAGGATGTCACTTGTTAATAAGTGTTGTTAAATGCCTTTTGTCCTTAATTACAAGGAATTAAACTTAATGCATGATAATGTTATGGCATACATCAAAATAAAATAACTTTCAAAAGAAATATTCCTATAACTACATGATGTATGCATAACATGACATGGTATTTTTGTATTTTTCATGATACGTCATGAATGCAAAAGTAGACATGATGTCATGGCATATGATGGGCAAACAATCATGGCAAGGTTTAGCATAAATAAAATATACCTAGATTAGTTATCTAAGTATCCTTAAAACCTTAGCTAAACTTACAACTTAAACCTAGATTGCCCTTAAGTGCGTCAAGAAAACGTCAAAACCTAAATTGGCATTTCTAATTCCCTTGATTAATTTATGCCAATTGAAATTAAGCATATTCCTCAAATGTTGGCATATTTCATTTTTCCACAAGAGTAGCACTTTAAAGTTAAGGCCCGGATTGCCTTAAATTTCCTAAGAACATACCAAAATCCCAACTTGGTAGCTCTTATGAATTTCCCAATATGTGCCTTTTAAGATTAAAATCAACTTTTCACCACTAGGCACATTTTACTCTTTCAAGGAGTAAATAATAGTTCCATTTCATTTTCAAAGGTTAACAAAAACCTTGAAAATGCTCCTTGAGTGTCAATTTCCTCAAAGTTGGGTTAACTACCCTTCTAATTGGAGTTGACACTCTCTAACCCATTTATGGGGTAGAGAAGATGCTCCTAGGAACCCAAAACCTATTGGTGCTCCTTGGATGCTCTAGGTACTCACTAGGGATAACTTCCCTAGATACCTTCCTAGTGACCTTGTTGGGCTTCTTAGAAGCCTTGGTCACATTTTCTAGGTCAACCCTAGGGATAGCCTCCCTTGTGACCTTGTTAGTGACTTTCTTAGACTTCTTAGAAGTCTTAGTCACTTTGGTTGCAAAAATACTCTTAGGGATGACTTCCCTAGTATTCTTGACTTGACCACTAAACCTAGGGTTTGTTCCATAACTATATGGAACCCTATGATAACTAGGCACATCCTTCTTAGCCTTTGGTTTGTATCCCAAACCTCTATGGCTATTTGATGGCTTTGACTTTCCTAGCCCTAGGTTTTGCTCATTTTGCCCTTTTAGGATATTTTCCATCCTTTTTAGGGTCTTTTCCATTTTATCAAGTCTTGATCTCAAGACTTGATTTTCTATCATTAAATCCTTAGAATTTGGTTTTCATTAAGTCCATGAGCATTTTGGTTTCTAGGCTTGTATCTAAAATCCTTAGAGTTATTGCCTAGACTTTTACCTACATTCCTAACCCTAGGAGTGATAGTCTTAGCATGTAGGGCCACATGCTTTTCCTTAAAGCCCTCATGCTTTCTATTCTTATGGTAAATTGCATTAAAATGATAAAAGTTAGACCTATCATGCTTTTTACCATAATGTAAAGGAGTAGGCTCAATAAATGTTACCTTCTTCTTTACCTTGGAGGCTCCCCCTTGACTAGTGCCTCCTTGAGCCTTGACCCTTTTCTTCCCCTTGGGGCATTGACTACGATAATGCCCCTTTTGATTGCAAGAGAAGCATATAATATGCTCCTTGCTCTTCTTTGTGTTGGGGATGGTCTCCTTGGGCTTCACCTTGCCCTTTTGTGCCACTTGGCCCTTCTTCTTGGCTAATTTAGGGCACTTGCTCTTGTAGTGCCCATGTTCCCTACATTCAAAGCATATAATATGATTTTTATTATTAATTGAAATATTTATACCTTTGCTTGTAGGGGTGACATCTTTTTCTTTGGATCCGGAGGTAGAAGCTTCCTCTTGATCGGACCTTGATTCTCCTCCATTTGATTTTTCTTGACTTGTGGAGGTAGAAGCTTCTTCCTCCTCTTCGTCTCTTGACCCGGATGTAGAAACTTCTCCTTCTTCTTGATCCGGTGTCACCAAGGATTGCTCCCCCTCAATCCTAGAGGTGGAGGCTTCATCATCTTGAATATGAAACAAGGAGTATGCTCCCTCCTTGTTCCCTTCGTTGCATTTCCTTGAGGATGAAGCTTCTTGGATTTCCTCTTCTTCGGAGGTTGAGCATCTCTCAACCTCGGAATCCTCCTCTTGGTCTTGCTCCAAAGAGTCACCCTCTCTGGATTCCATGAAGCTTGGCCAATTTGCTCCAAAGCTCCTTGGCATCTTCGAATTCTCCAACTTGAGCCAAGATGTGGCTAGGCAATAAGTTGACCAAAAGCTTGGTCACTTTGTCATTTGCCTCGCCCCTTCGAATTTGCTCCGAGCTCCATCTGCTTTTCTTTAGAAGCTTGCCCTTGGAGTTTGTTGGAGCTTCGAAGCCTTCCATTAGAGCAAACCATTGCTCTATCTCCATCATAAGAAAAGTTTCGATTCTTGATTTCCAAGAATCGAAGCTTGTGGATGTGTATGGTGGAGCCACCCTTGTGTCAAATCCAAGTCCATCTTGGAATTGCATCTTGAAGTTGAGCTTGATAAAATCTTGAACTTGAAGAATTTGCCCCAACTTCTTCACCCTCTAGCTTTTCTTGATATGCTTGACCCTTCCGGCGATGATTCCGGTGAAGAGCGGCCTTCTCCTTACCACTTGTTAGGACCAAAAGTAGCTAGAGGGGGGGGTGAATAGCTCGTCGCGTTCGCTCGGTGCGCTTCGTTGCTTGGCGTTGCTTGTTTCTTCTTGGATGTGCAGCGGAAAATACAGAAACAAACACAAGCACGCTAACACTAGGATTTTACTTGGTATCCACCTCACAAGAGGTGACTAATCCAAGGATCCACACCAACGCACACACCCTCCACTATGAATAACACTCCTTTATGGTAACTACCAAAGGCGGAGAAGCCCTACAACACTCTCAATACAAGAAGAAGAAAGGGAAATACAAGTTAAGCAAAAGCTTACAAGATGTGCAGTAAAAACCCTAACCCTAACTTCTTCCTCTTGCAATAGATCCGCCTCTTGACTTGGAAAGCCTCCAAGAACCTTCAAGAACTGGCGATCACGTGCTTGTAGAGAGCTGTGGAGGAGCTGGAATGAATCTGAGAAGAGCTCGTGAAGAGATTCCGAAGACCACGCTCGCCTGCGGCTTTAAACCCGACGCAACGGTCGGATCCCGATCGATTCGAATGTTCCGAATCGATCGGGGCTGGATCGATCCACGGATCGATCCGAGTTTCTGAGATAAGCGCTGGATCGATCCACGGATCGATCCGGCGCTTATCGCGCGAAGCAGCCGCGTCGATCCGATCGGTAGGGACCTGAATCGATCCACGGATCGATCCGAGCTTCTGATTTGGAAGAATCGGATCGATCCACCGATCGATCCACGGCTGAATCGATCCACGGATCGATCCGACGCGATTTTGCCCAAAACCAAGTCCCAAACCTCTAACCAACATCCGGTCAACCTTGACTGTTGGTACATCATGCCTCGCATCCGGTCACTCCTTGACCGCTAGGACTCCCCACCAAGTGTCGGTCAATCCCTTTGACCCACTTGGACTTTTACTCGTCGTGCCAAGTATCCGGTCACTCCATTGACCTACTTGGACTTCCACCAGATGTCGGGTCAACCTTGACCCATCTGGACTTCCTCTTGCCAAGTATCCATCAATCCTTTGACCTACTTGGACTTCCCAACACCGGATGTCCGATCATCCTTGATCCATCTGGATTTTCCCTTGCCAAGTATCCATCAATCCTTTGACCTACTTGGACTTCCCAACACCGGATGTCCGATCATCCTTGATCCATCTGGATTTCCTTCTTGCCAAGTATCCATCAATCCTTTGACCTACTTGGACTTCCCAACACCGGATGTCCGATCATCCTTGATCCATCTGGATTTCCTTCCTTGCCCGGCTTCACTCACGGGACTTTCACCTAGCTTCACTCACTAGGGTTTTCCATCCGCCTAGTTTCACTCACTAGGACTTTCACGGCTTCACTCACGGGACTTTCACCTAGCTTCACTCACTAGGTTTCCTTAGCTTCACTCACTAGGACTTTCACCTGGCTTCACTCACCAGGACTTTCACCTAGCTTCACTCACTAGGGTTTTCCATCTGCCTAGCTTCACTCACTAGGACTTTCACCTGGCTTCACTCACCAGGACTTTCACCTAGCTTCACTCACTAGGATTTCCTTCTGCCTAGCTTCACTCACTAGGACTTTCACCTGACTTCACTCACCAGGACTTTCACCTAGCTTCACTCACTAGGATTTCCTTCTGCCTAGCTTCACTCACTAGGACTTCCTTCTGCCTAACTTGCCAGTTAGGACTTCCCAGTCAAGTATCCGGTCAACCTTGACCTACTTGACTCTTCTTCGATCAATATCTTATTGTCAAACATCTAAACCCAAACCAAGACTCAGCTTGGTTAACCAGGTCAACCTTGACCTGAGGGATGTTGCACCAACACTTAATGCTTTTCCGAGGAGCACATTGTGGGCATCAATGGTAGATGCCTACAAAGTCTCCAAGGATTTATCTTCCATTAGATTAGACGAACTATTTTCTGAATTTGAACTTCACGAGCAGACTAATACACAGCCACCCGAGAAAGGTGTAGCTTTGCTTGCAGGTACCAGTAGAACACGCGAACCAAGATCACGACGAAGAACCGAGCCAGAGTCGAAACCAGAACCAGACTCAGACGACGAAGACGACGAACTAACAACCGAACTCATGAACTTGGTAAAGAAGCTCTACAAGAAAAAGAAGGGTTTCAACAAGAAAGACCTAAAGAAGACAGTCCAATCAAAGGAGGGTCAACCGAGGTCGAAGGTCAAGTTTGAGGTGACCTGCTACGGATGCAACTAGAAGGGGCATATCAAGGCCAATTGCCCCAATCAGAAGGATGCAAAGAAGCAAAGAAAGAAGAAGGTACTAAAAGCAACCTTTGAAGAATCTTCAGAAGAGGATACCGACGACGAGCTCGAACAGACGAGCCTTCTTGCCCTGATGGCCCGAGACCAGATCGATGTGTCCGAGAGCGAGTCGGAAGCAGAATCGGAAAGAAGCCACGGATCTGTATCCGTTTCCGTTTCCGAAGGGCCCGATCCCTCTGAATTTGATCAATGGATGATAGATAGTGGATGCTCCAGACATATGACTGGAGATAGGTTGAAGTTCACTAAGCTCAAACTGAAGAACCTAGGGTTAGTTGCGTTCGGCAACGACGGTAAACTTAAGGTAATTGGAAGAGGTAATATCGAACTTGACTCCAATTTTGTCATTCAAAAAGTTCTATTAGTTGAAAATTTTAATTTCAATCTATTGAGTATTAGCCAGCTATGTGATAGTGGATATTTAGTTACCTTTGATAATTCTGGATGCTTAATTGAAAACGTTGACAACCCCAAAATCATATTTAAAGGACTTAGGAAAAATAACATCTATACAATTGACTTACCCTCAATAAAGTGTCTCTTGACATAACAAGTGGAAACCAACTTGTGGCACAGAAGACTAGGTCACACTCATATTAGACTCATTTCGAAAATGAGTCAAAACGGCTTAGTCAGAGGATTGCTAAAATTAAGAAATCTAGAAAATACAATTTGTCATCCCTGTCAACAAGGAAAACAAACCAAGTCAACCCACAAGTCAACCAATCTAGAAAGAACCAACTCCTTACTTAAGCTCCTTCACCTAGATCTATTTGATTCACATGGAGCCAAGTCACTAAGCAAGAAACAGTATTGCTTAGTTATAATTGATGACAACTCCAAGTTCACCTGGGTAAAATTTCTAAAAACAAAAGATGAAACTTTTGAAGTCTTTAGCAATTTTTGTAAATTAACAGAAAATGAAAAAGATACTAAAATTAAAAGGATTAGAAGTGATCATGGGGGGGAATTTGAAAATCATAGATTTATCCAATTTTGTAAAACCAACGGATACAAACATGAATTTTTATGCCCTAGAACCCCCCAACAGAACATGCTAGTAGAACGGAAAAATAGAACCTTACAAGAAGCTGCTAGGACCATGCTAAACGAATATAATCTAAATCATCAATTTTGGGCCGAAGCAATAAATACGGCAAACTATATTCAAAATAGAATTCTAATTAACAAACTTTATAATAAAACCCCCTATGAAATTTATTATAATAAAATTCCCAACCTAAACTACCTAAAAGTATTTGGATGTAAAGTTCATATTTTAAACACTAAAGACTACCTAGGAAAATTTACACCCAAATTAAACCAAGGAATCTTTTTAGGGTACTCTACAACCAGTAGGGCCTATAGAGTCTATAATCACAATACCCTAAAAGTTGAAGAAACAACTAATATAATATTTGATGAAGAAAATAATCTACCAAATATAGATCAAAATATTGACATTAAACCAAGAATTAAAGAAGACGATAAAATTCAACTTAACACTAGTAAACCAGAGGAACTAAATCCTAACACAAATATAAGACCAACAAGAATAGGTACTTCTCACCCACCTGATCAAATTTTGGGTGACCCAAACCTAGGAGTTAGAACTAGATCCTCATATAGAAACTTGAGTCAGATTGCCCTTATTTCAAAGATTATGTCTAAGACTATAGTAGAAGCCCTACCCGACCCAGACTGGATCATTGCTATGCAGGAAGAGCTAGCACAATTCGAAAGAAACCAAGTCTGGGAACTTGTACCTAAACCCATAGATAAGTCCATAATTGACACCAAATGGGTATTTAGGAACAAATTGGATGATCAGGGTGAAATAATTAGAAACAAGGCCAGACTAATAGCAAAAGGATTCAGTCAGGTTGAAGGTTTAGATTATGACGAAACCTATGCACCAGTAGCTAGACTCGAATCCATTAAGATGCTGCTGGCTTATGCAGCGCATAAAGGATTTAGATTATACCAAATGGATGTCAAGTCAGCCTTTTTGATTGGATTTATTAAAGAAGAGGTATATGTAGGTCAACCCCCAGGCTTTAAGGACTTAGATCATCCAAACCATGTATTTAGATTAAAAAAGGCCTTATATGGACTAAAACAAGCACCTAGGGCATGGTATGAACTGTTATCTAATTACCTAATATCCAAGGGCTTTAATCAAGGTCAAATAGACCAGACTCTATTCGTCAAAACAATAGAAACAGATATTTTTGTCGCCCAAATCTATGTTGACGACATAATTTTTGGCTCAACCAACACCAAACTGTTAAAAGAATTTGTTAATCTAATAGAAAATGAATTTGAGATGAGTTTAGTGGGGGAACTCAATTTCTTCTTAGGTTTACAAATTAAACAAACCAAAGATGGAATCTACATTTACCAAACCAAATATGCCAAAGAACTAATTAAAAAATTTGGCATGGAAAACTCAAAAATTATAAATACTCTAATGGCAACAAATAGCAACATTGATTCCGACCCAGATGGAAAACCAGTAGACCCAAAGTACTATAGAAGTATAATAGGTAGTCTACTCTACCTAACTGCAAGTCGGCCCGATATCCTGTTTGCAGTAGGTATGTGCGCAAGATATCAATCCTGTGCAAAAGAATCACACCTAATATATGTTAAAATGATACTTAGGTACATTAAGGGCACCCTAAATGTAGGACTTTGGTACCCTAGAACTTGTACCCTTGACCTTGTTGGCTACTCTGATTCAGACTATGTCGGGTGCAAGTTAGATAGAAAAAGCACAAGTGGGAGCTGCCAAATTCTAGGTCAATGCCTAGTAAGTTGGTCAAGCAGAAAGCAACACTGTATTGCTCTATCCACTACTGAAGCTGAATACATAACACTAGGAGAATGTGCCTCCCAACTTTTGTGGATGATGCATACACTAAAAGATTATCAGCTAGAATACAAAAATATAAAAATTTTAATTGACAATACAAATTCAATTAACTTAACCAAAAATCCAATTCACCACTCCAGGACCAAACACATAGAGGTAAGACACCATTTTGTAAGAGATCATGTGGCTAAGGGTGAAATTGTACTCAGCTATGTTGAGTCCAAGTCAAACCTAGCTGACATTTTCACCAAACCCCTACCTGAACTTGAGTTCAGTGCACTTAGAAGGCAAATAGGAATGTGTTGGGTAGAATTTTTTTTTATTTTCAAATCAGCTTCGTACAGTTTTCAAAATCATCGTATGTTTTAAAAATTCTAGGAAAACATTGTTTTTAAAATTCCAGTTTTACTAGACTTTCAAAAATATGGAATTAGCTTAGGCTCTACCCTAGAAATCTTGCTCCCCTAGAATTCAGCCAGAGCATCTCACAAACACCTATGCTTACCTTGCTTGTGTTTGAAAAACATAGAACGTCATGAGATGCATAGGGTACAACCTAGACTCAAGAATGCTTATATCTGTGTATCAATATGAGTCTGAGCGTTAAACACCTAGTTAACATTAATCAAGTCAAGTCTTCCAGCACTAGTCAAATCTAACTGGATCTATTGACTTAACTTGACTAACCAAGTGAAAGCTATTGCCCTCTAGGTAATCAGCTAGTAGCTAACTGGTTAGACATGTGGCCGCAAACCCAAGTGCTTGATTTTTAAATTTTTTTTGGCATGAACATTAGGGCTCTGATACCTTACTTAAAGCGGAAATAACTAATTAACAATCAATCTAACTCAACTCATGCTTGGACATTAACGATTAAAGCTCTTCCCTTGCCCTCAAAAGCTTTAAACTAATTATTTGACTAAAAGGAAAATTCTTTCAAATTTAAACTCTAAGCTAAGTTTTCAAAACCTTAAAACTTTCGAATCATTTTTGTGTACTTATTTTTGAAAATTCTGGCTAAGTATTTTTAGACTAAGCTTTCAAAATTCTAGCCATTTTAAAATGCTAAAGTATTTTTGAAAAATTAAAAATACTAAGTACTTTTCAAAGTCAACCTTTTAGCTTTTTGAAAGAAAAATTACTCTTTAAACCTTAGTTTCACTTAGCTAAAGGATATTATACAAAATCAAAATACCTTGTCCCTTAAAAACCTAATGTTTCAAAATCCTAACTAAATTACTTAAAACTAAAATTGTTTTTGCTATACTACAAAAGAAAACTCTTTCTCCTGCAAATTTAATTTGAAAACCAAACTTCAAGCTCAAAATGTTTTAACTTAGTGAATTTGATTTACAAGAAATTTTACTTTTAAAAGTTCAGATTTTTTTCTCTCTCCTAAATATCTTCACAAAGACTTAAGACTTTTTTTCTCAAACGTGCTTATTTTTTTTGATGAATGGCAAAGGGGGAGAGTAGGCAAATTCAAAAGAAATGTTAAATATAAATTTTTTTTTTTAAGAATGCCTTTATTAAGGAGGAGCCTAACGAAGTTTAAGTGTTTAGCTTAACCACGCGTGCATTTAAAATCTATTAAGCTTACTTACTTAAATTTTATGTATCTATTTTACTTAGCTTTGAATTTCAGTTGTCATAATCAAAAAGGGGGAGATTGTTGATGAGGGAAGCATCCGACGATCGACCGTTGTTTTGATAATGGCAAAGGAATCCAAAGTTAAGTTGTCTTGTGATCTAACATACTTAATTGAGTATTTCAGGAAAGTCCTAACTGCGGTTAGGCAGGTGGAAAACCCTAGGGGGTGGTAACCCTAGGTCATAGGGGGTGGTAACCCTATGCGGAAAGTCTTGGCGGGTCGAGAGCTTCAGGCAAAAGTCCTAGGGAGGTAACCCTAGGTGGAAAGTCCTGGTGTCGCGAACCAGGTGAAAGACTAGATCAGTCGGGAAGCGGAAGTCCAGCAGAAAGTCCGGAAACTTCGAACGCTGAGCAAAAGTCCAATCAATCTGGAGGATCGCACTGGCAACAGGTAAATCTCCTGAGTGGAGTAGGTGAGGACGCGTTCCCCGTAGAGGGAACAGTAGGCGTCGGGTCGACCTAGGGTTTCCGGTTGGAAATCCGAAATCAGACCCGGACAATCCGACGACTGTCAAGTTTATCTATCATATTATTTCTGTGCTAACTTTGTTTTGCAGGGTTTGTGTTTGGGACTAACACAATTTGCAGGAACAAAGGAGCAACTCAGACCTCGGATGAACAGTGTCCGAGGCGCCTCCATGGAGCTTGGAGGCGCCTCGGGTGCTAGCCGAAGCCAGTTGTCTAGAGGAGTTGGAGGCGCCTCGGAGGAAGCTGGAGGTGCCTTGGACCAGGCATTGGAGGCGCCTTGGATCAGCTTGGAGGCGCCTTCAGTGGGATAAGGTGTGACCAGATCAGAGCTGATCCACGCGTGCGACTCGGCGGCCTGGAGGCGCCTCGGACAGGCTTGGAGGCGCCTCCAGCAGTGTTTAAAAGGGGACTTCGACCAGCAGCTTGGGACAACGAATTCTAAGCAATCCTTACGTTGCAAGCTGCCTATGAGACGATCCTGAAGTGCTGCAACGACATCCCGACGACCCGGAGCTTCAGTTTCAATCTAGTTGTTGTCGGTATAAAGTTTATTTCAGTTCATAATTGTACTTAGTTTGTAATACTCTTTCGTGATTATAGTTGTTGCCCAACGTAAACGCTCAACGAGCGTGGGCCTTGGAGTAGGAGTCGCCCTAGGCTCCGAACCAAATAAATCTTGGTGTGCTTCTGTGTGTTGATTGCTTTATTTATTTATTTCCGCTGCTTTATAACTCGATAGTTTTACGAATTCGAAAAGTGTGAAAGTCACGAGTGCTATTCACCCCGTCCCCCCTCTAGCGCTTTCGATCCAACACACTCCAGGCACTCGGACCGGTCCAAGCGCCCGAATGAGGATAAATTTTTATCCAGGAACCATTGAAGAGTCATTGCGAAGAAGATAGAGTGCACCGTTGGTGTGCCTGGACCCACTCTAGGCACCCAGAGATGCTCATCAGGCAATGGACAAATTTGACCAGAGGGCTATAAAAAGAGAGCTTGTTCTCCTGTTCGATAACAACACTTGTATACAAGTTTCTAATTTTTGTTTTCATTTTATGAAATGTTAATCGTTGTACGTGGCTTCTTTGCCTCCGATCTTGATCGAAGAAGGAATTTTGATAGTGCGTTTTACTTATCTTGGATTAGCAACCTCCCCGATTGTAAACTAAGTATATCCGGTAGCCTCATTTATTCTTTTATGCAATTTATTTCTATTTATTAATAAGTGTGTCTTAGTTAAAGTTGAAAAAAATGAGAAGGGTATATTTATAATTTTAGGGCAATTCATCCCCCCTTGCCGGCTACACCAAGACCAACAATGCTGATGTGGCTTGGAATCGCCTCCAAAGACATCCGAGGTACCTCCAACTGGATAAATATTATCCTCGGCAAATGATAACTTTGTAGTTTCTGTTCACTCAAGGCACTTCCGATCAACTGGAGGTGCCTTCAAGAGGATAAAATATTATCCTCAGCAAACGTTAATTCTGTAGTTACTATTCACTCAAGGTGCCTTCGACTAGCTGGAGGTGTCTCGGGTATCGTTCATCCAAGGCCCCTTCAGTGCCTCTTTCAGCAGAGTCACTACCAATGCTCAAGGCGCCTCTAAAACCATTGGAGGCTCCTCTAGCACTATTCATCAAATGATCAATTACAACATTGACCATTCTTTTCCTCATGCTTCCTTGGGCGATGCTCTGGTCGTTTAGAGTTGAGTTCACACGAATCCAACTTCAACTTTCTCCTCGAGTAGACTTCCTCCCCGACTTCTTGTCTTTGGGATGTGCTGCGCACGTCCTTCTCGTCCACTTGTATACTCTTCTGCAACTCCTTGTCTTTTGGATGCACCGAGCCCATCGACTCACTTTCTTAGTCATCATTCTCGCTCGCTGCGTCTTTCGCTCGACTTATTATATTTTTAAGTCCTTGCACACTCAAACACAAGATATCAAATACACATGACATAAATTAACTTATTTGATCACATCAAAACTATCCCGAGGTATTTACTAAGGAGATGCTTGAAAACCTCTTCGACTGTTTGTGCTACTTATCATGCTAATGGAGAACAAAAGAGGTTTTTGAAGTCTGAATGAGTGGAGCTTATGATCATTATCATGAAGTAGAAGAAGTCTGCCTATGGATTGGCAATCAGAGGACTTGATTTTGCAATGACAAAATATTCTGCAGCATGTGAGCGGTTTATGGACGTGCTGGGATTGAAGACAACTTTTGTTGCATTCATGGGTAAGATCCATTGTAGAGGAAAAATAAGAGAGACAGATCACAGGAGGAATTAAAAGAGCACATTGTTACACTTATTGCTTCATTATTTGGTGGCATTTTGAGAGGTTCAAGAAGGGACTGATCATTGAGCAAATTTGTAGAAAATGAGTTTGAAAAGATAGACCGACTTATGAAACTCTATATGCGATACTCTAACAGGGTAAAATTAGAGACTCAAAGGCTTGATGCACTTGAATTGGATGATTTAGAGATTGATGAAGAGCTACAACTGAAAGCTAGAAGCCGGGCTTTACACTTTTCAATTAATTGTTGTAATTTTGGGACATCTCTGGTCATCTAATCATCCCAGGATAAGGGAGAGGATTGAGCTACTATTAAAACAAAATAGATTGACAAAGAATTATGGGGGAGATTATGGAGATTCAATTTATTCTGATAAAGAGATTAAAGTCCGGCAGCTGCTAATAGGTTTTATTGATTTAGTGTCAAATAATCTTTCTCTTAGGCTACCATCTAAAATTATTTTAAATTTGTGGATGAGATCTTTCAACTTTGGGTCACTGATGTAGTAGAATATGAAAATTATTATTATTATTATTGATAATTTTATTCTTTTAATATTTAAGGTATTTTTGATAATTTAGATTTTTTTTTAATTTCTATCTTTTATATTTTTTGTATTTTTATATTTTAAGTTAGTTTAATTTTTTTCTTTTAGAATTTATTTCCTTTTTGAGGAATTGTAGTTCATATATTGGAATTTCATAAATTTGATTGTACGAGAGATAATCCTCAAATCTTACTATTTTATTAAAAATCTCCCCCCTTTACTAATTAATTTTGGTGAAGCCTAAAATGTATTTACGTTAATGTCCTTTTTCCTATTTACACTAAAAATAATTCCAAGTTTTATTAGTAATTCCACAAGCGAAACAATCAATGATTTAAAGTTCGAGACTCGGCTTATATAAAAAAATATAGTTCTCTTTAGTCCCACATCTTAGAATTGACAATACTATGATAAAAAAAAACTTCTATAAATATTTTAGGGCGACGATGTTAAAAAATATATTTTTCTTAGTTTTTTACTAAGACAAGTATAATATTAAAATCAAATAATTTTTTTGCATAGGGAAGCCCGTTACAGTAGTTTGTTACTGGGATTCTCTAGCGTCACTATTGTATGGGTTATTTCTTGGTTTATAAAGCTGACGCTAGAAAATCCAAACAATTCGGATTTTCAAAGACCCAAATAATTTATATATTACATTACACACGCTTAATATCCTTTTTTCTATTTACACTAAAAATAATTACAAGATTTATTAGTAATTCCACAAGCGAAACAATAAGTGATCTAGAGTTCGAGACTCAGTTGCGGCATATTATTATGAATTTTTCTCATCATTAATTTTCTCTGATTATTTTATATAAAAAAAATATAGTTATCTTTAGTCTCATATCTTAAAATTGACAACACTATGATCAAAGAAACTTCTATAAATATTTTAGGCCGACAATGTTAAAAAATATACTTTTCTTAGTTTTTTTTACTAAGATAAGTATAATATTAAATTAAATTAATTTTTTTCATAGAAAAGCCCTAAGGATAACACTCGAAAATCCAAACAATTTGAATTTTCAAAGACCCAAATAATTCAGATTTTCAAAAGTCAGGTACTTTTACCCTAATGACTCTACTAATGACTCTACTTTAATATTTTAATGTTAAAATATTTTAATTAATATAATTTCATTATAAAGGGTCAATGTAATTTCAATGTCACGTGACGCGTGTGTACGATCACTAATATTAATTAAAATTTTCTTTAAAAAAAAATTTAAAGGACAACTATTATTTCTTTCTGTCATTTAAAGGACAACTATTATTTCTTTCTGTCTTCTTCTCAAACCCTTTTTTTTGTCCATCTTTTGGATAATTCTGTCGGTGTCAATAATAAATTATTATAATACTAGTATTATACATTTTTTAATTTTTTTATTGATCAATTTTAATTTTAATAAAGGAAAACTTTGGTGCAATTATAAAATTATTGTTATGCAACTTAGAGATAACATGTTTGAATAGTGGATATATCCTCTTGTAAAAAAAGAATAAGATTACATGTACTGAGTTATTTTTTTTAAATTAATTTTAATTTGATGAGGATCTTGATATATATATATATATATATATATATATATATATATATATATATATATATATATATAAACACAAAAATAAATAAGAATAATCATTGCCCATCTTTTGGTGGGCCAATTGCATGCCACGAAAACCAAATCACCGAAATACAAATTAGTTTGGTTCAAAGTTATTACTTATAATTTTGATTATGTAATTACCTAGTAATCACATAACTAAGGTTATAATGAATCAAACATAACCTAATGTTGTTTGGTTTAATTACAAGTAATGTAACACAAACTTATTTGTTTGGAAGTTCTAATGTATAACCTAATTTTATATTTACGGTATTATCCTTTGTTCCATCTAAGATATTTTATAACTAAATCAATTTAATATTTGATATTTTTTAAAATAAATTAAATTAATAATATTAATATTCAATAATATAAATAAATAAAATTAGATAATATTTTCTTTTTTATTTTATAATCTATTTAAATAATTTATTAAAGTTAATAATGAAGTTTTACTTACAATTTGTTTTAATTTAATAAAGTTTTAATTAAAATATTAACATTTAACTTAAAAAAAACGTTGCAGATAAAAGTAAAGTTGGTTCTTCTCCCTCGCGTTGCCCATCGCCGCAAGCCGCCTTTGCTGCCCACAAGTCGCCTTCGCTGCCCACCGCCTGCCCGTCTCCCGTTACCTGCCGCCCACCGCTTGCCTCCCGCTGACCTTTTCCCGTCAACCTCCATCTACCGCCACCTCTCACTGCCACCATCCAGCGATCTGCTGATATTTTAAACGACATCTGCTGATGCCCGTCGACCGTCACTAGCCGCTTGTTGCCGTCATCCAACGATCTGTTGCCACCTCTGACGACGTCGACCGCTGCCCACCGACCGCAGCCCGACGCCTGTTGCTGCAGTCCACCGCCTTCGCTGCCCAACCCCTGCCCTTCTCCCGTTGCCTGCCGCCCACTGTTGACCTCCTGCCGACCTTTTCCCATCAACCTCCATCTACCGCCACCTCTCACTGCCACCATCCAGCGATCTAATGACATCTTCGACGACATCTGCTGTTGCCCCGTCGACCGCCACCAGCCGCTTGTTGCTGCCATCCAATGATTTGCTATCTACTGCCACCTCCGACGAAGCCGACCGCTGCCCACGCCGCCCGACGCCTGTTGCTGTAGCTTACTACCGCCACTTTCGTGCTCTGGTCATATCACTTCGAGGATAATTTCGGACAAAAAATTTCATAACCTCAAGAATCAAGAAAAACCAAGGCAGCCAAAGGTATTTCTATTCCGGGTTGGATGCCCCAATTGATGATGTGTGCTGACGTTTCGGAATCGAGGAAAGCTTATGAATCCAAAAAAACCTCAAACCAAACACGGTTCGTAAATAACCATAGACAAATAACTAAGGTTATCCAAGATAACCCCGAATCAAAACACGCTAATGTCTATCAAATAATATCTCTATAATGGAGGATATTTAAACGGGGCATATTTGGTGCTCTTAATTCATGTTCCATTTTTAACGGATGATTCGTCGGAAAAACATTTTAATTGGTATAGATATTTAATTTAAACTGATTAATTTTAGTGATGTTCAATCTAATTTTATAAAAAAAAATTATTCATCATCAAATAAATTGAAATTATTCACAACTGATAATCCATCAGTCTAATAAAATGCATTTGTTACTTTATCAAAAATTATGACTCGACCCTTGGATCCTTAGAAATTGAAAAGATGATATCTCACTACATATTACCCCGAGGCATTTAATCAACAAATTTCCCTTTTTGTTATTCCACGATGAAATCATGCTTCCATAATTTATCATATATTCATGGATCAATTTTCAACTTACGTCGCAATGCAGAATTAATTTTCTCAATAGCAAAATAATCTTGAAATTTGACTGAGAAGTGATATATTGTCTGTACACTCGATCTATTTTACTGATTGGTCATCTTCAGAGTAGGATATATATATATTTAAAAAAAAAAACAACGGTGGAGAAAAAACAGAGTTCTAAATTTGTATCTTTCTTTGGATATATTTATTCTCCCTCTACTTTCTTTAACTCCTTTCCATTCGATTAAACCCCTTTCATAATCTTCCAACCGCATCCAAGGCAAGCTCCCAAGACTACAAAAATCCAACCGCATACAGAAAGACATGGTGGAGCATCCAAAGCTACACTGCAGACTCACATGATCCAGGTCCGATTCAATGGGGCCTTAGAGGGCTCTTATTATATTGAGCCTATCAAATTTTTTAATTATATATATGTATATATATTAAATAAAATTATTATTAATAAAATATGACTATTATTTTATAAATATATGAGTTCGATGATAAATATGTAAAATTATTAGCTATGGTAAATTTTAATCAAGATTTGTTTTAATTAGTAATTTTAATTTTTTTATTAGTCAAATTAAATTTGATTAATAATTCTTATGTTTTTTAAATTTGATAAATAATTTTTAATATTTCATAGATTAAAGTTAAACTTGATGGATTTTAATTTTTTATGTTAAAGTTAAATTTTGGTTGTTAATTTTAATTTTTTATGTTAAAACTAGATTTAGTTGATAATTTTTTTATTTATTAAAATTTAATCCATAATTTTTAATTTTTATCGAAAAATATTTAATTTATGGATCAAAATTAAGTTTGATAAATAAATTAAAAATAATTATTAATTATACTTATATGTAACATATAAAATATTTACTAATTATACTTATATGTGACATATAATATTTTTCATGAATTATATTCCATATATTAGGATTTTTTTTTTCTTCTGTACCTAGAGGTAATAGATTTGAGTAGTGGATATATCCTCTTGCAAAAAAGAATAAGACCACGCACAATATACCCTTTCCTAAAATAACATATTGGCATAAGTTTCATGTATTGAGTTGTTTTTTTTTTAAATCAATTTTTACTTCAATAAATTATCAATAAAATTTATTAAGCTAAAAATATTTAACTACTAAATATTTAAATATGCTTTTTATTTTTAAAAGTATTTTTATAAAATAAATATTATATGTTACATATAAGTATACAACATATAAGTATAATGAATAAATATTTTATATGTTACATATAAGTATAATTAATAAATATTTTTAATTTATTGATGAAACTTAATTTTATCAGTAAATTAAATATTTGTCAATAAAAATTAAAAATTATGGATTAAATTTTAATAAATAAAAAAATTATCAACTAAATCTAGTTTTAACATAAAAAGTTAAAATTAACACCAAAATTTAACTTTAACATTAAAAAAAAATAAAATCAATTAAATTTAACTTTAATCTATGAAATATTAAAAATTACTTATCAAATTTAAAAAACTTAAGAATTATTAATCAAATTTAATTTGACTAATAAAAAAAATTAAAATTACTAATTAAAACAAATCTTGATTAAAATTTACCATAGCTAATAATTTTACGTATTTATCATCGAACGCATATATTTATAAATAATAATCATATTTTATTAACAATAATTTTATTTAATATATATATACATATATATAATTAAAAATTTTGATAGGCTTAATATAATAAGAGCCCTCTAAGGCCTGATTGAATCGGACCTGGATCATGTGAGTCTGCAGTGTAGCTTTGGATGTTCCGCCATGTCTTTCTGTATGCGGTTGGATTTTTGTAGTCTTGGGAGCTTTCCTTGGATACGGTTGGAAGATTATGAAAGGGGTTTAATTAATACAATGGAAAGCAGTTAAAGAAAGTAGAGGGAGAGTAATTATATCCAAAGAAATATACAAATTTAGAGCTCTGTTTTTTCTCCACCGTTGTTATATATATATATATATATATATATCCAACTCTGAAGATGACCAGTCACTAAAATAGATCGAGTGTACAGACAATATGTCACTTCTCAGTCAAATTTCAAGATTATTTTCCTATTGAGAAAATTAATTCTGCATTGCGACATAAGTTGAAAATTGATCCATGAATATCTGATAAATTATGGAAGCATGATTTCATCGTGAAATAACAAAAAGGGAAATTTGTTGATTAAATGCTTCAGGTAATATGGTGTAGGGATATATCACCTTTGTAGTTTCTAAGGATCCGGTCACAGTTTCGACAAACTAAGGATGCATTTTGTTGGGATGATAAATTGCTCGTTATGAATGTGTTTTGATTTATTTTGATGATCAATAAATTTTTTTTATAAGATTAAATTGATCATCATTAAAATTAATCAACTTAAATTAAATATCTTATACCAATTAAAATTTGTTCCCGACCGATCATCCGTTGAAAATAGAACATGAATTAAGAGCACCATATTTGCTTCTTTTAAAATCTCTCATTATAAGGGATATTTGAAAGATATTAGAAATCACTGATACCAGTGATTTATTTTTAATGGCATGTAATCGGCTTATTAAAAGACGGGCAATGGTTATTTTTGTTTTTTAATATATATTTTTAAAATTAATCATTTAGAAAAAAAAACAAATGAATGTTGCCAAATTTTTTTATCATTATTTTTAAATTCAATAAGGGGAAAAAAATTAAACGTTGGCAAAAATGAAGGTTGCCAACGTTCACTTTTTGGAACGTTAGGTAACGCTTTCGTATATTTTTTTTTTAAAAAAAAACACTTCATATCATATCCATTCTTCATTTGTTTTCACACTAAATTCTTTATTTGTTTCAAAATATCTCAGGATTCTAATTAAACTATCATAAAAAAATATTTCCAAAGAGACAATGAGCCATATAATATCATATCCTGATGAAATATTATTCATAATAATAGTGCACAATCAATTTAGAATGACTGAATTCGTACAAGATTATTATGATAATACACAAAGAAGAAGGCCAATTAATAGATATCATGTAGTTGGAGGCACTCAACTTATCAATGATTATTTCTCTGCTGAACCAGTGTATAATGATGACATGTTTTGACGATGATTCAAATTGAGAAAAGAGTTTATTGTTACACATAGTCATTAATTTGGAAAATCATTCTAGTGGATATTTTAAATGGAGGAATGTAACCAGAAGAAAAGGCTTATCGCTGCTTCAGAAATGCACGACGATTATCCGTCAACTAGCTTATGGAGGTTCGATGACTAATTGGACGAGTACCTACGGATGGGTGAAACAACTACCTTTGAATGTTTGCCCAACTTTTGTCAATGTGTGATATAGATATATGGAGGTGAATACGTAAGAAAATCCAATGCAATTGACATCACTCGTTTGCTTGAAATGCATGAATAAAGACACGGTTTCTCCTAAGATGTTAGGAAATCTTGATTATATGCATTGAGTCTGGAAAAATTATCTGGTTGTGTGGAGGGCACAGTACACACAAGGTGATCATGACTATCAAACAATTGTGTTTGAGATGGTCACATTTGTCAATTTGTGGATATGACATGTCTTTTTTGGAGTTGCTGGGTCTTGCAATGACATCAATGTACTTAATAAATCGCTTATTTTGAATGAAGTCTTGAAAGGAAATACACTAGAGGTTACTTGTATTGTGAACGATACACAATATACAAAAGAATACTATCTAACAAATTGTATACATCCATAATGGGTCATTTTCATCAAGAGTATTTCCTGCCCCAGGCTCCGAAAGAATAAAATTTAAGAAAAGATAAGAGGCTGCAAGAAAAGATGTCGAATGGACATTTGGAGTGTTCCTAGTTCGTTGGGCAATTATAAAAGAACCAGGGTGATATTGGTTTATAAATAAATGCAAAGAAATCATGTATATATGCGTTATTTTACACAATATGATTATGGAGGATGAAGGTAATGCAATATGGATCTGGGATCACGAAGAACATGGTACTATCATGGCTCAACCACTAAATTTACTAAATACATTCGAAAAAACTTCGAGTTATGTGATATTCAGGTGCATCATCAATTTCGTCACGATTTGATTGAAGACATCTGGGAAACATGTCGACTTGGTGAGTGAATAATTAATCTATCTATAAAATATTTATTTATTTCAATTTGAATCCATGAAACATTTGTATTCATATGTTGTATTATTTCTTTTAAAATTTGTACTCCTATATTATAGTGTTTCTATTTAAATAAAAAAAATTAATATTAAAATAATTATATTAAATAATTATTTAAATATATAGATAAATATTAAATAAAAAATATTTATGGATAAATGGTAGATAAAATATATTAAATTGAAGAATTGAAAAATATAATTATTTTTTTTAATATACGAGATTTATAAATATTTAGTTGGTGAGATATTTAATTGTATAATTTAATATTAAGAGGAATGTACGATAGGTTGGATAGGATATTTGATGTTGTTATGAACTCTCTAGGGAGGAAGTGATTTTGTTCACTTTTTGAAAACGCAATAGCAAAACCCCCTCTTGTCTCTCCCTTGAATGCAATGACGATCGGGCTCAACAATGCATTTTGGGCCGAAAAAAAGACCAACTGGAAAGAAATCCCATACAATATTATCATGCATTGTCCGCCTCATCCACCTCGCCGCATGATCTTCGTTCTTGGAATGCCATTCGCCGCCGCCATCGGGTTCAACCTACGGCCCTCTCGGTTCGCAACGCCTCCGCGGCTCCGCCCCGTTCACATCACCCTCCTATTTCCCTGCCAACCTACGGCCTTCCGCCTCTTTCTTCCGATGACGAGGCCGTTGTCTCCTACGCCGTTTCCATCCTGCGGGAGCTCCGCTCTAAGCGCCGCTGGACTTTCCTTAACTAACCCACCCAGTTCGCCCACGTCCTCCTCCGCCTCCTCAACTAACCCCGCTTCGCCCTCAGCTTCTTCCTCTTCTCCAGTCGCCACACTCTCTTCATCCACAACTCTCTATCCTTCGCCGCTCCCACCCACGTGCTCGCTCGCCACCGTCGATGTTCCGACGCCCTTTCCCTCCTCCAAGCGGCCATTCGCGCATTTGACCGGCTGCCACTGTCAGATCGCCGACGTCGATTCCGCGCTGCTTCCCCATCAGGACTCGAGGAGTCGAGGGTTTGGTGGAAACCTCGAGTCGACGAATTGCTCGCAGCAATGCGCGAGAAGGGAAGGCTCGCCGAAGGGATGAGAATTTTAAGGGAGGAGACGGCGGTGGAAAGGTTAGCGCCGGGTAGGAGGAACTACGAGGTGTTGATCGGAGGACTCTACGCCGAATGGGAGGTGGAAGACGCGGCGAAGCTTCAGGCGGAAATGGCCGGTGAAGTATTTAGGAACACCTCCGAGGTTTATAATGCGTTCGTGGGGGGATACAGAATTTTCAGGAATAAGCATTGAAGATCGTCTGGTCCAAAAAATTTTTATGGATCAGGAATGGTCACAGTACAATTGCTGTCGGATCACAGTCAATTCATCTCTGTCGTCGTCCTGTGGGACTTCCTCGGCGCCACCACCGAACGGTGGTGCGAAACGCACACCTGTGTGCTGAACTTGCAGCCAAGCCTCCGCACCAGCATCCCCCTGCTGCTCGCAGCCGCTCTCCGATCCATTCGCTCGATCGCCTTCCGCAGCACGGAGCACTCCCTCTCCAGCCCTTTCACCCGGCTCCGCATGCTGTCCATGTCCAACCTCAGCACCTGGTTTTCCCGTATCGCCGACGGCGCTTTCCACGCGCTCCTCTCCCTTCTCTCGTTCGTCGTTGAGGCCAGCGTGCTCTCTTCCTCGTGCTCCGATGCTTCCGTCGCCATCAGCGTGCCCGCGATCGCTCGCCGCAGCTGCAGCTGCTCGAAGAAGAGCACCTGCACCACCGCCTGCAAAGGCAGCCGCTCGTTCTGAGCCGCATGCGTGCACGCCTCCAGCGTCAACTTCTGGTAGTCCATGACCCTGCACACTCTTTCCCTCTCCTCATCGCTTATCCGAGGATGCGCCTATGGTACATGTAAATGTCAGTCATCACATTAACATATGAACAAACACCTTGCGTGCATATAAATGGGAGCTCCGTGGTCGCCGTACTTTGAGGTAGACGTCCACAGAGCGATAAAGCCCATCGTCGAACACCCTTGCCATGGCCGGTAGCGCTAGTGCGAGGTCGCAGAACTTGTCCGGCTTCAGGTTCGCATCGGACGCGGTCTCCGAGAGGAACAAGTCCATCAGCTTCCCTGCCATTAGCAGCTTGTTCTCATCGTTACACATTTGTAATCCCTCCTCGCTCCCGTCCTTAGCAGAGTCTTCCGTTGCCGCTGTGGCCTCCAGTTCCTCGAGGAAGTAGCTCAGGATCCGCTCGACGCAGTCCACATCGTAGAGCGTCTCGACCAGGTAGGAATAGCTCGGCATCAGTAGGTCGTCGAGCGTAGCGTGCTCGAGGTGCGACGCTATCTTGCGCTCCAGAACGGTTCGGGAATCTTCCGACGCACGGAGAATGTTCGCCGTGCGGAGGAGGCCGAAGAGGAAGCGGGTAGTGACCTGACCGGAGGAGCAGCTGCTGATCTTCTCGTTTGAATGGGGGAGGTTGTTAATGATGGTCTCCAGGAGCTCCTTTTGCTCCGTCTCTGATGGCATTGGGTGAGAGGCGGAGGTAGCGGCGGCTGTGTTAGCGTTTGTTTGATGGCGATTCGAACGTGAAAGCCCTGGGATCGACCTCTTCGCGTAGGAGATGAGAGAACACTCGATCACATCGGCGCTTAGATCCTTGTCTTTCATTGCGGAGATCACCCGCCTGTAGAAAGGTAGACCGAGGGTCGCCAGGTCGTCGAACCAGGAGTCGGCAGCTGCGGCAGAGGCGATGGCGGGGGTGCGGACACCGTTCTTGCGCCGAATCCCGTAATCGATCCCGTTCCATAGGGTGGCGACGGCGCGGCCCGAGAGGGAACTAAGGTCGGCGGTGGCAGACGCGAGGGCGGTAATGGAATCGACGAACCGCTGGACGAGACCGAGATCTTCAGCCATAGGGTGCAAATTCTCGCAGGACTTGAGGGCTTTCACCGAGTCTCTCGAGCTCCGGAGCACGGACTGGTCAAGGAACCGCTCCGTCTTGGCGACGAGGTTCTCCTCCGCGAACTCCTCTGTCATCTCGAGGTACTCAGCGGCGCAGCGGAGGGCAGCGACGCTGCAGGCGGTGATCTCGACCTTGACACCATAGCAGAATTTCGCGGCGGCCTCGAATATGTCGGCGCCTCCCGGGAAGTCCGGTAGCGCAATGTGCTGGAAATCTTCTTCTACTTCTTCGATCTCATCATCTTCCTCTCCATCCGCGATCAATTGGTGGAGCTTTCTACTCTTGGACATCAAAGGAAACTGCTAAAAAATCAGAGTTAGATACCGACGAAAACATGAACAAAGCTGAGATTTTTGAGGCACAGCACTCAACCTTATGTAGATGGAAGCTCATGTCGCCAACCTCGATCACAACATCAGTAGGCAAACCAGTAGTGCAGAACCATGCTTGGCCACTCGAACTGGCTTTCTTTGCTGCCATTTCTTCCTCTGTCCTAATCTCCTTTCAATAGTTCAGTTGGATTCAAAGTTCTTCGCCATTCTTCCCAAGCTCCAATTTTAAGCTGAACTGAACACACCACTGTGTCTCAAACTGGGAAGGGACCGCAGATGCTGGCAGAGAGGGGGAGGAGAAAATTCCAACTGGGCGAGATGAACGAGGGGCATTAGAGCAGAGTTTTACCTCAAAAGAAGTTACTTGCCCATTTACTAATTCGCTTGTCTCATAATCCTCAAGAGAATCTCACTAGGGTAGGGGAACAAAGCGAGGCAAGTACGTAATTGTTTAACTGCAGGCTTTGCCTCATAATCCTCAATAGAATCTCACCTGAGCAGAGCCTCCCTTAAAAAACTATGTTTTTGTCTCCTAAAGCCTCCTTTAAAGTGTCAGGTAATTGGAAATAAAAGGCTATGAGCGTTGAAATATATGAGCATGTGCAGGGAGATTCGGTTTGTCTTCTATAATTATTGTGAGAAAGCCATCGGTACTTTCTGTACATGATAATATCATGTAGAAAAGCTCTTGCAATGATCTAGAAGTTAGATCAAAGCAATTCGACAAGAATCAATCATATCTGACCACAACCAGGGTGGGACTGGGCTCGACGAGGTAGTCATTTCTTACCCTCAAACTCAGGCTCAGACCAGAAACAACTCTATAATAATTGGCCTTCGTTAATATGTGAGATCTAAATGTGCATTATTAACTAAGCAGCTGATCAAGAATGTCCTCAAGAAAGAGGAGCCTTGTTGTACCATTATAACTAAGAGTATTCATAATCCATTCTTATTATAAATATTCATCATCTCATAAAAAGCGTGAAAAAACATGAAGTTCAATATCGCATACTCATTATACACTCATTATTTATAAATCTTACAGTCAATTTAATCATCTTAAAATTATATCATATTAAATAAATATATTTTAAAATATTTAAATTAATAATAATAATATTACTTTAAAAAATAATTTTACTATTTTTTAAAAAATAATATTAATTTTTTAAAATATATTTATTAAATAAAATATATATTTGTAAGAAATATCACAATAGAAGAAGTATTTAAATAAGGGGTGGACATGCCTTATCTAAATAATTATTCTGTTGTATTTTTCCTTGGAGAGAACTTGAAGCAATTAAATTAGAAGAAGATTTGGCATAAGACGTGGGCGCGCCTTATGACAACTAAAAGATTAAAATTATAAAGTTAGAAAAATAAAATTTATTAAAAATTATCATGTAATTATGAAATTTAAATACAATAATAATTTAGAATAAACCACACTATGATGAAATTAAAAATAACATATGAAATATTAATTCATGGATTGTTGTTGTTGTTGGTGCAACCTTAGGTCAAGGTTGACCTGGTTGACCTGACTCGAGTTGACCTGACTCGAGTTGTATTTTGATGTTTGACTTAGGAAGATTGTCGGTGCAACCTTAGGTCAAGGTTGACCTAGTTGAGTTGCATGTTGATGTTTGACACTCGTGGAAGAGTTGTATTCTTGATATGGGACAAGAATAGATGTTTGGGAGATTATTGGTGCAACCGTAGGTCAAGGTTGACCTGGTTGACCTGATTCGGGAAAAAGTCCAAGTATGGAAACTTGGCACTGGAAAAGTCCAAGCAGGGAGCTTGGCACGCGAAAAGTCCAAGTATGGAGACTTGGCACGGGAAAAGTCCAAGTATGGAGACTTGGCACTGGAAAAGTCCAAGTATGGAGACTTGGCACGGAAAAGTCCTAACTGGGATGTTAGGCAGTGTGGAAAGTCCTGGGAAAGTCCAAACTGGTGAGTGAATCCAGGTGAAAATCCTAGTGAGTGAAGCTAGGTGAAGGTGAAAGTCCCGTGAGTGAAGCCGGATTTCAGAAATCCTGGTGAGTGAAGCCGGTGAAAATCCTAGTGAGTGAAGCTAGGTGAATGAGAAAGTCCTAACTGGATGTTAGGCAATGAAAGTCCCGTGAGTGAAGCCAAGTTGTGGAAATCTGATGAGTGAAGCCGGTGAAAACCCTAGTGAGTGAAGCTAGGTGAAAGTCCCGTAAGTGAAGCCAGGCCAGGAAAATCCAGATGGATCAAGGGTGATCGGACATCCGGTGATGGGAAGTCCAAGTAGGTCATAGGAGTGACCGGATACTTGTATGGAGAGAAAAGTCTAAGTGGGTCTAAGGGATTGACCGGACACTTAGCGGGGAGTCCTAGCAGGTCAAGGGAGTGACCGGATGCTAGGCGCAATGTACCAACAGTCAAGATTGACCGGATGTTGGTTTGGACTTGGTTTGGGCAAAACCAAGCTGGATCGATCCAGAGGGGTCCCGATCGGTCCGGTGACCGATCAGGCATGCTGGCTTTGCTGATTTCGACTGCGGACCGATCAGGACGAAGCCAACTCTCACAGAGTTGGCTGATCGGTCTGGGACGATCAGGCATCCTCCCGATCCCACGACCGATCAGAGCAGGCTCTGTGAAGATATGGCTGATCGGTCTCGGGACCGATCAGACTAGAGCCTGATCGGTCCCATGACCGATCAGAGAGGCTCTGGACCGATCAGGGTGGAGCCTGATCGGTCCAGGTCCTAGCCGTTGCGACACAACGGCTAGTTTCTGTGTCTTCTTCTTCACAGGTTATAAAAGGAGATTGAGCCTCTGCTTCTACAAGTTCTTCTTCCTGATTACGGCGATTAGAGCTTTGCTAAGCTCTCATTGTGCTGAAGCTCTGCGTGAGTTTCCTGCTGGTTTTCTAGCTGAGTTTGGATCCTAGAAGCTGCTGTTTCATCTGGGTTCCAATCGACAACAAGAGGCAAGCAAGTGTTTTTACATTCCTGTTGTTCTTGTGTTCTTGTTCTTCTTGTACTCCTTATTGCTGTTGCAAAGATTGTGGTGAGGTTTCTCCACCCCGAAGGAGTTTATATTAGCCGGTTCTCCGGGGACTCATCCACCGACGGATTGATAGGGCTCGTCCACCTTACGGACACGCCGAGGAGTAGGAGTATCATCTCCGAACCTCGTACATCGCTGTGTTAAGGTTTGATATTCTTCCTTTCGTTTCTAGTTTAGTTTTCCGCTGCGCTAACGAATTGTAGGAAGAAACGAGCGATTTGGGGCGGCTATTCACACCCCCCCTCTCTAGCCGAGTACGTAGGATCCCAACAGTTGTATGCCCCTAAATATGCTCAACTAAATCGGCACGAAGTTGGTGATGAACTTGAGTGTCACGTAGTTCAGAATTTGCCCGAAAATAATCCCGAAATTCTCGATTTGAGCCATGTATAGGTTGTGCGGGTTCGTCACCTTCATCGTTGTATTAATTTGTCACGTGACTTCCCTCATCCTCAACAATCTTGTTATGTGAAATAATGCATGTTAACATGATTTGTTTTAACCTTTTCCTATACCAATAATGAGGTGGACCTCTGACAATCGCCCATCGAGATTGGAGCACTCCAAATGCCTGTTCGACATCTTTTCTTGTAGACTCCTGTCTTTTCTTAAACAACTTCCTCTTGGGATCCTCCGAGTAAGGAAAAGTCTTAACGAAAGTATCTCACTCGGGATATATTTTATCTGTGTGTCACTTATTATGCATTTGAAGAAGACGTTGAACATCATCATCATTTGGCCTTCTCAAGTACCTATCACCAAATATTTCAACCACGTATTCTCAGAAGTTGAAAAGACACCTGATGGCAGTTGATTCACCTATACATAGATACTTGTCAAGCTGGTCAACAGAGACTCAGTAAGCCAGTTGACAAATCGTAGCAGTGCATTTTTATAGTGGTGACAACCCTTTTCTTCATATAGCATCGTCCCTACGTTGAAAAATGTTGAATGATTCTCTAATGCATTCACTGTGCAGAGAAATAACTCTCTTGGCATTCAAAATCGTCTTCGAAATATTTCATCATGATACACCGGGTTTATAGAGAAATAATCATTGATGAGTCTCTCATTCTTGGCTTCACGATTGTTTTGGACGAACCTTCTTCTGCATATTTCCCTCTTCTAATATGCTTCCATAAGTTATTGGTGTTGTTGAAGAACCAATCACATCAGTTCTTCACCTGGATCATAAGCTTGCTCATCGATTTCAACATGGACTTCGTCTTTGCTTGTCGAGCTGGAACTTAAGCTAGAGTTGCATGTAGAATGAGACATTTTTGGAGAAAATATGTTTTACTATATATGTTTGCGAAATAGTATAATAGTAAAATGAAAATCTTGTAGCACAATGTGTCTATATATATTATTTTTCTCATACAATGGCTAGTTTTCAACTGCTAGTTTGTAACGGCTAGTTTGCAACGACTAGTTTCTAGTGGCTAGGTGCAATGGTTAGTTTCTAACGGCTAGTTTACAATAACTATTTTGTAAAATTATAATAATTGAAAATCATATTAATTGAAATGAGAAATACAATAATTAAAAATTACAATCACTCGAAAATACAATAATATTAGAAAATGAACGTTGAATAAACAATTTAGATATTTCTTCTCGATCTAATGTCTTGACATAAACATTCATGTATGATAAGCTGCTCTTTGTCATCTGTGAGGTGTCTTTGTTCAAGATTTCGTACTCCTTCAACTTCAAGCGATAATTTTTTTAGCTTCAGATTTGGACAAGGCAGCTTTTTGCCTTAATCTCCTTTACTTCGAGTTGTTTTTGTTTCAGATCGACTTCAGACTTCTTCACGCTTGTGTTCTTAGTGAACTTTACAAAAATATTATTGTAATTTACTGTTAGATCCTCCATTGTCGATTTTACTTTGTCTTTTCCTTTTTTTTACTGTCTTTTATCCCATTAAATGAATATCTTCATCATCCAGGTCTATACTCACATCTTGGTTGAAGGGGATGTTGCTTGCTCCCGACTCTGAGGTCCTCATTTGCTGTGTGGTCACAAAGTGATCAGCGGACTGTGGAGTAAACATTGGACGGTCTTTGACAATTCTCCACACATGCTCAAGATTGAATGCAACGCTATTATTTTCGGATCGATATTTTTCGTACACAAACCTCAATATATCTTTGTCATTGTGACCACTTCGATATGAGCGGTAAACACTATTGTAATTTGCGTTGAATTGATATACCTTCTTTTGAATTGTATTATGCCAATGTGACCATATAACATTTGCATTTCTGGTGTTTGAACTTGGGGGACGATTCTCATTGTAGTAGCTTGCAACACGTCCCTAAAAAGTATTCGCCTTTTGATCATTGTTGATTATTGGATCATCGCTGATAGTGACAAAACTTTTCTCTAAGACCTCATCTTCAACTTTTGTCTAACTTGAACGATTTCTTGTACCCTCAGAAGTTGAAACCATTTTTTCAAAATTGACCATCTCAATTGGGGATTCACCGTAGGAAAGTTGAGTCTCCGGGCCAAAAGTCGGAGTTGTAGGTTCATTCAATATCGGAGATGTAAAAGGCATACCAGTTGTGTGCAAGGTACCATATCCATGAACAACCAGTGGTGTGAAATACGGATGACTTATGTTTTGCTAATATTCGGCTGGAAGCGGTTGATATGGATCTCGAGGGGCATAATTTAGATGATTCATAAAATTTCCAAAACCTTGGAAATTTTGAAGATTTTATGGAGGAAACGATATATTTGGAAATGAATGTGAGTATTAATAATTTGGTGGAATTTTTTGATTTGGGATGATGAATATTCTTGCGGGTTGTTTGAAGAATTCAAGAAATTTATAAAAAAGTAGAATTAGAGAGTGTAGTGAATTGAAATGAAGATATGTATATACATTAGTGAGTATTTATATATGAAATTTCGAACTAGTCATTATAAATTTTTTGTTTTTTTTTAAAATTTAATTCAATTAAATAAAAATAAATTGTAAATAAATAAAAGAATACATAATACAAGCCCAACCCCCGATTATGGGTGCCGCTAACGATGCTTCAAAACTATGGTAATGGACATTTTGTATTACACTTGATTGAAATATGTTTGTCAGGGGAGGATCCAGGGGGGGCGGCATCGACGGTCGCCCTCCCCTTATAAACGGTAGAACCCCTAGTATTATAGGGTTCCATTGGTGGAGATAGAGGATACCGTCCCTTATTTCATGTAAAAATCGCCTCTCCATTCTTGAATTTTTCTATCCGCCACTACTATAAGCATATGTAAAAAATTCGTAATTGTCAATAATGTGGTGGATAGGGAAGGCTATATATAGTAGGATGTCAAGTCGTCTGTCAAAAATTATCAGAGGTGGAGATCAAAGTAAACCCCAAACCTCTCTAGTATGGCTTCTCAAACTCCTTCGAATCGGTCCACCTGACTTTTCCGGCTCGATCTCCCAAACCTCTCCAGCCCGACTTTCCATACTTCTCTGACTCGGTTCACCCAACACCTCTGACTTAGTCTCCCAGATCTTTTCGGTCCAGCTTTCTAGACTCTTCCGACTCGGTTCACCCGACTCTTTCGACTCGGTTCACCCAACTCCTTCAACTTGGTCTGCATGCTCCTTCAACTCAGCCACCCTCGTTTGGGACCTACATCCTACATGACTCGATGAACCATTTCTCCCGAGAGACTTGGGCAACGTAGCCATTTCTCATGGGAGATATGGACAATGTAAGGGTTGGTCTCGAAATGTAACGTAAGGGCATAGTTACAACTCTTTAAAGGGTTGTTTGCTTCCTGGGTGAAATTATACACACATAGACATTCGAACCTTTTTTCTCCACAACTCTTCTACTTTCTGCCCTTCTGCTAATCTGAGCATCAGAGTAATCACGTCAAATTCAATTTTTTCCTGAATGTTTGTAGGAACTTTGTGAGCCTCCATTTCTATTGTGTCACTGACAACCTTCTCTATGATAATTATTTTTCGCTGACTCACTTGACAACGATTGCAAACGGGAACAAACAACTTTCTCCCCTTATGTTATTATATGACTTGGATCAATTGTATGGGAATGCGTGCATAGAATGATAAATTGGGAACTAAAGATTTGATCATTTATATGTCAACTTATACATTGGCTGTGCAATCTATTCATCATTCTGGATTTACAGGAATTACATGATGATTCTTAGGACGAGTAAGGATAAGTGGATGATAGGGTGCAAATATGATGTTTAAAGAGTATCATAATATACATCAAGAATTATGTGCTCTTTTTTTTCGTGTGGGCTTATGTTCATCATGAGAGCTGTCTATGGCTAGCGACACACCAGAGGTTTACTTGTAAGAAATTTTATAGCTATGGTGATTATCTTATCTATGCTTAACTAGTAGAAAAAAAGAGAAAAAAAATACGTTTGATATTTCATAAAGATAAACAAAAAAGACTAGTATTTGAAAAAATGGAAGGAAAAAAAAAAGAAAAAGAAAAAGAAAAAGAAAAACAGTGCATTATTTTCATTAATGGGCCGTTGATTAAAAATAGGCGGCCCTTATCTAAAGTAGCCGTTGTCCTGCCAATTTAATTAAAACGAATAAATGAATTGTGAACACGTGGCTGGTTGCCTTTCCCAAAACACCCTCCTGCCTCATTCAAACTCCACGGCAACTTGGCCGCCTCAATTTCAAATCCATCTTCAAATCTACGCCGTCGATTTAGTTATTTCTCCTCTCCGCAGCAATAAATCCACTCTCAAAACCCTACTAGAAATCGAACTAGTTTCATCAGGATTCCTCCTCCGATTCCTCGTTCATGTAAATTTTTGAAAGCCTCTGTTGTGGATCTCGAATTTCGAAGCTGTTTTCGTATAATTTTCCCTCTTTTTACTGTGTTTCCCGTCTGGTTTTTGTAGGATGATGAGAGAATTGGGGATTTTTCGCCGGTGTGCGAACTCTGGGAAAGCTTCTATCGCTGAAAACAGGGATGAAAATCTCCCTGCTGATTCGATGGCCTCGCAGTTGGAATCTGATCCTTCTCGACCTCCTCTGCAAACGATCCAGGAAATAGTGCAGAACCCTAAATCTGGGTTAGATCAAAGCGCGATTTTGAGGAGGAAACCGGATAGGAACCTGTCGGAGAACCAGACAGAGAAGATGGAAGCTGGGTACAGGTCAGGTTGTGTATCGAAGACCAACCCTACGACGAATGGTGACAACTGGAGCTACCGTGTTTCAAACACTCTGCTTCCGCCTCTCAGTCATGAAGGAGACTTAGGCATTGGAGATGTGAATGGATTGAGGACTCCTCGTCCATATAGGACCGCCGGGAAAGCAGCATTGGTACGTTCAGACTTCAGTTCCACTAGGAGCACTCCGGGAAAGAGTGTTATGAAGCTGGCTAACTCTGGTATAAGCAACACCCGACCTCCCATTAGTGTCGGGACACGAAGGATGAGCTTTGGCATATCGTCCAGAGGCACTCCAGTATCATCCGCTCTTCCTAGTGTTGTGAATTCAGATGAAGTTCCTCACTTTGAACTCAAAGAGAATACATCATTCTGGATGGACAATAATGTTCAGGTATCGGTAACATAATATGTTCTAGTAACATATATTTTCTTTTTTCAAGTTTCATCAGCGTGCTTATGGAATGAAATGTAATATCAAACACAAACATGAGAGCTCAAAGGATAAGGTCAATTGGAATGTCAAACTGTTTGTTGGTTGACTAATCTTTATTACATCAAGAAAATGCCCATGAGAGTTTTAATCAAGACTTGTAAAAAAACGTAAAATTTAGCTATCATCCTTAGGAGGTTCACAACAATGTAAACCGTTGTATTGGTTAGTATGGGTGCTACATAATGGAGACGCTTTTCAAACTTTTTTGAACCTGCATAGGTAATCATTCGTGTGCGTCCTCTCAATAACATGGAAAAGAGCCTTCAAGGTTTCTACAGATGCTTGAAGCAAGAGAGTGCACATAATATAACTTGGATTGGACAACCGGGGAACCGTTTTACATTTGATCACATTGCGTGTGAAACAGCCAACCAGGTATGTGGTTATGACTTAAGGAACTCGGAGCATTCATATGGTTCCATCTGATTTTTTTTTTTTTAAAAAAATATATGTAGGAGATGCTCTTTCGAGTGGCTGGTTTGCCAATGGTTGAGAACTGCATCTCTGGATATAATAGTTGTGTGTTCACATATGGACAGGTACATTGTATTTTCGCAACTATCATTTTTTAGTTTTCTGATCCTTTTGTGGTTTATACTCGTTGATTCTCATTTTTATATCTTCTAATTCATGCATTTCTATTTTAGACAGGAAGTGGGAAGACATACACAATGCTTGGTGAGGCTGAAGAGCTAGAACTTGAGCATGGCGCGAACCTTGGAATGATACCAAGAATTTTTGAATTTTTGTTTGCAAGAGTCAAAGCTGTGAGTTTTTATTAATGGTGCTAGTATTATTTTTTATTGTACCTTCAACAAAGATATAAGCATTCAGTCCTCTTGTTTTTCATTGCAGGAGGAAGAAAGCAGGAAGGATGAAAAACTTAAGTATACCTGCAAATGTTCATTCCTCGAGATATACAATGAGCAAATTATTGATCTACTTGGCCCTTCATCTGCCAGTCTACATGTAAGTTCCTTTTAAACTTCTGATGTCTGTTGTATTGGTTAATAAGAATGATCATATAGCTAATATATTGCCTGTTGTTTCATTTTGCCACATAACATGTGAATAGTTGAGAGAAGATATTAGGAAGGGCATCTATGTTGAAAATCTCACGGAATATGTGGTTGAGAATGCCAACGATGTTCTTAAGCTTCTTATACAGGTTAAATTACATCCAATCTCCACCTTCAACATTTTGCCTTTTGTGTTTGTTAAACGTCAATTCTGAAACCGACTATCAGGGCGCTTCCAATAGGAAAATGGCATCTACAAACATGAACCATGAAAGCAGCCGCTCACATACTGTTTGTACTTGTATAATTGAGAGTAGATGGGACAAAGATTTAATAGTAAACACCCGAAGTGCAAGACTAAATCTTGTTGATCTAGCTGGCTCAGAAAGGTTAATATGGTTTTCAATTAGATTATTTTGTTATCTATACTTCTCCACTAATTCACATCACTTAACAGGCAGAAAACTTCAGGTGCTGAAGGTGAACGCCTAAAAGAAGCTGCAAGCATCAATAAATCATTGTCAACGCTTGGGTATTTATCAGAACACTAACAAATTCCCTCTTTATCAATAAATTATTTATCTTCCGTCATGTGACGGTTGCTTCACCCAATAGTGCCAAAAGGTTGTTTATTAGACTTCTAATAATGGCATTTTCAAATACATTTATAGTCATGTGATAATGGTTCTTGCTGATGTGGCTCAAGGGAAGCAAAGGCATGTTCCTTATAGGGATTCAAGGCTCACGTTTCTTCTCCAAGTAAGAAATACTAAAACTAGTTATCCTTTCATATTTATATCAAGTTCTTCTATTTCCAGTTTCATGTGTATCATCATCTCAGGATTCACTTGGCGGCAACTCCAAAACTATGATTATTGCAAATGTCAGCCCTTCAATATGGTACATAAAAAGTTATTCTCTCCTCTCATTTTTTTTTTTAAAATTTGTGACATGGTAGCCTAATGCACACTGATTTACTTTCATGTCACATGCAGCTCTGCTAATGAGACTCTAAGTACCCTTAGATTTGCTCAGCGTGCAAGGCTCATTCAGAATAATGTAACAGGCTTGTGTTGTTAAAAGTTTTCAGATTTTTCTTATTGTTTGATTTTCAAATGTTAATTTGTTAAAAAATATTTTTTTTCCCTCCTCAATTGTAAGGCTGTTGTAAATGGAGATGCTTCAGAAGATGTTGGTGCCTTACGCCGTCAAATACATCTACTGAAGGTGGACTCAAGCACCTTAAACAATTTATGTTCATTTTTTTCTGATTCTTATTCTTAGAAATATTTTCCCTCTAAAAGTAGTGCTCAACAAAATGCCTCTATGGAAACTTCATCCCAGGAGGAACTTGCAGTTCTTAAGCGTGAAAATGTGTCCAGATCTCTGTCATTTCGCAGATCCATTTTTGAAGATTCAAAGAATGAAATTTTGGATGTTTCTACTGCGAAGAAGTTACCACAAATGGTTGAAGCACATGGTAAAGAGTTGCAGGCTGGTCAAGATTTCAACAGTGCAACAATTTCATTGAAGCAGGTACTTGAGGCTGCACTTTGATAGCTGCTACATTTTTTGACTGCATGGGGTTCTTTTAAAAAGGCTTATCTTTTCATTTATTGAAATATAAATGATAAACTACTTCTTGTCTTGGAGAATGCAATAATGTGGATTAAAAATGTTGATTCCTTCAAATGGTGCCTGTGTTTAAGAATTCATAAATAGAATGTTCATAATATTTTTTGTATTCAGTGAATTCAACTTATGATATAAATGAATAAAGCAAGTAATGGTGTTTTATGATTAAATATGCAGTTGCAATCACTTGAAGCATTATTAGCTGGCTCACTACGAAGAGAAAATATAGCAGATACTAGAAGAAAGGAACTTGAAGCAGAAATTGAGCAGTTGAATTACCTAGTAAGTTTTTTTTTTTTGACTTTTCCTGTTGTCTAAACTTAGTGAGACTGTTGGTCATTAATTTGAAGGTTGAGAATTGATTGCGCATTCATTAGTAAAGGAATATTTGTAGCACCTTCAAATTTACTAATTTTCTAGATTCAATGCAAAACCATAATGCTGAGAACTAAGCATGCCTAGAATTTTAAGGCTGTTTTTGCAATATCATTTCGTGTTTGTGATATGAATTTAAAAATATCTTTTGTTGAAACAATCGCCTAGATGTTGTACTTGCATTTGTATGAGATGTGATGAGGAGCATTACTTGTGTTTTTTAACAGGTTCATCAAAAAGATGAAGATACTCAGAACATTAAACAAATCCTTAAACTGCAGCAGGACAAGATTTGCCAAATGGAAAGCCTTCTGGAAGGTCAGGTGGGAATTGACTCGTACTTGCTGGATGAAAAACGAGCCCTTTCTGAAGAGGTACAGTTGCTTCATGCAAGAGTTGAGGAGAATCCTGAATTGGCAAACCTTGCATTGGAAAACAAAAGGCTACTGGATCAATTGAGAAGGTAATTCATGTACAGCTAGTCGTTTTCCTTCCGTTTACTGATTTGGTCTTTTCCCCCCCATTTCTTGACATTCTTTTACAGGTTTCATGATTTCTATGAAGCTGGGGAGAGAGAGCATTTAATAGCCGAAGTGTCTGAATTGCGCAACAAGGTTTCTACTTATAGCTGTCATTACAATTGGTTGTGTAACATGAAAGTTCTTGAAAGTAAACAACATCTTTTTGTTGTTGCAGCTTATGCAAGTGTTTGATGGAAAGCTCGATCAGCACCTAATGCCAGACATGGAAAACCAGGTGAGTTCCATGTGCAATACATCATTGTTTTTCTACTTGTCCTTTATTCATGTCTCGACCAGTGAATTGTCTAACATATGGCATATGTAATGGTCTCAATATTGCTCCAGGAAAAATCATCTCAGCTATCACACGCAGATACACAGGTCTATGGACAAATAACACTTCAGCAGGAAGAAACCCTGAATTTACACTTGGAGATAGATATACTTAAAACCATCCTTGCAGAGGAGAGAGCTAATCATGCAGATAATGAACTTAAATCTGCAAATGCAACTGTGTCATTGTTGAGAAAAGAGCATGAAGATATAAAAGATGAGCTCAAAGATTCGAGATCCATCATCGAAGTGCTTGAATCAGAACATTTATTATTAATAAAAGAGATGGAAGAAGTAAGAGCAAAGTGCAATCAACAAGTGGTGCTTTTAAAGGAAAAGGAGAAGGAAATATCTCTATTGAGAAACCAATGTATTCTTCATTCCAATGAGGAGATGAAAAACATAGCTTTTGGACATTATAACAATGAGAACTCTCCTATACAAAAATTGAGAAAACTTCATGCTTCCTTAGAAAAGGCTAGAGATCTGAACAGGAAGTTCAAAGATGATTTGGCACCTCAGAGATTTCTTGAACTAGAAGAAGTTCTTGGGCAGCTCGAGATTCAGACTACTGAGGTAATTGCATCCTTGCAAGAGGAACTCTGTTCACTTCAAAAGCAGGTGGCCAACAATGAAAAATATGAGTCATTAGTGAAGCAACAAAGCTTCATTGATTTGGAAAATGAAATGAAAGCTCTCCAAACAAGGCTTTCGTTGGTGACTCAGGAGAAAGAAAATCTTGGACGACTAGTTGACAACAAAGATGAGAAAATAAGGTCATTAACTGAAGATTGGGAAAGATTAGCATATGAGATTGCTGATATACTCTATGATGGAACTACATCTCTTGAAGAAGCTACTGATCAGCTTGATTCTATCACTGAATCAATTCCACAAAGCAGTTGGGTAGGTGAACAGGTTGAGAGGATGATTAGGGGCATATCAGAAAGAGATTTGATTATTGAGGAACTGCATAAGTGCTTGGAGGAGGCACAAAGTTTTAGATATGATATGGAATGGAAGTTGAAATCTTTAAGGGGAGCGACACTTGCGATATCTGAAGCACAGCAACAGGAAAGTTGTGATAAAGAACGAGAGATTTATCGGTTGACCTCCGAGATAGCAGACAAGGTGTCTATTATAAACAAATTAGAGAAGAAAATTAAAGTCCATGAAGAACAAATAAAGAAAGCCGAGTTGTGTGCAACTGTTGCATTGATCATAGTGAACAAGTTTTCAGAGACAAATGAAGCTTATCTTACAGAAATTGAACATTTGAAGTTCCTTTTAGATGAGTGCAAACGAGTGATATTGGAAAAGGATGCCCTCCTACACCATCAAACTTCTTTACATGATGCAGAGAAGGAAAGCCAAGATATTAACCCATACTTGATACAGTCTCAGAAGCACTTAACTCAACCATAAAAGCTTTCTCATGACCTGGAAAGAGCTTGAGAAATTTAACAAAAGAATTGTAAAGAGGAAAGAGCATGGACATTGTAAGTTTTAAACAAGGCAAGAGCTTATTTCTGTAGCTGATGGATGGCATACACTATTTTTCAGGGATAAGTTGCTGATGAACTGCAGGTGTGTAGACTAAGAAAGATTTGTTTATCAAAATGCAAGTGTCCATCTAGATTAGGAATGAAGGAGGACAGGACATAATTAATCCTAAATCCTTTGAATTTGTTTTATGTACCTTTTGAAATTATCTTATGGGTTTTCCCTTTTTCTTATTTTTTGTTTCAATGTAAATCCAGGTTCCTGAACTGAGATCAAGGATAAGTGTACGAAGTCCTCAGCTCTAGATAAGCACTATTGTTTCAACAAAGGATCACATCATCAGCAGAATGAAAAGTGAAGTCTGAAGAGATGAAACTACTCTACGAGCATTCTAAATTCTGAGTTCGAGTCAAAGACAAATGATAACTACCTGTCTTGAAGAACAAGTATGGTTTTAACTACGTGTTAAAATTATTTGGCAACATGATCTCTAAACTGTTGTTTAGATTACCCAGCAGCTACCCTTTTTATACATGGTTGAAAATAGGCTGCAGAATAAGTCCTTAAAGCAAAACCACAAGGCAACTAATGGCTCTAGCTATGATGGTCGTAATATTAAAATGATGCCCATGGATAGTCTTTCCTCTTCCCCTATTGCATCAAGGTTATTGGCTTTTCCAATAATTAGACAAATTGACATTTGATTCAGTTGAGGGACTTATTTATTTTTTGTCATATAAAAATAGGTGTGCTCTTAATTTTATGTGATTTTGTTTCTTACTTAAGAAAATTTAGGATTTATAACTAAGTTTTCTTTAATCATGAATTTATGCACATACAAGTAATCCACAAAACCAAACAATCAATCACTGCAGATGCCATCAAACTAATCCACAAAACCGTCATGAACATGCTCTCATTATTGGAATAATCTCATGCAGTAATCTGATTATGAGTCTGTCGGTCACAAGAATCTTTTTCCCCACCTGCCATTACCGAATCTTTCCTCTTTTCTTCTCCAATGGCGGCTCCCCAACATGTTCACCATTGCCCATGCTGCCAACGTCCCTTCCTACCTACTCAATCCAAATTCCCATGATGTATCTACTAGTTCTATAGCACTGCGTTATGAAGAACATTGGGAACTCTACGAAGGTTAAGGGTGAGCAAAAGTTGCCACCGATAATTGGATCTTCCCTTCATGTGGCAGCGTGCACTCCACATTGGCTTCTCTTTAAGCCTTTTGTAACCGACGATCAGGCGTACTGTGGAGACCGAGGACCACTCCACCAACACGAAAATCCACGCAGACCATGAACGCCAACCAGGAGCCTACCTCTATATTTCCACTTCTGTTGTGTTTCATCCCATTCCATGGGATGGAGACGGATTCGTGAAGCCCTAGGAAAGGCGAAGCTGCCTGCTGCTGGGGGAGCAACCCTATCCATCATGATCAGCAAAGGTACTGCGACGAGATCATGAGGATTGAATGCATGATGGATGGATCGATGCATGGGATGGGTATGTTCCCCATATCATGTCAAAGTCATGCATCGGGGGTCATTTCATCATCATGCTATATGATGGCCGGCACTGACATACACGCATCACTCACCTTCCCCTGCCCTCTCCTGCGCCAGCGTCAGAGCATTACATGTACACGCCATGGATGTGTTCTCGTCCCAGCTTCCATGACAGAGCCATGAGCTAGAAAAGAGAACCGGAGGGAATCTATCCTTCTGTCTCCCTCTCCCTTTCTTTTCTGTCTTTCTTTCCTCTGCCCAGTAGCATGCATCACACCGGTGCTGTTGCTAGTTGAATAAGATTTGAGGTGAAACTGTTCCGTACGGTTCGGCCAGGCCGTGTCCACGGGCAGGGGTTGCGCTAGCTATACGGTTACCGTGGTGGTGGTGGTGGTGGTGGTGAGCCGTCGCTTTCACCGCGGCCTCGGCCCCGCTCCTTGACTGCACGCGCACTGACCGCGCTGCCTCGGAACGCCCACCGAATCTAACAGTCGTAGCACCGCTTCCCAGTTACCTGCTTGCGCCGTCTGCTATCGCTGCCTCCGTGTCTTTTGTTTATTTACACTAGCAAGTAGCAACCATATCCTATCGATCCTCGGTGGGTCCCAAACGGACTCTCTGTCTAAGGGACGACAAGGGAGGAATAGATGAGATTAATCGAACACAGTGGTGATGTGTCAGTCGAGGGATCGATACTAATGGATTCTTGGGTTCTCTTCAAGGATTCCCACAAGTCCTAGTGACTGAGGAACAGTATCGTCTCTGTCTCTGAGCTTCCAAAGGTTCCAAAAGGAGAAGACAAGGATGAAGACCGGCTGCTTGTCTTCTTCTCCCAGCCATTTGGCAACCAACTTTGAACGCTCAAAACGCAGCAAAGGATAGGACATACATGGACTCCATTCTGTCAGTTTTTGCCATGAATTCGCAGGAACACTATGACCATTATTGATGATGTTAACACGAGTCTTTAATTGAGAACTATGACAATTAAGAGAGTCCATATATTGAATTAATCAATAATAAATCATATAAATAAATTGGATGCATGGGAAACGTGAATGCAATTTTCCTGACAGAGTGCAGACGCAGAGGAGACATTCCCATCACTGCATCAGCCTCCCTTCGTAATCATTATCTTTGGACGACACAAATCTTGATTAATAAATTAATTAGATCACAGACAGTGAAGAGTACTAGACCAGACAAGTCGCTCTGACAGCTCTCTTTCCATGCCAACGTCCCTGTTTAACTTAAACGGATCGGCTTTGCAGTATTCTTCGATCCGATTAGCGTATGGGTTAAACGTACTGTTGGAGGAGGTCCTCGAGTACCTGTGATGTCATGGCGAGTGTCTAACCTAATGAAGGAAGATGATGGCGTTCCAATTTGTATCTACTATCGAGGAACGTGACAAGATGCCCAGACCACTGTCCCCGACCAGTTTATTTATATACTTGCTTTAAATCTCATCCAAATCTAACCACCATTCTCTACATACGTAGGGTTCTTAGCCTAGGCATTATGGGGCCCGATCCGACGTGCCCAATAGTAGCTGTCGACTGAAATTTCATTTCTATTATAAATCTTGTGACGAAAATTCATTAAAAAAACAAAATTAAATCTTGTGATGGTGCTTAAGATTTTACAGTCCTCATGAGTCTCTTTGCAGTTCCCCAAAACCCCTCTCTCTCTCTGATTCGGTTTGTTTGCTGAGAGACAACAAGTGCATCCATGGCAGTTACCCTATTCCCCTCTCCATTGTCCTATATAATCAGTCCACTTCACATTATTCTCTTCATAATCCATCGCTCTGGTCCAAGCACAATCTCAGCTCTCAAAGGCTCAAAGCTACTGCATTTCTCTCCTTTTTGCTGTTTTTTCTTCTTCTTCTTCTTTGCCTAGTACTCCAATTATATATCATTCTCTCGATCGGAAAAATGATCCAAGGATTGTTAGGTGGAGTTGTGGAGGAGAGGAAGGCAATTTCCCACCTCATCGACCACTCCCCAACCTCCTCCACTATCTCGTCTCCTTCTTCTTCATTCACGTCGGCGGCCGCCGCCGGAGACCAGCAACAGCAACAGCAGCAGAATCTTCGGTGCCCGAGGTGCGACTCCACCAACACCAAGTTCTGCTACTACAACAACTATAACCTCACCCAGCCCCGCCACTTCTGCAAGACCTGCCGGCGTTACTGGACCAAGGGCGGCGCCCTCCGCAACGTCCCCATTGGCGGCGGCTGCCGCAAGACCAAGGCCGTCCCCGCCGTCGCCACGGCCGTCTGCGGCGCTAAGACTTCGCCCAGCAAGGCCAAGCCGCCGGCCAACGGATCCGACCTCATGCTGAGGTCCGGATTGGGCGGCGGCGGGATGGACAGCGACTTCTCCGCCAGCAGCCCCTTGCTGTGGGCTTCGCCCCACACTTCCCATCTGATGAGCCTGTTAAGGTCCGGCGCCGGCGTGCAGAGCCCCGCCACGCACTGCGGTCCGGTGAGAGTCAAGGAGGACCACCTAAATGCGCACGCCCTGAGCTTGGATCCCCTGAGCCAGCTCGGTTTGGGCGCCTCTCTGTGGAAAAACTACTCCTACCAACAAGGACTGACGCAGCAAAATGGCAACAACCTGAAGATTGCCTGCGAAATGCCGAGCTCAGAGATCCAAGACCTGTACCAAAAGTTCAAATCCTCGTCCAATTACCACAACGACCCGTTGCAGAGTACCCTGGTCGGCAACGCCAATAACGGTTCCTCTGCTTCGTGTTCTATGCTGTCGAATTCCGGCATTGCTGCTCCTCCTTCAGCGACGACGACGGCGATCTTGGACCCAATCCCACAGCTGTCTACTGCAGCGGAGTTCGGTTACTGGAATATTAGCCCGTCTCTGGCGGCATGGTCCGATCTCCCCACTCCCAATGGAGCGTTCCATTAAGAGCTAGGAAAATTTATTACTCACTTTTGTTCCGTTGTAGCATTTGTCGTTTGTTCATGTTGGTGAACTGAGTTGATATCATCAGTCGAATTATAGATATGAGAAATGTGATGCTTGTGGTTTTATGAATGTCTTCGATTTGTGTCCAGATGAATCATCTGCTACATGAACAATTGAGAGTTATTATAATTTTTAAAGAAAAGCACGCATGCATGATGTTTGATGATGACAAAAAGAAGAGACGTTGATTTCAAATTGATGGGGGCAATCGACTGGAAATTCAAATGTTGGCCCAGGAGATAGAGTGTGTGAGGGAGCAAATTAAAGGGCGCGATCAAAGTGGGGAAAAGGGAGGAGATTCATTTTTTTTTTAAATGTAGGAGAGCATAATTTATTCGTATTAAAAACTTTTTTTTTTTTTTTTAAGTATATGAGATAGTGGAGAGGTAAAGGGCGAGAGGATGGCAGCCTTTGGAAGGTGGGGGTGTGGGCCAAACGTAGCAGGCGAATTAGATTCTTCTTCCCCCACCCAACACACACTGCAGCAGCCTTATGATTTTAGAGACAGCAGGAGGAGAGGGAAGTTGGATATGAGCCCGAATCTATAGGCATTGCAATGTTGAATGTCTAGATTTTGAATTTGATCATGAACCATCAATATATTCTGTCTGTTGGAGTTTGAGTTTAAGAGCAAATTGTATTTTAAAATTTTATAGATGACCTTTGGATATAGTTTTGCATGACAATGATCACAGCTACTAAAGTCTTATTTGTGGAGCATTTTAGAGCGTAAAAAATGTCTATAGATTATAAAGATTAAAGAACAGAGTTTTCCTTTTTTCAGAGAGATTTTATTTACGATCAAAACACAAACGAAAAAAATAAAAAGATAGAAAACTTCAGTGGAGATTACTTCACTGCTTGTTTGTAGTAGTTTACGTGATTCGGTGTGGTCGAGACTAATCAGGTTGTTCTCTGAATCCGGTATCCTTCTCATCATCAAGTTAGCGACGAATAACGAACTAAAATATATTAGCAACAGAGGGAATACACACTGGTCATCTTTACTTGTACGAGATAGACAGTATTTATACAGGCACTATATATGCATACGTAATGATACGACGAATAAAGTAGAATCTCTGAACGAATGTTAAAGTCAAGAGTGCTAGTTGACGTAGAGATCAAAGTCCAAGGAAGGTCAAATTAAGCGCCCTTGTCCTAAGATGGCACCCGAAAACTGATTGGAGGTTCGAGATAAATTAAACTCAATGAGGTGTAAAGTGTGACCCCCAAAATCAAAGTGGGTAGCGTCGAATGGATATTCACGGAAGCCATAAAACCCAAATGTATGCAACTAAGCGTCCCAAGTCCTTTGATGAGCATATGAGAAGTTTCTCTGACAGTACCGAGCGGATGGTGCTGATAAGATATTATATGGGTACAATGGGTCTGACTTCTCTCTAAGATCTTCAAGGGACATAGCTTCCCAGGTCCGATTAAATGTTGTATAGATAGATTCTTTGAGCCTTCAAGTGACTAAGACCTACCGCGTAGTTGAGTCGCCAAACCTTACTCTAAGTCTGCTAAAAGTCCTACCTTCCCACGAAGATCTCACGACACTTGGTCTCTTGAAGCTGATCAGATATGGTGGTATATCAGGTCCAATCAGACTCCAACAAGGGTGATTCTACTGAAGGAATTTCATTGGGGGCCATTAAGGCCTCAAACTCCTTAGAGATCAATCTAAGTTTAAATTCCTCATTTACGGGGCCCAAAAGTTCTCTTAAGCGACACATATTCACTACTAAATAATATCAATTAAAGATTTGTTGATCCATTTGGCCCATCAGCCCATTGTCTCATTTAATGCCATGTAGAAGTTTGTCAAAAAATTCTTGAAACCTATCTTTGCAACTTATATTAGATCCATTTCTACCATCCTTACGATGGGACAACCAGGTACCGTTTAGGTATAGGGGTAAGACATGTTACATTATCATAATGGGACACCTTGTTACAGGCGCCAAGGATAAAGGTGTTATATAAGAGGTCTCTTCTCCACGCGTAGATAAGCTCTCCAAACGGTTTTCACTGTTCATCATCATTATTTTCATAGTTACTTAGATTTAATCTCAAAACTAATTACTTGAGCATCGGAATGACTGTGCGAGGATCCATACTTTATCTGTGCCTATAGTGACATGGCAACCAACATGACCAATTATATATCTTCATCGATTTAAGACAGAAAAAGTAACTAGAGCAGCCAACATGACATGCTATCAGCACAATGGAAACCATAACATCGAACTCCCATATGGTGCAAGAAATTGACAGGGTAATTAGGGGTCGTCAAAGTTGCACCGGGTCAAAGATACAAAAGCTCCTACAAACAAGCATCAATCAAAGAAATTCCTGTGGAGCGATCTAAATCTATCTAAGGAAACAGAAACGATCAGGAATCCAATAGTTAGTGTTACAACTAGGTATCTTGTTAATATACGGAAACTAGTTGACATGTTTCAGTCAGCATTTGGAGAGGTGTAAGCCATGGTGTGTGCATCTCTACCAAATACTAATCTATCACAATCTGCTACTATTGATTACAATTGTCAGTTTGTTGGTGCTAATGCATTTTGGCATTTCAAGAAATGGATTTTAGGATTGTAGAAATCGAACTTTAGTAGTTGGCTGGCCCTTAGTCGCAACAAATTTTCGAAAGTTCCTCTTTTTTGCTGATTAGAAGATCACAGAATAACATAGGGTAGATGATGTTAACTCTGCATTAGAATCATCATTGAAATTGTGAGGGAGCTAGTAGGGCATACTCTAGTAAAATCACCATTGAAATTTCAGAATCAAAATGTACAAGTGGACTGAATACCACTTAATTAATCATGAAAGTACTGCTTTTAATGTTCTATTTTCAAATGGTAGAAAGAGTAATTGGAGATAAATTTTCAGTATTCATATTTTGGAATTTATATGAAGTCTCAGTTTCTTGGTTTGATGTTTATTTGAATACGTTAATTCAGTCCAAAGTCCAAAGTCTTAGATGATTCATTGGAAGCCAAACTGTGCTGTCTAGAGTTTTCTCCAGCAGGGTATTTAACTACTTGCTTGATCTTTATCAATGGCTTCCAAGTAATTTGAAGATTTTCACAGATTGTTTCTTAACAAATTAAGTATTTATATTGTGTTTTCTGATTTTGTTGCAAGATGTCCCAATTTGTAATGCTAATCTTGCTAATTCATATGGACCTGCTCCATTTCGAGTTGCTCTTGTGACATCAAGCAAAAGTTTCTAGGCATTGGTGGAAGTAGTGTTCTCAATTGTCACCAAGAAATTCACATTAGTGTTAATTGTCTTCGTTTAAGTGCATTAAGTTGCTATTTATTTCGCCGTTTTGTAACAGGATCAAATATCTAAAGAGGGTTTAGCCATAGGCACAACAGGTGTGTGTGTCAATAAAAAAAAGAGGGAAAACTACTCTCTAATCAAGCATATAATCTGGTTACAAATTAATCCCTACAAATTAAGGATTACAATTCATCCAATCCCACGAATTTGTAATAAGATCTTAATTCTCTTCAAATTAGAAATTACAATTCATCCAATCTCATTAAATAAGTGATAAGATCTTTCCAAATATATATTCAAATCTCAACACTCCCTTTCAGGTAGGTGAATGGATATCTTCCATTCCAAGCTTGCTAATCATACGTTGGAAAGATGCACCTGATTGCCCTTTTGTAAGAATATCGGTCAACTGGTCTTTGGTTGAGATAAATGGTGTACAAATTAGTCTGTTATCCCACTTCTCCTTGATAAAGTGTTTATCCACTTCAATGTGTTTCATTTGATCATGTTGCACGGGATTGTGTGCAATGCTAATTGTTGACTTGTTATCGAAATATAATCTCATAGGACCATCTCACTTTACTTTTAAGTCATCCAAAACTATTTTTAACCACAACAGTTCAAATATTCCAAGTGTCATTGATCTGAATTCGGATTTTGCACTTGATCTTACCACTATACTTTATTTTTTACTCCATATTACAAGATTGCCTCCAAGAAATGTAGGATAACCCGAGGTTGATCTTCCATCAACTAGAGAACCCACATAATTAGTATATGTATAAACTTCTAGTGTTATGTTTCTTGCTTTCTTAGACAAAATTCCTCTTCCAAGTATTCTTTTCAAATATTACAAAATTTTATGAATAACTTTGAGGTGCATCTCTCTTGGATTGTGCATAAATAGGTTGACCGCACTTATAGCAAAAAGCTATGTCGAATCTTCTGTGTGACAAATATATCAATCTCCCTACAAGTCTTTGATAGGAATTACTTTCTTCCATTTAACTACCCCATTTTGTTGAGGGGTGTGAACACTCGAGGATTCATGAATGATTCCTTGTTTTTGAAAGAAAGGAGTGAGTGTTTGATTGAAGTACTCCCTAGCATTATTATCTGAACGAATTCTTTTGACTCCAACATCAAATTGAGTTTTGACCATGTGATAGAAATTCTAAAAAATAGTGCTTAATTATATCAGATTTATTTTTCATTTGGTATATCCAAGTCACTCGAGTACAATCATCAATGAAAGAAACAAACCATCTTGCCCTATAAATGTTAGGTACTATAGAAGGTCCTCATATATCACTATGAATAAGTGAAAATTGAACAAATGCCTTTGTATTATTGATTGGAAAGGAAGAGCGCTGGTGTTTAGCAAGCTCGCAATCAATAAAATTAAAAATCTTAAATAAAGACTTGTTAACCAAAGACGGGAACATAAATAAAAGAACATGAATTGATAGATGACCTAAATGGCTATGATAAAGCCAAAGTTTATCTTTACTGAAAATGGCGGACAAAATTAAAAAGATAAAAAAATAGGAACTCATAACTCTAGTACTTTCACGGTTTCCTTCCCGATGGTAAAAACCTTCTCTTTCATTAGCATGTCTAATCTTCCTCTTCATGCCTAGTTCTTGAAATATACAATGAGATGGGTAGAAGATCATGGTTCAATTAGAATCTTTAGTGAGCCTTTTGACAGTGGTAAGGTGTTTGGGAACAAGGACTTTTTTTACGGTGAGATTATCATTTATATAAACATCACTCTAGCTTGCAACAGTGGTAGTGGATCCATTGGCTATTGTGATCTTCTTTTGGCTAGAGCATGGAGTATATAGGTAATGAATTTTTTAGGATAATAGGTCATATGGTCAATGGCGCCCGAATCACACTTACCCACATGCTTAAATTTAAAGCATTAGGATAACAAGATGTAGAAGAAATACTTGAAAAATCCAATGAACATTTACTTTCTATAGATGGTGCTTCAACTGTCCCCAAGAAATTCTTAAACTTTTCAATATCTTCCTTGCTTATCCGAGAATTTGAGTTTTCTTCCCTGCTTGGATGACTATTAGCAGTATGTGCTTGTCCTTGTTCTTTTTTAGTTTTGCCAGAGAAATTTCTGTTCATGTTTGGAGATCTCCCATTTAGTTTCCAACAAATTTTCTTGGCATGACCTAATTTTTTATGATAATTGTACCAGTGAGATTCCTTTGACCGTTTGAAATTTTGTTTTGAAAATTTTGTTGGCTTATTGATTTCTTCAAGAGGCTGTAAAGTGACAAATTTCATCACAAGAACTGGCCCATTAGAGGTTTGATCTTCAAGCATAACACTCCTCCCTTCTTCAGTGGAGAGGACCGAGATAGTCTCATTTAGAGATGGGAAGTCCTCTTTTCCCAAGATATGTGTCCTTACTGCATCAACTTCACATTAAGGCCAACAAGAAAATCATAAATGCATTCCTTTTCAACAAATCACTTACACTTCATTTTGATATATTGATAGTGATCCAATTCTTTCCATAAGCCTTGCAAGAGGTTTGAGTACTCAGTAATTGTACTGAGGTTTGAGTACTCAGTAATTGTACGAGTTCTTTGTACATGATCACTTTGCTTCCTAGATCGTTCTAATTCAATGAAATCTGAATAATTTTTTAGGATGGAAATTCGACATCCATTTTCTTTGTTTTCTCTCTTCTACATATAACTTCTGTGCTCGATATCCATACGATAGAACCCGTTCAGTTTCTAATTCACTGAAATCTTTTTTATAAAGTTTTTAATATCATGAAAATAATGACAGCCACCTCGACATTTCTCCGTCACAGGCAGGGATTCACAAACTAATTGAAGCTCAACAAACCCAAGCGATATGGTTCAATTATCGTATAGCTTGATCGATCTTATCTTTTCGCATCTTCCCTAGATCTTACACGTAGATTCTTCCTCACTAACCACCGTTTGTTTACTTAAACAGTACGTCGCTTCATCATGAAATGGATCTTTTTGTCTCGACCCCTACAGATCTTCCCTAGATTATTAAAATTTTAGATTTTTTTTTATTGTGACAGTTTTTGCTTCACCATGGAATGGATCTTACGACTCGTAGTCTTCTGTCTAATTCATAATTCATTAAACCCTGACGGAGACGAGCCATCTCCGCTGCCACCGTAGATTTTAGTATTGTCTGATAATTGATTGATTCTCACAGCCGGATAATGCAAGCGTGACATGACAGGGAGAGAAAATGCAGATTCCTTCCCATGTGAAGTGGGTCCTCTTCGAATCAGCAATTTTCTTCGGTTCTCTGTCTCTCTGATTGTGACAGTACCGGCAACCCTCAATGTATGTGTCATTATGCTATGATTAATAATTAACCAGTATTCGTCATACTCTATTATTAAAGATAAATAAGTAACTGAGAAATTAAACTTTTGAAGTAAAGAGTACCATAATGAGGCCACTGTTTCCCCACCATGAAAAGCCTGACAGTAAAAGGGGATCTTAAAGTTCTACACAAGGATCAGTTTATATATAGTTTTCTCTTAAACTCCAAACAACTTTCTTCCTCAGTCCCCAATTACTACTGAGTTCCTTGGCTTAAGAAATGATTGAGATATCCACAATGCTGACTGTGTGTCTGATTCCTTGGCAGTTGGAGGACAGCCATAAGCCATAGACTTAATCGTGATCACTTTTTACCGTGCCTTTTTTCCTTTTGCGCAGAGACAGGTTTAATGTGCTTTCCCCTTTAGATCAAAGGGAACCGGAATACAAATTGATGGAACTCGTCCGATCAATAAGAGAGAATCTCGTCTTCTTCGCCCCACTCACAGCAAATTTTGACCCACCACTCGATGTTTAAAGCTCGACGCCTAAGCAATTCAGAGCGTAGATTATTAATTAATACAAAAAAAATTTAAACTGTGGAAAGGGATTGAGGAGGTCGTGGAATTTTTGTGAAAAAAAACTAAGTGGGTGGGTGGAGAAAGTGGGGGGCAGGGAAGAAAGCGAGAACAGAAGAGGGGAACAAAAAACACGGATGGAATGGAAATAAAGCGAAGGAGAAAGGCCGAGAAAGGAAGCACCTAGCGCGCGGCGGAAGGGAAGGGTGCGGTCCTCGATGCGGCGAGCCGAGACGAGTGCGCCGCGTCAGCTTCCACCATCCCAAATCCAACCCAAAATCCAATCTAATCCAATCCAATCCATGGCCACCTTCTTCCCGCTGCGTGTTTTTATACACGCCGCGTGTGTATTATTATATTCCACCGATCTATGAAAAGATTCTTGATCGGCGACGTCGCTTTTCATTCAAAAGTTAAAAATCTTTACTGGCTCTGTAAAGGCACGCCCTGTTTACTGCAGCTGAAGGAAGAAGAGAGAGGGGGAGGAGTGTTTGATAATGTCAAATTCTGAGGACGTGATTGGGAATAGAATATTTGGTGTGTGGTTGGAGGAATACCAACCGGACTGAGTGGACACCAAACGCCATGAGGTCTAGGGTTTCAAGCCAATCAAAGTCAACTAAAAGCAATGGAAGATCTTACAGGATCATATTTGGTCGTCCACTCAACGGACGGAGGGTCCTTTGCTGTAAGGGCAGTGATTCACATGTTTAGGACTTTAATGTCAACATCTTATAGTGAAAGGAAGTTTCATGGAAGCTTCTACCATCAAATTCGATAATGTTAAGGGAGTTTAAAATTAGGGAGGAGTAAAAGTTTGATTAAATCTAACAAATTAATTTAACTGTTTGAATTTAAAAATCCAGTTCGATTTTTTCTCTTCATAATTTCAGTTTTTGTTTAATTGAATTTAATTGTATTTTAACTAAATACTTATCCATATTTAAGTTGCATGATTACCCTAATAATTCAAAACAAATAAAAAGATAAATGTGTGTCCTTTAGCTCTTTGAAAAATCTTTCCTTCCCTCTCAGTCTCCCGTTCCTTTCACAATAATGCAACAATCGCACCACGTGTCCACTTTACCATCAATTAAATTAAATCTAATTTAAATTATCGCTAATCCAACTCCTAATACGAATTTATTAATTTGACAAGATTCTTTCACCGCGCAGCGAGCATGGGAAGAATCCAGAGCCGTCGCGTATTTAAGATTATTTTATTTTTCTGAAGAAGAAAAGATAGGTTTATTTATTTATTTATTCTTTATGAAAAGTTAACGACATTAATAAATTTGATTCCCTTGTGAAAGCGAAAAGCCTGCATGGATTCCTTCCACACCTACCACGTGTCGATATTTTGTAGAGATTCGCTGACTCGCTCGTTACGCGGCGCACATTCCTCGATCTCAGATACTTTCCACGACCTACCTAAAATACTCCTATCATTTCGATAATATAGCAACTTTGCCATTCTCTGTCCCGCTAAATCATATTTAGATCCAGTGAAAAAATAGCAATTTCTTATCTCCCACGTTATTTTAAAATTAGAATATTCTATAGGATACCCTAAACCCTATCTGAGAGATCTCCAAATCTTTAATCCTAACACGCCACGCTACCTCCCAAAATTAAACAAAGATTTATGAGTTTCTAAATATATTTAAAAGAAAAAAAAAACAAAACAAAAAACGAGCATTGATGGTAAATACGACGAAGATTCCGGTCCGGTCCGGTCCAATTCTGTGAGTCGCCTCGCCGCGTGATGCGCTACGCGACGAGTCGTATTGGAATCTTTTTCCGGCTTTTTTTTTGCCCTCCGTCGGTTTGTTCTGAACCGGTTCGCCCCGTTCACTCCCTTATCCATTGTTGCGTATAAAAATAGGCATCTCCTCTTTCTTCTTCTCTGTGGCTTCCGGCCTCGTTTGCGCTAGGGAAAGAGAGATCGACGAGGAAAGTAGGAGGAAGAGGGCGGTTGTAAGGATAGGATGGGATCGACGGTGGCGCAGATCGTCCTGGATCTGAAGGACTTCGCCGGGAGAACAGTCGGCGGGTTCCTCAAGGAAGCGGCGGAGACGGCGCTTGGTCCCGTAGATGGCCGAGTGGCGAAGCTGAAGGAATACGTGAGGATGCTGGAGGAGGAGAAGAAAAAGATCGAGGCTTTCAAGCGCGAGCTCCCACTGTGCATGCTTCTCCTCACCGAAGGTACTTTTCCTTCCTTTTTCATTCCGTTCTCTTTCAAGGTTATTGATTTTTGCGGCGTTTTATTATTATTATTTTTTTGTTTTGTAAAGATGTGATTTTTATGATGTTTTATGCGAATTATTTTGGACTGCAGTAATTGAGGGTTTGAAGATGGAGATGGATCGAAGGGCGTGCGAGAGATTGGTGCGCCCGTTCGAGGAATTTATTCCGATTAGAAGTAGGTGCCAGGAAGAGAGGAAAGATGAGGAAGCGGATTGCAAGGATAAGATGAACTGGATGAGTTCTGCTCAGCTGTGGAGTGATAATTCCAGCGAAGAAAAGAATGATGATGACAACAAAAGTTCGACCGAGGTTTGGAGAAGAAATTTTCAGCTCTCTTATGATCGTTTTAATTTTTTTACCCCTCATTTCTCTTCTCTAAAACGAATCCTTTTTGTGTCGGCTACAGAAAAATGGAAGACCGGATCGACTGGGGGAGGAACAGCAGAGTTTGTTTTTGAACTCTACGAACCGAGGGGCAGCATTTTTGCCTTTTAAGGGCATAGCAGCTCCTATAATGAAGCCAAAAGGGAAGTTGAATCCAGTGCTTGTTTCTCCTGACCTCTCGCTAGTGCCAGCTGCGGCAAATAACTCGCCTTCCCCCTTTTATACTCCCGCCGAGGAACATTCAAGCGGCGGCTCAGGACGTAAGGCTGTTGGTAGATCTCCGGTGCCGGTTCCTGCTTCTGTGGGTGCACATCTAAGCCTGCAAGTTCAGCCATCGGCAAGGAAGATGCGACGATGCTGGTCACAAGAACTGCATCGCCAGTTTGTCAATGCTCTCCAACAGCTTGGTGGTCCTCAAGGTGAGATCAAATTCTGACCTTTGTAGTTTTCCTCCAAAAAAATATACCCGAATAATTTGTTCATGTTTGTATGCATACTGAATTTTCACTATCTGCAATTGGCTTTGATACAGTGGCGACTCCAAAGCAGATAAGAGACTTAATGAAGGTTGATGGCCTCACCAACGATGAAGTGAAAAGCCATCTGCAGGTGCTCACTAAATTCTACATCTGTTGCCTTGTGCCTTCCTGATTTATTTTTAACTTTGTTTGCTTATATTTAAACTGCACCGATAACACAATCTTCCTATCTGTGATTTCAGAAATATCGATTACACACACGAAAGATGCCTAAAGGTTCTACTGGTGACCAACCCGTTGCTGTTTTAGGAGGAAGTATGTGGATTTCCCAGGAGGAAGAAGAGTACACTTCTTCCCCTCGACAAAGTGTCTCCCAATCTGGCTCTCCTCAAGGGCCCCTTCAACTAGCTATTTCTAATCGAGCACTCTCTGGAGAAAGCTGTGAGGGAGAAGAGGATAAATCAGATAGTTATAACTGGAGATGATATCCAAGTGGTATAATGTCTAAAGAGGCTTTTAGCTTACTATGAAGAGACTTAACACATGTTGCTTTCAAACATTCGGAGAGATATCAGATGTTTTGCGGATTATATTGTTGTAGAATTATGTTGAGAGGAATAATTTATTTTGAGTGCTGGAGTTTTTGAGCTCCTTAAATGAGATTCAACATGAATATTTTTCTTTCTTCTCCTCCTTTTTATTCTAAGATAGAGGTGTGTTATGAGAATGTCCAGTATCTCATAAAAGTGTCAATTTTTCTGGAATAACAACGTTTTAATTGTGTTGTTGATCATGGCCTATTCCTCCTTATCTGATTCATTTGGGTATTCTTTCATTGCGGATATGAGACAGAAAATAGTTGGCTGGCTGGTATTCTCTAATGAAATTCTGATGCTGATATGAGACAGAAAATAGTTGTCTGCTGATGAACCTGTCTCTTTGCAAGGTACAAGCCATACATACACCGCTGATAAGAGTTTTTACACAAGACATCTGCCCAAAAAAATAATTAAAAATAAAAAAGACAGATCAGTCTGAAGTCAGGGCAAAAACTTACAGCAGAAATCGTCTTTCAGGTAATTAAGTAGAGCTTGTTGTCTTTAACCAAGTCATGGATTTGGCATGCCTGACAAAATGGACCCTCTCATGCATTCTGCTCTTCCAGTCTTCTTTATTGATTGCGTCTCCAGCTACATTAATCAAACCTCATTCCCCAAGCATTTGTATAAACGAGGCACAAAGTTACGGAATAAGGCACTTTACCTTTGATCATGAAGGAGCAGAAGTAGGTACTTACCAGAATGTAACAATATCAATTTGGTATGAATCCAAAAACTTTATGCTCTTTAGGTACTTATAGTCAAAATTATTTAACGATCAATATCTACTTGATCTTAAGCGCCGTCTTCAGCATGAGGGTTTGAAGGACTCAAATGGAACTTCATGTGGTTCTTGTTCATGTTGTCATCTGTTCAAAGGCATATTCTACCATGCAATTGTTTTTCTGTAAGGCTAATTACAAGTCGAAGGGCAGCCTTTTCTGCAACTTGGCCATCGATTCACAAGGGATGCTACATTACTACAAACACCTGTTGTACAGTTGAGCGAAGATATAAACGATTATCAGGATAAGAAAGAACACAGAAATGTTATACCATAATCATTTCTAACTGTAAATACAGTGAAATATGGTTTCGTTGCAGATGAAATTCTAGCAGGCCAGTGCATTTAAAGCCTGGGAGAACCGGACGTTGCGCCCATGCAACTAGCTGCCAATCATTCAGTCCATTGGAGGAGAAATTTTTTTTTGTATTTTCAGGGAGACGTTTGGTTTTTCCTTAGGAATAGGAATCGAAATCGGAATCATTGTATTGTGAAATAGGAATGAGTATGAGCATGGATATCACTCTTAAAAATAATATTTGGTTAGTTGTATATTTTCTATCGAAATAAATCAAAATTTTTTTTTTTACTTTTAAAGGAAAAATAAGAGAAAAAATTAGATGTGAGAGAAAGATGAATGTGAGAGAAAATATGAAGAGAGAGAAAGTGTGATAAGAAAAAATGAAGAGAGAGAAAGTGTGATGAGAGAAAATGAAAAGAGAAAAAATGTGATGAGAGAAAATGAGAAAAGATAGTGTGATAAGAGAGAGCATGACGAGGGAAGATGAGAGAGAAAATATGATGTGAAAGAAAGTATGATGAGAGAGGATGAAGAGAGAGAAAATGTAATGAGAAAAAAAGAGGAGAGAGATTGAGGAGAGAGAAAGTATGGTGGGAGAAAAAATATGATGAAAAAGAAAGTGGGATGAGAAAAAAGAGAACAGTGAGTGTGATGAGAGAGATTGAGGAGAAAGAAAATACGATGAAAGAGAAAGTGTGTTGAGGAAAAAAAGGAGGGAGTGTGACAAGAGAGATTGAGGAGAGAGAAAATGTGATGAGAGCGAAAGTGTGATGAGAAAAAAAGAAGGAAGAGAGTGCGATGAAAGAGGGTGAGGAGAAAGAAAGTATGATGAGAGAGAAAGTGTAATGAGAAAAAAAAAAAGAGAAAAGAGAATGTGATTGGAGAAATTAAGGAGAGAGAAAGTGTGTGATAAAATGATGAGAGAGAAAATATGATAAAAGAGAACAAGGAGAGAGAAGTGATATGAAAGAAAAAATAAATAAATATATTTTGATATTTGATATTAAGAGAGAAAATTTTAATTTTATGTCAAGGGTATTTTTGGAATAAAGAAATATTTTGATTGATAAAAATAGGATAACGACTCATTGAATGGAAGGTACATCGGAATGAGTTATTACCCAATTTCAAGAATTCATTCTTTTATTTGTATTCCTATTCTTATAATCCAAATATTAACAATGACGATCAATAATTCTCATTCTCATTCTCATTCTCTACTTCAATTTTGCTTCCTCAAACTAAAACAACTGCATCTGTTTAATTATGATGCTTAAGTGGGCTTTACTTTGGTGATATTGTAAGCCCAAAGACAAAGAACAGAGGGGCTTCCATTCCATGAAACAAACCCACAAAACAAAATGCTTTTGTTTGATTTTCCAGCCAAATGGAGCAAGAAAAGAAGAAGAGGAAGTCAGATGCCTCTCTGGAAAGGTGGCTTCAGGAATCGGTCACCTAATTATATACATGTGGAAATGGCTTCCCCTGCCCAGACGTTTCCATCTACGCCACAGCTTTCAGATTCCCTGTATCTGTATCTTTCCATTCGGTAGGCACTTTTTTGGCCGGTGCTGAATTCGTCCACACGTTATTCCATCCACCGCTCCAGCAGTGCCTTCGTTCGTGGAAACGCTCGCAAGTTGTTGCAGAGGACTCGTTCCCATGAACCTGTGGATATATTTCATCGACCCAACAACTTCACTGTGTCATAACTTCCAAGCTCTTCTTCAGGAGTAACAAAGGTAGCTTTCGTTCCCATGAACTTTTGGCTTTATGGATTGGACTGGCACCTGCAAAATTGCACCAAATCTAGTGATTTGAATATAGGCGAGGATGAGGAGAATGCTTCGTTTTTCTAGTCAGTAGCTTCCGCTCTGATTCTTCCAACTCACCCGAAGCTACAGAGATGGAACCTGCACAAAACGTGTTTCTTTTAATTCGATGAATCTTCTCAAATCTGACCGGGGGATCGAACTGGCGAAGGTTGACCACGAATATTGAAGAGAAAAAAAAAAGCCTTGTCCACTGTAATAATCAATGACTTAGACGTAGCAAAGGTAAAGTCCTAGTCAATTAAGATCCAGTAATTAAGTCTTCTTGAGTACATGATACATGTGATATACGAAGTTTAAAAAACCTTAAATTATCTGATTGAAATAAAGAAAAACAGTAGGTAGACTGAATGAAAGGACATGTATTTTAATGCAAAAATTATAAACTAACGCAAGGCAGCATCCACTCCACTCCTCTGAAGCTAAGTCATGACTCCGTAAGGTAAGAGAAGTATGTAAACAAAGACACTAAGATTCACGCAAGACTTGTATAAACTCTCGAGTGAAAGGGCTCTTAACTAGTTTTATCTTCTTGTTTTTTAACACCTTAATCTCCATGCAGAATACAAATGAGAATCAATGGGATAACTTTAATTTCCGTAACAAATACAATTGAGATTCAATGAATTTCCTTCTACTAGGACAATATCATTCTTCTATAACTTACATGGTAAAAAAACAGATTAGTATTTGTAGAGAAAAAAGCAGAAGAGGTTTGCCATTTAATGCTAATTCACAATTGAATCAAAAGATAATTATATATACAAAAAATTTATATTTAAATATTTTAGATATGAGACTAAACTTATTTCTACTAAATTAAAAAAAAAAAAACAGTAGACCAAAATCAAGAACTAATTTTCTATTCCGGGTTCAGCCCAAACCGCACACGCAAAGGCCGACCACGCGCTTAGCTGTGTTTACTGTTCTTGGCCGCACCCAGCGAGATTTCACTCCCTACTTAGCTTTCGGTTGACTCTTCCTCCTTCTCCACTTCAATTTCTTAGTTCCCACAACCAACCGCCACTGACTCCGCTTCCCTTTCGCGGCGACTCTTGGCTTGAGCCGCGCTCGCGCCAAGTCCCCACTGTGATGGGGCGTTGTTAGAGGATTCCTGGCCCGCGCTTGGTTTTGGAATTTGGCTCGGCGTCGGCTCGGTTGGACTCGTCCAGTCTCCTCTGCTTTTTAGCGTTCTTCTCTCTCTATATATAAAGCACATTCTTCACTCCTCGACTCGCCTACAACCACTGCAACCACCGATTGCCGATTGCCGATTGCCGATTTGCCTGCACCTTGTTTTGGATCTAAGTCGTTTTTGTGATAATTCAGATGGCTGTGGTCGACGCCGGCGCTGCGTTGCTTCGGCCACGCGGGGGCGTGGAGATGAGCGACGACGAGCCGCCGCCCGTCGAGGGGTGGGCCAAGCGGAAACGCTCCAAGCGCCACAACCGCTTCTTCGATCACCAGCCCACCGAGGAAGAGTACTTGGCCATGTGCCTCATGATGCTCGCCCGCGGCGGCGGAGCATCCTCGCCTTTTGCCCCCTCGGGGTCTCCGCCGCCGCCGCCGCCGGCGGCCGTGAAGGCGGAATTCAAGTGCTCCGTCTGCGGAAAGGCCTTCGGGTCGTACCAGGCGCTGGGGGGACACAAGGCCAGCCATCGGAAGCTCAACGCGGGGGAGGAGGCGCTAGCCTCCTCCGCTGCATCCCCGGCGATGTCGGCCTCCGGGTCCTCCGCGGCGGCGGCCGCCGCCGCCGCCGCCAACAGCGGCGGTGGGAAAGCGCACCAGTGCTCGGTCTGCGGGAAGTCATTCCCGACGGGGCAGGCCCTTGGGGGGCACAAGAGGTGCCACTACGACGGCAACCTCGGCGGCGGAGCCTCCGCCGCGTCGGAGGTCGCAAGCTCGAGCCACAGGGCGTTCGATTTGAACGCCCCGCCGGCGCCAGAGTTCGGGCCGGACGTCGCTGGGAGGCGCGTGGCTGCCGCGGCGGCAGAGGAGGAAGAAGTGCAGAGCCCGATGGCGTTGAAGAAGCCGAGACTCATGATTCCGGCGTAGAACACAGACCCGATCCCATTTTCCGAAGTCAACTCCCCGACGCTTTAAATTAATATTAATTTAAGCCAGATGATCATGATGTTGTTATGCTTGCTTTGCTTGTGTACAGAGAATTTTCATTCTTTGAGAGACTCCATTTGGAATCAATTTCTATTCTTTTACGTTCAAGTTGAGAATTTGAAAATTGAAATACTTTTCACTACCTTTCACTTTTTTTCTCTCCTTGTAGTCGAGTCAATCACAATTAGGATCCTTCTATGCGTGGATCTTTTATCTTCTACTCCTCCAAAGCAAGTCATTTAGATTTGTGTGACTTATCCATAGGAAGTTTGGTCAAGTCGCTGGATGTAAATGCCCAGAAAAATGCATGAAAAAGGCAGTAGAAGTCACACTCCTGTGTCTCATTGGAGCTTCTTCACACTTGGCGTAGTTTACTTTGACTTGGACCTCAAACCTAAGGAAGCTTCTTAAGAACTAGTTGAGAGCCACATGGAAAGTTGACCCAACCAAGTATTTTTATTGCAGCTTCCCTAGCTTGTTTTACAAGTTCAAGGAGACCCTGGGTTTCTAGATTTCACAGATACACAGGACTTGTATATGCTATCATTTGCTTGCTGGTTTCAAGGAGGGGTTTGTTTAGCGAGTGGTTGAGAGATCACATGCCAATTTTTTACTGCATATCAACAACCACAATTACAGGAATCTTAGTTCATATATGCATCAGCTTAAACAGAGAAGGACCACAGTGGGATTAGAAAATTTGAAACGAAACAAAATCTATTGTTAAATCAAAACACATTCATGGTAGGTCGAGCACTCGATCAAACTCACCAAACTTCCGCATCTGTCAGCTTCTATAGAGTTTTTCAGTTTGGAATTGAAGGCAGAGATTGTGTTAGTAGTTAGACGCACTCAATTTTTCTGTCTATAGTTGAATCAGGCTTGGTCTGCTGAGCTGTGCTATGTGACCTAGCAAGCTACATTGTTTCACCTGATTCGAAATAATTCTCAGTATGAACGAGCGAGCAGGATGCCTATCAACAACCATTGACAGGTTTTATATACTCATATGCATTACTGTGACTGCAGGTTCTTTCACAGCAAGTTCAGATAGTTCAGAGACCATGGAACTTCTTCCTTCTACCTGCATAAAATGAAATTGATAGAATGTCAGGTGAAGGAACAAAGAAATTTTGGTTTACTTTCTGAAGGACTATCGAGAAAAGCTAAATTTGTAGGTTCTCAGGGAGTCTGCAAAGTATGGAGAAATAACAATGCATCAAACCTTAGGCAACACACAACAGATTGAAGCTCCCATTGCTTGCATCACATCAACTGCTGAACCGAAGGCGTTTCCCACTTCATGAAAATCTGCCTGTTAAACAGAAGAACTACTAAATTAAATGTACACTTTGCAAAGCGGATGCCAATTCTTATAGGCCTGGAGGTGTGAACCTTTGCTCCATTAACAACTGGAAGGCAGATGGTACTGGTCTTTAATGCTTCAATAGAACCAGACAACATTTGCATGTTCTTGATCTACAAGTGACCATTTTACTAGATAGATCATCTACATAACAGAATAGATTAAGAGTTAGATGGACTACTGAGGCTTTAAATCACAACTCATAATATTGTTTCATAGGATTTGCACAAAATTTAAGGCAATATTTCTTTCCAAACAGAAAATGACCCAATTCAATAAATATAAATAGTGAATTGGTCTTAGGCAGAGACAGTTGAAAGACATCTAAAAGTGTTTATCATAGTCTTGAAATTGGAGCAATCTCACCAATAGCAGGCTGGTTATCAGAATCCGCTTGAATGGGCTTGATTAACGATCTTCAATATGCTATGTTGATGTTGGCATAATGATGAATTAAATAATAAGTTAGCCACCAAGATATAATCAAACATTATGATTCATATCCACTTTACATAGAAGAAAGAATTTTTTTTGTCACTCCTGGGGCAATGGTGAAATGGTTTGACCTTCCAATGGATAACCAAGGGATCTAAGGTTTGAGTCCAGCGCACTACAGAGGATTTTTCCTCCAATGAGATGTGTTAGTTATCGGGTTTATTTAAAACTGGATCCAACAAAATTAGAGTATTAATTTGGTGGACCCCAGCAGGAACTAATCTTAACTTAAAGAGGGTAGATGAAACAATATTTCACTAAGGCATGAACCTAGACAAGGCAAAAGCTACTGAATCAAAGATATAGTCTTCATCTCCATATCATTGTTCATTCAGGAGAGTTTGCTGATATACTAATACGCCAACTAATCGTGGACAGAGGCTAAGGTTATTCCATTGGCTTGGCCTTGAAGGAATGACCCGACCATGTCCAATGCCTTTAGAGGGCTTAGATGGGTTAGTGCAATGATTCTCCCAAATGGCTAGGCTTGATTAGGTTGTTTTGATGTGTTTTGTAAAGTCTTTAAGTTAGATTTACTTATGGCATTGATATATGCATCAATTGATCAAGAACTTGACAAAGTGCACATGGAGTTCTTAGATCCGATCACAACTTTGAATATGAAATTCAAAGGGATCAAATAGTCAAATATGGAATTCAAAGGGATCAAATAGGAAATGATACTCTGTCCTAATGTATATCGATACAAATGGTCCAATGGGAGAAAGAATTTCCAAGAGACACGACAAGATGGAGTAGTTATGGTTGACATGGTCAAGTTGGATGGATTGTGTTTGATGGCTTGGAGGTCCATAACAAGGTGAACTTGAAGGTGATTAACAAAGGATGACTTGGAGCATTCAATAGATTGGAATTTCTGATGAGGTGAACTCTAGAACAAGGAGCATAAAGTGTTTGTTTGTTTGATAGTTTGGCAGCCTGTAATGAGGTGACCACATAGGTGATTGAAGAAGGATGACATTGAGTGTTTGAGTGACTGGAGATGTGAGGCATACTGTAGGGAAACTCAACAAGAGATGGATTTTGTAGATGAACCGTGAAAGACAACTAGTTGGAGCAAGATTAGAGGGCTTACTGCATTTAAAAGGACTGAAAGCCTGAAGGTAAGTGAAGTCAAGGACAACATAAAGTATTGACAAGGTTGAAGACCTAAAAGTTATATGAGAGTGAGAGATAACAAGTGATTGCAATATTAAGGTTTGCACTTTGGGGCAACATCATGGGGGTCTATCTAGTTATTTGTATGAAACCTTCAACAAATGGACAAGAAGTTACGGATTGTAGTCTGCTGTTCAACTCGATTTCAAGCTTTGCATGGCCTACAAGTGTGTAAACCGAGTGAAGTTAGAATCTCTAAGAAGATAAGTCAACTAGAGAGTTCAGTTGACTCCCGAGTTAACACCTGTTTGGAGAACATAATATTTCTCTTTGAGCTCCAATTGATTGAACTGGGAACTTGCAGTCAACTGGAAGGGAACTTTCAGCTTAGTGTAAATAAATTCTATTGCCTTTCCTCATGTATCTTCTTTCTTCCATTTTGTTCAAGGAGATAATCTATGTGGAATATGTTATGACCTAACTAACAATGAAACTTATATGAAAATGGAACATACAACCAACAAACAAAATTGCCAGTATTCAATATGTAACTGTACAAAGGAAACTACTTACTTGACCCTTGAGAATGGAACTGAATTTCAGATATTGTTTTTTAGTCTGTAGTTGTAATTTATTAACTGCTAAAGACTTGTGCATTTTTGCGATAGTTATCCATGCACCATAAAGGCGTTTCTGAAAGAAAGGCCAAAATACAAATATCTTAAGAGAAAAGACAGATTATATGGATCATAAACATGCAGCAACAACAACAAACAAAAAAAAAAAAAAATCAAATTATGCCAGCAAATAAACTCAATGTTAGATTGACATGTTTAAGCTAAAAGAATCAGAATTCCAAAAATACAACTACAAAAGATTTCCACTGTTATGATTTAATAAAACAAATTTGATTTGGCATTAATTTCTGCAGGCAAGAAGTCCTAGCAAGGTCGTTTGCTAATGAAGAGATTAGATATGTTAAGAAATAAAAACAAATAAGCATATATGAAAATTGATCATAATTGACTAATGCTTATAGACACCTTAAATTATGCCAAACAGAAATTGAGAGTTCTGTGATGCCTTCGATTATAGCAACATAATAATCTAAAACACTGAAAGGCTGGTGCTTTTACAATTTTCTATATACACTCTAACTTGTTTAATACTCAAGAACCATTGCATGGTTACCGTACTGGTTAACTGAGACTCTTTCTTTTGTTTTGCATAACTAAAATGGACATTATACACATTTCCTTATGCAAAACCAATCATATAACATTCATTTGTTGGAAAAATATATACTTATTGTTCTTTAGTAAAGTTGTAATTCTTTGCAAAACCAAGAACTCTTTGCTGATTCTGAATTAGAAGCCTAAAAGCAGGAAGATAGTAGAAAGCACATGAATGAATGAAGCAAATCAGTCAGGATTCAGGGCAAACCCACACTTGTAGGGAAATAAATTCTAAGTGGCTACTATTCTGTTCATATTCCAAAAAGTAAGTTGTGTTTCCTGGATCAACGCTGAATATTACTAGAATGTGAAGCTTAGCTCAAAAGAAGATCTAGAACTGGAAGTAAAGTACTGGAGGAGTGCTGGGTATCAGATAGTACACTAAGCAGAAATTGTTGATGAAAAGTACCAACTAGTGTAATCATGGTTACTATTTGCTAAGTTAATTAGCTTATAACCTCTTTAGAATTACTTTTTCACAAGCAAAGATATCTGGGAATTAACTCTAACTGATAAAATGGTTTAGAGATATCTGGGCATGCAAAAATTTCAATGTTTCGCACTTTGGTTGTGAGGGAAAGACCAATTCTACCCATGCTATAAGCAACATTTTCTTTCTTCTAGTAAACAACAGTGCTAGCCAAAAAATGGCAAAACAGGCCTCTACTTGGAGAAGAGGAAGTAAAAGGGAAATAAAAAAGTTTGACAAAACAGGAATCAAATTGTATTTTCTTATTACTAAATTCAAATTTTCTTATTTACGTGGAGAGAATCAGAAAGAAAGATATAATATCAACTTCTTATTCGTGTTTAACAGATGCACAAACTTTATCTACCTCCATTTTGCCTAATTCAGGGAGAAATAAAATACAGGAAATAGATGGAAATAAATACCACAATCCTATCTATTTCCTTGCAAGTAAACAAAAGCAATTAATGTTTTTGTTTCTTTTACTCTCTTTCCATTCCTACTTCAGTCAAAGTAAACCCAACATAAAGATTAGAGATAAAATAAAAACAATGAGGGGAAAATCAGTTAAAGATGCAAAATGCAGCAAATACTCCGATAAAAGATCATATCAAACTAGACAAACTACTTGATAATTCAACATGAGATCCAAATTCCAAACTGGAAAGAGTACCTCAGCGGTCAATTTTTGCATAAGAAAGGTATCCTTCACTTGTGCATTAACCGCAAGTGTCGGTTATTGAGTAGCCTCAACCGGTGTGCATCCTCCAACTGCCTTTCCACATACTTCCCTCTCTTGATGTCAGCACCCATGCCAAACATTGATGCAGCATTGCAAGAAAATGGAACTGCCAGCTTACTCAGATAAGAGGGACCAAAAGAGCAAGGTCGTGGAGAAGAAGAAATCAAAGGAGATGGCAGCAAACCATTTATCGAAGAAACAGGAGGCTTCGAAGAGGTTTTGCACTTCCCTCCAGGTGATGGCTTCAATTTACCTTCCTCTAATAAAAATCTTGCAGGAACATCTCTCCCACAGGTTGTCGCTGCTATCCTTGGTGATCGAGCATTGAGCTCAAACGGCTCAGAATTGCCACCAGAAGACAAGATATCGGTGTGAAATGGCAGAGAAAAATCACCGCCGTCAAAGGAGGCCCTCCTTGCACCCTCATCGAGCACCATGGACTGCCTCAGTGATCTAATAGTTGCCAATACCGAGTCATTATCAGGGACAGAGCAATTCAAGCTCCTTGTCAACGAAATGTACTGTTGAGTCCTTGCAGCGTCCCAACGATGGTGATTTTCTGAAGGTCCGAAGCTTTCTGACTTAAAAGAGGGAGCGATAGACGTTCGTCGTTCTGGTGTGGGCTTCCTGATGGGAGAAGGGGAGACGAGTCTAGCCTTGCTGGTCGGGTAGGGGAAGGACTCGCCTTGGAAGGAAACAGATAGACTCCGAGTGGTAGTACGGAGGGCTCTTGCAGCGGCGGTGGAGAGCTCAGCAGATTCTCGAGCGATACATCTCGTGGAGGTCTCAGTGGGTCGATTCCGGTCCACGGATTTGGATCTGTTAGACAAGGAAGTCGGGGGCATTGCCATCGGGGAGGAGGGCCGGGAAGCAGGGACATTCGAACAAAAACTCCGTCGAGAAGAAGTAGCCGTAGAAGTAGAAGAAGACGAAGAGGACGCGATCGACGCGGAACAAGAGGAAGAAGTAAAAGAGGCGCCTTTCGATGAGGAAGTCGTGGAAGCCGATGACAACGAGCCACCTTTAAAATCGGAAGCGGAAAAAGAGGACGGGGAGGAGGTTACCAGATAGCGGGAGTTGATATCCTTGCCGCGGGGAATCTTGGGGGCGGCAGCATTGCCCTTCTCGCAGGAAGATAGCGGCGGCCTGGATGAGATTGAGGGATCCCTGCTGCGAGGGGAAGGGGAAGGGTTCGGGGTCTTTTTCTGCAGTCGAAGGCGAGATGCGCGCAAATTCCCTGCAGTTCCCTCGTCGGAGACTACCGGAACGGTAGTAACCATTCTACGAAATCCCATTCTACTCTTCGACGAACCCGTCCTCCTCCACTGGTAGGTTCCTCCAGGAGCAGTAATCAAACTTCCTATCTCGAGATTTTTCCCTCCTTGCGGTCGCTGCGAGAAGTAAGGAAGAAAGAATGTGCGGAATCGCAGTGGAAAAAGAGGCGAAAAACGAAGAGTGAATGCGAAGAATTGGAAAGGAATGGAATCGAAAAGAAAAGAAAGAAAGAGAAGAAAAGCAGGAGGTAACGGAAGCGGGTTGTCAGCGGTGAAAGCCGGCGAGGCGAGGCGCTCGGTCATGGGAGTGATATAAGCTGATGGCGGAGGTGAAGAAAAGCAGTTCAAATCTCATGTCCCGAAAACCTCTCAGTCCCTCTGTCCCACACAGGTAACTACAAGATTAAACAGTGTTTTTTTTTTTTTTTTTTTTTTTGAGAAACTTGTTGTTGAAAACCTCTTTTGTGAGATGAAATTTCACGACGAAGACCCTTTCTGTTCCCTAACCCTTTCTCCTTCCCATGGTCGACTGTCTGAAGGCCCTCCGATGTGAAATCCTGTCGATCTTCCAACTGTCGACGGAAGCAGGCAACACCATTGAGGCGACTCCCTTCTCCTTTCCATCTTCGACGGGAGCAGGCAGCACCCCACCTTCGACGGGAGAAGGCAGCACCATCGACATCCCCCTTCCTAAGTCGACGACCTATCCTCTCGAAGGCATCCAGGACCTCCAGCTTCGTCTCCGCCTTTCCTCGACGAAGATCTTGCAAATCACGTCCCCACTCTGTGCAATCTCCGGGTGAATTCTTCACATTGCTTCTAGTGGAATCTCTGGATCATTGGTCTTTCAGGTGCGATGGTTCACAAATTCAAACTTTTTTCAAGTTCTTTACCCGATTTTTGGCACGTTAATGGTTGAGATCATTTTGTATTTTATTTTGTTTTTGTTTCTATTTATGAATCATATTACACTAGAATAATTTGTGCTGTGTAGTCTTTCAGGCATGTGCTGTGTTCTTGAATCTTGAATCAGTTTGTTTCTGTATTTGTTTCTTGTGTCAATTTGCAGTTTCTCTTTCTATTTATGTTTCTTGTGTCAATTTGCTCTTGTGCCAATGTCTTGGTAAAAATTATGATCTATGTAATCATTATCTATAACTATTTTGTCATCACATTGTAGAATCGCATTGTGATATGTGTAAAAAATATATAACAGAGAGGTCCTTCGTCGCAAAATTTCGTCTCGCAGAAGAGGTTTTCGGTGACAAGTTTCTTTTCATTTGCGGCGTCATGTGTGTCTCACGAGAAACACTGTTTAATCTTGTCGTTATCTATGTAGGACAGAGGGACAAAGAGGTTTTCAGGATAGAATTCTGTCCCGAAAACCTCTTTGTCCCTCTATCCCACACAGGTAACGACAAGATTAAGTAGTGTTTCTCGTGAGAAACACTTGGCGCCACAGACGAAAAAGAAACTTGTCGCCGAAAACCTCTTCTGCGAGACAAAATTTCGTGACGAAGGCCCTCTCTATGCCCTCTTTGTGTTCTTGAATCTTGAATCACTTTCTTTTTCTGTTTCTTGTGTCAATTTGCACTTGCACCAATTTCTTAGTAAAAAAAATGATTTGTGTAACCATTATCTATAACTATTTTGTCATCATATTGTAGAATCACATTGTGATATGTGTAAAAAATATATAACCGAGAGGGCCTTCGTCGCGAAATTTCGACTCGCTGAAGAGGTTTTCGGTGACAAGTTTCTTTTTCGTCTACAGTGCCACATATTTCTCACGAGAAACACTGTTTAATTTTGTCGTTACTTGTGTGGGACAGAGGGACAGAGAGGTTTTCGGGACAGAAGATTCTGTCCCGAAAACCTCTCTGTCCCACCAGTTTAAATCTTCTGTTCTGAAAACCTCTCTATCCCTCTGTGCCACACAGGTAACGACAAGATTAAACAGTGTTTCTCGTGAGAAACACGTGACATCGCAGATGAAAAAGAAACTTGTCGTCGAAAACCTCTTTTGCGAGATGAAATTTCGCAACGAACGCCCTCTTTGTGCCCTAACCGTTTCTCCTTCCCACGGTCGACGATTCGACGACCCTCCAGTGCGAAATCCGGTCGTCGTCCAACTGTTGACGGGAGCAGGAAACACCATCGAGGCGACTCCCTTCTCCTTCCCACCTTCGACGCTTCTCCTTCCCACCTTCTACGGGAGCAGGCAGCACCCCACCTTCGACGGGAGAAGGCATCACCATCGACGCCCCCTTTCGAAGTCGACAACCTCCCCTCCCGAAGGCATCCACGACCTCCAGCTTCGTCTCTGCCTTTCTTTGACAAAGATCCTACAAATCGCATCCCCGCCCTGTGCAATCTCCGGGCGAATTCTTCACATCGCTTCTGGTGGAATCTCTGGATCTTTAGTCCTTCAGGTATGATGGTTCTAGCAAATTTAAACTTTTTTCTAGTTCTTTACCCAATTTTTGGCACATTAATGGTTGAGAACATTTTGTTTTTTATTTATTTTTATCTATGTTTTTGTTTCTGTTTCGGTTTCTTGAATCATATTACACTAGAATAATTTGTGTTGTGTGGTCTTTCTGGTATGTGCTGTGTTCTTGAATCTTGAATCACTTTCTCTTTCTGTTTCTATTTCTCGTGCCAATTTGCACTTGTACCAATTTCTTGGTAAAAAAATATGATCTGTGTAACCATTATCTATAACCATTTTGTCATCACATTGTAGAATTGCATTGTGATGTGTAAAAAATATATAACAGAGAGGGTCTTCGTCGCGAAATTTCATCTCGCAGAAGAGGTTTTCGGTGACAAGTTTCTTTTTCGTCTATGACGTCATGTGTTTCTTACGAGAAACACTATTTAATCTTGTCGTTACCTATGTGGGACAGAGGGACAGAGAGGTTTTCGAGACAGAATCTTTTGTCCCGAAAACCTCTCTGTCCTCTGTCCCACCAGTTCAAATCTTCTATTTCGAAAACCTCTTTGTCCCTCTGTCCCACACAGGTAATGACAAGATTAAACAGTGTTTCTCGTGAGAAACACGTGACGCCGCAGATGAAAAAGAAACTTGTCGTCGAAAACCTCTTCTGCGAGATGAAATTTCGCGACGAAGGCCCTCTCTGTGCCCTAATCCTTTCTCCTTCCCACGGTCGACGGTTAGAAGGCCCTCCGATGCGAAATCCGGTTGTCTTCTAACTGTCGACGGGAGCAGGCAGCACCATCGGGGCGACTCCCTTCTCCTTCCCACCTTTGACGCTTCTCCTTTCCACTTTCAACGGAAGCAGGTAGCACCCCACCTTAGACGGGAGAAGGCAGCACCATCGACGTCCCCTTCCGAAGTCAAAGACCTCCCCTCCCGAAGGCATCCAAGACCTCCAGCTTCATCTCCGCCTTTCCTCGACGAAGATCCTGCAAATCACGTCCCCGCCCTGTGCAATCTCCGGGCGAATTCTTCACATCGCTTCTAGTGGAATCTCTGGATCTTTGGTCCTTCAGGTTTGATAGTTCTAACAAATTCAAACTTTTTTCAAGTTCTTTATCCGATTTTTGGCACGTTAATGGTTGAGAACATTTTGTTTTTTATTTTAGTTTTGTCTATGTTTTTGTTTCCATTTCATGAATCATATTACACTAGAATAATTTGTTCTGTGTGATCTTTCAGGTATGTGCTGTGTTCTTGAATTTTGAATCAGTTTGTTTCTGTATCTGTTTCTTGTGCCAATTTGCACTTTCTTTTTCTGTTTCTTTTTCTTGTGTCAATTTCTTGGTAAAAAAATATGATCTGTGTAACCATTATCTATAATCATTTTGTCATCACATTGTAGAATCACATTGTGATATGTGTAAAAAATATATAACAGAGAGAGCCTTTGTTGTGAAATTTCGTCTCGCAAAAGAGATTTTCGGTGACAAATTTTTTTTTCATCTACGATGTCATATGTTTCTCACGAGAAATGTTGTTTAATCAATCGTTGCTTGTATGAAACATAGGGACAGAGAGGGACAGGTACAGAAGATTTGAACTCTGCAGGCAGCAGTGCTAGGCAATGGGCAGATCAAATCTTCTGTCCCGAAACTCTCCCTGTCCCTCTGTCCCACGCAGAAAATGACAACCGACTCGTGAGAAACACGTGACGAAGGCGGAAACCAAAAGGCAGACCGATCCTCTGGACCGATCAGGACATATCCTGATCGGTCTGGGAGGCTTCTGATCGGTCTGTGGACCGATCAACCTATACTGACCGATCCTCTGGACCGATCAGGATATGTCCTGATCGGTCCAGAGGATCGGTCTGCCTTTTGGTTTCCGCCTTCGTCACGTGTTTCTCACGAGCCGATTGTCGTTTTCTGCGTGGGACAAAGGGACAGGGAGAGTTTCGGGACAGAAGATTTGATCTCGGCAATGAGTCCCACAGGATCATTTTCACGATACCAATAATTTATAAATAGATTCAATTTGGGGGAAAAAAATAGAAATATCAAACATCTGTCTATTATTATTACTATTGTCTTTGGAACATACATCTTGGGAAATGGGATAGAAGTGATAGTTTTGTTTGAGTTGTTCACATCTTTGGATGCCATGAAATTTTTTTGGGGAATTCAAAGGGTTCAAGTTTCGTACAAAATTATAAGAGATAATAAATATTAAAATTTGAGAATAATTAAGTGTAATTCTTATTAAATAAATTTAGATTTCATGCGTGTATCCAAACTTAATCAGTGAGTTTGTAGTTAAGAAAATCTAGGGTGCCTTTGATTCGTGCGAAGTCAAAATCTTGATAATTATTTAAAAAGCATTCGACAATTAAAACTACTTAAAACAGCTAAATAATGCATAGTTTCACATATTACATACACTCACTTTTAGGATTAGTCGGGTGACAGTTGAACGTTCTAGTTATTTAAAAAATTAACTTGACACTTATGGCAGGCATATCCAACTAAGCACAAGTTCAACAGATGGCAAATCAACCAAATTTCCCTGGCCATGTAAGCACAAGTTCAACAGATAACTTTAAATCATAATAGGAAAAGAAACATAGAACTTAAATAATTCCGACGTCATCTATCACAAGAACATAGCTTAGGGTACAATCATGACATTAGTCCCAGAAGCATGTTCAACACTCCAGAGGCATGAGTTCGAGATAAAGATGACAAACATAGAAGCAGACCGAATTAAGTCTGCACACCCTGTATTACCATACATCAACAGTTTACACACATCTGATTCGATGGATATGCTCTCTTTAGGCTGGAACTAGTTCTTAAGATGGGGGAAGCATTGATAGACATCATTCTTGGGATGCTTTGCTTCAGCATGTTCTCGACATTTGACCTCTGAAGTAGTACATATAAAAGTTTGCATGCATACCTTGCACTGGATTCACAACAAGAATCACGGAGTTACCAAATGAACATGACCAAGAAAAACTTCGGTAGAGCTTTGCATATTTCTACATATGGATCGTGCAATAAGAGAATTTTCAAAAAAAAAAAAAAAGTGTAATGCTGTGCTTTAACCACCAAAAAATAAGACTTGAAATGACATACATCTTGACACAACATCCATATGAGCTAAAAGCTAAAAGATTCGTCCCACGGGTAGCTGAGTTGGTACTCGGGTGCTAGATTGTCACAAGGGTTGAATCCCCGGAGAACAATCTCCCAGGGAATAAAATCTCTCCCACCTAAAGAGAGGCCGTTGGGTCACAGTGATTTATCTCTCTTCCAAATGCTTTGGGATTGGCATGGAGTGGTTGGATGAGTGCACCACCTTTTTGCCACATAAAAAGGAAAAGATTCTCAAATTATTGCTATCTAGAGATGCATGTGCCAGAAAAGGTACATAGATTCTTACATCCACAATAAAAGAATAAAGGAGTTATCATTTGGTGAGAATGAGAGACTGTCTTGGATTACTATTCTTCAGCAACAATCAATTAAAGTAGAAGGTGTGAGGAATTGAGAAAGACGGATAATAAAATTCTATTAAATGTCACAAAAATAAATGTAATCAATTTGAGTGTCACTACAGGTACTGGCGCATAAAGTTCAATCTCATAGTCAATCCAAAATAATTGGGACAGGCATAATTTGATACAAGCAAAGAAGATGACATTTTAAACAGCCAATATAAACTTTTTTAATCCAATATTTAATCAATTAATCATGACACAATATTTGTAACACATTTCTAACCAAATACTGTATCCGACCCATTAGCAGCAGAGTCCTAGAAGCCATGAAAAGTGTCATTTTGATTGCTAAATATCCAATTTAGTAATCACGATACAGAGAATAAAGCTTATTAGTGAAAAAATGGATAAGAGTGGGAGTTGATGTTAGGAATTTAATTTTCTTGGTTTAGGAATCCAACAATTTCTCGAATTCTCCACTTATCAGTTTATATATGCACTTTACAGTTCTCCCTTACCTACCCTCCCATCTCTTCACCTATACTTTCTTCTCCAATGCACAAAAGTTCACAGGGGAAGCCATAACACAGAAATTACCATATGCAATTGAAGAAACCACTCCATGTAAAATCAGCTACCTCACAAGCAAACAGGATGATGCTTATTACTAAACAGAATGACTTATAATTATAACTGTCAGAAAAGGTTTGCATAATTGCTAGAAGGAATAAACTTCTGCACTTGCTAAAAGAGAATTAGAAGATAAAAAAGGCAGTTGACCTGTAGTCCTATGTGAGCCGTTGCTCTCTAATGCTACCTTCAGTGGTCAGACAGACTTTATTTCTTTTTGGTCACTTTAAATCAAACCATGAATTGTCTTCTTTTAAAAGGCTTAAGTTATGATAATGTTGATAGAGGACATAGCCATCCTTTACCAATATGGCTTCCCAGTACTTATGCTCTTTGATCAATCCATCAAGTGTTGTTGGTGCTGGAAGTAACAAATTTGTGAAGAAAATAGTTCAAAGTGAAGGCGAAAGATGGTGGTGTATATCATATGCTTATGAAAGCGTATATGCAGATTCATATGTAATCACTGTAAAGATATTATTCATTAACAATATATTGTATGAATATATAACTATCATACAGTTTGAATGCATAAAACTAAATTCACCTATGAGGTATAGCAAAATGTAGACAAGATCTAAGTTTTTTATAGTGATCAACAGCTAAAAATATATGTACAAAAGCATCAAAACTTCATGTGCAGGTTGCTAGTCTCCTCTAAAAAGCATGAACATCATTGCATTGATCATAGTCATCACAGCCCTTGCTCTCTCTGTACTAAGTTGGAATTAAGCATAAGTGAACCTTGAGCTTCTTCTTTGTTGAGATGGCTCATAGACATGAAACATTTTGCTGGCCAGTTTAAATAACGATTCAAGTGTGACATTTTCTTTGTTTTAAACAATCAAATATGCCATCCAAGAAAGAATTATGAAGATCAAATTAGAGTTGTTTATGTTAGCGCAGGTATCTTCCTAATCCTCACATGGTTTCTGAATTATTTAAAAAATATATTTTTTTTCACTTATATTTATTTGGGTTGTCATGCCAATCAACTGATGCAATGGTACATCAGATTTCAAACAAATTAAGAATAGTTGTTCCAACTTTTATGCAGCTTCATTAATTTTTAATTTCAAAAATAATGAAATTTGTATTTGAATCTAATCTGAGTCTTCTAGCTGCTATTAAAAAAAAAGGTAAACTTTGACAAGTTCCAGATCTATAAAAAAAGTCACTGAGGTTGGATAATAAAGTCTGCATCACACAAATTAATACTCTAATCACCTGGGAACACGGAATTATAAATAGGTTTATCAATGGTGAACCATAAAAAATTGAAGCTTTGAGATAATTCGTTGTGTAGAAGCCTCAAATGGAAATGCAAATGTTATGATAGAACGGATTCATAAGAAACATGCATATAAAGGTTAAACACTTTGAAGATAGACCAGCAGATAAGATCTTCCACTACAGTAAAATAAACAGTCTATCGAGTTGTGTTTATCTCAGCTTTTTGGTTCCATGAATCTTACTTCTACATTGACCAAATGATATCTTAATTAGAGCATCCTGCCTGCCTCTACTCCTCAAATCTTCCACTCATTTTAATTCGATATAAGAAAAAGATCGAGCAAAAAACCCTAACTTCCAAGACCAACCATCCATTCAAACACCCATCACCTACCCGCTCAATCTAATTCACAGGCTCGAATCCAATAAATTCCCTTCAACTAGATACCAAATCGTCTTATAGACTAATAATCTAAACCAAAAATAAGGACGAACAAAAAAACATGACAAAAGAGCCAACCTGAATGTTCATAGCTTTTTTGTTCGATTCCAGTTGACTCCCTGCGATCGACGTGGGAGAAACAATATGAGACCATACAAAGTTACCAGAAAGATAGTTTCTATCCCAAAACAAATAAAACTATGTGATCCGAAGATAAAAAGTGGGACATACCCTTGGTCGGTTTGTTCTTCTCCAGGTTCCTCTCCCGCGCCGTCTTCGACTTCTGGCCATTGCCTCCACCCATCTCTCTTTTTTTCTGTGAACGGATCGAAGTCGATCCACGGGAAGGAGAGATCGATTGAGGAAGGAGGGTTAGGAAGGAAGAAAGGAAGGAAGGATATCAGAAAGGGGCGAACGAGACCTAACGAAACAAGCAGAAGGAATGGCAGAACGCGTAAGTGTCGCATCAACGGCTCGGATTGGGTTATCGTACGCGGGCACGGATAAACCCATCTTATACGCCTGGACCGTAAAACCAAAACTCTTCCCAACACCCGAACCGTATTACGTACATTGTCTGCAATCACTGGAGGGTATGGATTCGGGTACAACCTTACCCATTACTCAGATATTCCATTAGTGCTCTGCGGATCAGGTGTTGCCCTGGCCGAACAATGAGAGTTAACAATGGAACGTGGGTGATTTACATGAAATGTTTTTCGAGACGAACGGTTCAGATCATGCTGTTAAGATGGATCGCTGTGTTTCACTGAACATTTGATCTCTGATATGGCGATATGTGATGGCCATTGCCAATGCCTAAAACAGATGGATTCGTCGCGGGGGAATCGAGAAGGGGAAGGGAAGTAAGGCACGTGTTGGGTGGGCGACGGGGCATGCCGACCACCGTCGCCGTCCTCTCTAGGGCACTGCTCTTCCCGCGGCTCCGTCCTACTCCCCCGCCGCCCCTCCCACCGCCTCTTCCGTCGCTCGCTTTCCGACGGGCGTTCCGTCCGCTTCGTCTCCCCCCGACAGGGCTTCGATCCAGGCCTCGCCCACTTGTCCTCGTCGCCGCCTCCTTAGGTTCATCCTTCGATGAGATCGAATCACACGGAAGCTCCTCCAAGGTTGGATTTTTGTCCCTTTTGGTTTTCCCTTTCGCTTTGGGATTATCTGATCCCTTCTGCTGGTTGAGCCTTGCCGCATTAAATTAAAGAATGAGATTTCATGAATTTCAGTCATCGTTAGATTGTTTGTCACGTTTGGAATTATATAGCCGGAAGTACTACCTGTAGAATATTATTACATATCGGTGTTGATGAATTTCGGGATCTAGTTGAGATAATAGACACGAAGATGACTATTCGGCAGCATAAAATGAATTGGTAATGATAACGAATTTATTCTGAAAGTAGTTCCTCGTGGATTAAGTATTAACATATCCGCTTTTTGTCAGGAAAATTATCTGAAAACAATTGTTTTTTATTTTTATGTGCTACTAATGGAGGTATTACAAAGTAAAGAATCTCAAGGAGGTAGGTTTAGTGCTTGTATAATTATGGAGAACTTTGATCATCGAGTTTGAGTTGCTTAAAAATGTAAATTTCAAACATAGCTATCTCAAGCTATAAAATGGGCGTTGCTCAGTTCAGTTACCTGTTTCCTGGTTTGGTTATTGTTATAATCTAACAGTTCAGTTATTTGTTTACTCACCTTGTTTCCTTCCATAACTTTTATATTTGTGTTAAACTCTTTCATATTATACCAATTAAGTATACTTTTGTGTTCTCTCGAATGGTATCTTAAGTTCATTAACTTTTGCATTTCAGAATTCTATTATCTTAAATTTGGTTCAAGAGATAGAGCCTTTGGATGTGAGCCTCATTCAAAAGGATGTTCCAGCCAATACAGTGGATGCAATGAAGAGGACTATTTCAGGCATGCTTGGCTTACTTCCATCGGATCAATTTCAAGTCCATATAGAAGCCTTATGGGAACCACTCTTCAAGTTACTCATTTCTTCGATGAAGACAGGGTACACTAATGATGCAAATCTACCTTGTTGTAATTCCAACTTTTTTTGGCATACACTAATTGAAAAGCTTGTGTTTTCGTTCTTATTGATTCATTTAAGGTTAAAATGCTAACTATCAGAATTCTGTATTTTCAATTAATTTCTTTGGTAGAAACAACAACAAAGAAAAGTTGAATTCCTGGGCTATTTGTAATGAGAGACACATTTCTGTATTCAACCATGGGAAACTTACTTTCTTACTGTTTGTAATGAGAGACACTATCAGAATACTTACTCTCTGTGAAATTGTTGTTCTAGTAGGAATCACCTTTTAATCTCTCACCATTCTTAAATCTAATGTTGTTTAGATTGCAGAAGACTTTTTGCTGTTTGCCATTAAAAGTTATCATTATCAAAATCTAATGTTGTTTTGATTGCAGAAGACTTTTTGCTGTTTGCCATTAAAAGTTATCATTATCAAAATATGATTTTTTTTCCCACAAAAGTAGAGATCTCATACTTTACAAAAGTTGACGTCTGATCAATTTTGCTTAGGTTATTTTCTACATGCTTAATTTAGTATTTACATTGTGCATTTCCATTTTTAATTATTGCCTTGTAGATTACTTCAGTCTTTTATTTGTGTTGCAGGTACACTTTGCGCAGTGCTGAATATAGGTTATACCTTGAAAGAAATCTAGATATCATTGAAGACAACACTGAAAAAGAAAAAGCAGAAATTTTGAATGAAAATAACTCAGAGATTTCATTTGGCAAGTCTTCAAGAGTATCTGATTCTCCTGGAAGAATCAATACTCATGACAATCTTGAAAAGCAAGATCAAGCATTACGTGCAGATATCAGTATCAACAATCTTGGGGAGTTAACAACTGAAGTTCAAGAATACATTTCCTACATGCAATCTCGTATAAATCTTGCAGAAAAGGTATTAAGACCACTTATTTCTTGGAAAAGCATTGTGGAATTTGTCATGGAGAAAAATAAAATTACTTAGTGGGAGTTAGGCATCACAGATCTCTTCTTGAATAGATCTTTGTTTCAGAGTTCATAATGAATTCAATCTATACTAACTGCCATACATTGCAACTCTTAACTTTATTGTCTAGGGCCCTATGCTACATCACATTCATATGCACGCTTATTATAAATTTTCGTGAACCAATGATCCATTAATCTCCATGATTATGGTTTTCTGTGTGCTTTTGTACTTACAGGAGCTGCATGATATCAAGAGGAGAAATTCTGCCTTGCAGATGCAACAGTTTGTTGGAGAGGAAAAGAATGATTTGTTGGATTATCTAAGATCATTACAACCTGAGAAGGTTAGTGAGTTTTTATGTATGTTTGTAACATTTACAAAAGTGTATAATTAGCCCAGCTTGTTAATTTCTATTAACTAGCAGAATTTGGATTCTATATAATTGGGTGCTAATGCCTCATTATAGGTATAATAAAACCCTTTTTTTAACTGTAACGTTGACCACAAGCTTGCATTAGTCAATATTTTCAGCTACCTATTCAATAATCATCTACAACATCTGTTACAAACTCATGTAAGTTCACTCAGTAGGTCCTGCTAACAGAATGTTGGCATAAAAATATAAATTTCCATGTGTTAATTTATTGCCAAATACAATATGTGCTATCAAAAAAAAAAAGTTGTTGCCATGTGACCAAAAGGTCACGGGTTTGAATCTTGGAAACAACCTTTTGCAAAAAGCAGGGTAAGTCTGTGTATAATGGATCCTTCCCCGGGACCCCGCATGGCAGGAGCTTCGTGCACCGGGTTGTCCTTTTTTTTTTTTTTTTTACAATATGTGCTATCAGAACGATTTTATAGAGTTAGTAATATTTGTCAACTTCTATAGAGAGAACTCACAAAAAATACTCTCTACAATTATCCTCATAAACATTATGATCATATAGGTGTTTCACGTTTCTTCTTGGAAGTTCTTATTTTGGTTATATGATATGGCACTTTTACTATAACTCAACCATACCTAATGGGCTTCCCAGTTCAAGAAGTCCTTGCCACTAAAGGATTGGTAAAGGTCAATGGCAGCCATATCTCTTATAAGTGAGATGATGTTGGATCTACAAAATCAGCATATTATGCGCTAGAGTAATTGTATTCATGCACATATATAGTAGGGGTGAGAGGGAGTATAGGTTATCTGATTCGAAGTCCTAAATAATGAAGGCCTTTGCTTATGGAGGTACAAGCAACTTCCAGTGTAACTAAATGCCTCCCTGTTCAAATTGTCTAGTTTCTTTGACTTCTTCAATATCCTGATTAACAAGATTAGCCTTTTGAAACTCTTCTATGGTTTTTCCTTTTGTGCATTCACATTGGGGCTTGCCTATGAGATCCATTGATTTTGAAATGTCCGTAAACTCTTTTAGATAAATACTCCGTGTGTTGAAACAACAAGCTAATCTTCCTGTTCTTCCAAGAGTACTTGTACATGTTTCAAGCAAATAATAATAATATAGTTTCCCTTGCTACTTTTTTCTACCGAGATTAAGAACACATTTTATATAATGAACTTTGGTGTATTTACTGCATATTGCCTATAAAAATAGTAGTGAAATATTTTTACTTGTATTATCTATAAACTTAATTAAAATTGAAGCTACATTTTGAAAGAAAAAAATGATGAAAGATACTTGAAAGCTTATTTCTGTTTTAGTATTTCCTACTCTTTTTCCCTGCTGTTAGGAATGTTTTGGATAACATATTTCACAGCTTTTTAAGATGGTTGCAACCCGAGTGACCTTTGTTCAGATAATGAGAACAACTGATTTCTCCATGAATGCTGATGCTTGCCTTGGTTCTCTTGACCCTCTCCAGAGTTCACATTGGTGGGACTCTTTTTGCTCATTGAATTTGCTTTTCTTGTTTCTATAACAGCGTATAATTTGTCCAGGTTGCTGAACTTTCAGAGCCGACTTGTCCTGGTGTAGAAGAAGCAATCCACTCAGTTGTGCATGGCCTCCTTGCAACTCTTTCTCCAAAGATGCATTCCAAACCCCCTTATCTCTCTGATAATCCAACAAGTGGAACCTTAGGCGTTGGTAAAGATGACCATGAGGAACTTGTTGAGAACACTTCCACACAATTTCAGCCCATTATATCCATCCCCCGGGATTATCTTGCACGCCTTCTGTTCTGGTACTACAAATTATTATTTCATTGAAGGCATACTTTTGATTAGGCTAGTGAACTGTGACCTTTGTTTCAATTTAGTTACTTAAATTTAAATTGCTATAGCTAAATTGTTTTTATGTTTGTGGTTCTTTTGAAAGGGTGCATAACAAAAATGCCCTTTTGATTTCGTGTACAATGAAGATGGTTATTCTCTTAAACATACTGTTAGAATTTAGAGAAATTCCAGATCAAACTAGAAGTAGAATTTCCTAAACTCAAGTAAACGTTCTGAATCTAAATATTTGAATTGAGATGAAGGTCAAACTTCAACCTCTATACTAAAACTCTCCCTAATGATATCTTTAAGCCCTTGTTTTCTTGTGGTCAGGTGCATGCTAATGGGTCACTACATCAGAGGCCTCGAATACCGTCTTGAGCTGATGGAACTTCTGACAATCCCTACTGAGACAGACTATATCATATGAAGGCGATTCGGTTGCTTAACCTTGCTTCTTTGGTTCAGTAGAGAAAAAACATATGAAGAAGCTTTTCAACCCCTTGCACTGACGAGACGAACCACTCTTGTTAAGTTTGCACAAGTTCACATCAATCATTTGGAAGTCGAAGATGGTCTTTAGATTTGGTGATTGTAGATACTGATGACAAAAGATTTGAGAAATCAGAAATATGTATTTTTCAAACATCAACCTTTGTAAATTACCATTCTCAACTAGTTAAGTTACATCTGTTCATTTCATTTTGGTATTTGGAGCCCAGAATGGATTCTTATTTGCAGACTAGTGGAATAATGTTTGAAATCAGATCCATTTTGTTACTAGTCTCGGTTGTTTGCAAATCAGTAATCGATTTTACTAGATTTTTGAAACCAGAGATCTATATCTATGCTGATAAACTGTTGATGCAAGCCTAGTCAATTATGATGCAAGGGTGTATGTTATAGTTTGCTTGGCTAGTTAAAGATATCCGAGTCGGGTAGTCTGGCTCGGTGTTAGTAACTGTGACTCACTCTAGCCATTTCATATGCGATGGTAACAAATATCATGTTCTTCTGTTGTTTGGAATAGAATAATTACTCTTGAAAATAGAAGAAGTTTAGATATCTAAAGCTTTTAATGATGTTAATGTATAATAACATTGGATCTCTAGTTGCCAAAAATTAATCAACAAATATTATTTTTGTTTTTGATAAATGATTGTCAGTCGATACTAATTAAATGGCATATAAGTTATCAATTGAACTTTCTGTTAATGGTGATTTTAAATTCACTATGAACATGGATAAAATCGTTATCGTATTAATTTTTTTCATGTCAAATGAATTAATATAAGTTATATTTTAAAGTTATTCTATTAACCTTTTCAGCTCATCACCAAGAACTTGTCTAGAATTAGAAATTTTTAGTTTTACAAATATTTGTTCGTAGAATTATGAAAAATATCACATAAAAAAAAAGTATATTAAGCTCAAATCTGGATGCCATTTATTTAGATTCGTATACGTATACCATACTTTGCTGAATAAATAAATACTAATTTTAAATATATTTTACACACATCCGTTTAACATTTGTCCAGTTTAATAATTCTAATTAATGTCGATGTTGCGAATGGTATCAATCATGGGGTTGCCAAAATTTCATTTGTGAAGCAAATTTCGCTTACAGAGATTGATGGCCTGTTAATGTCTGCGGCTTAATTGTCAGCAATATGCCTGTTCATACATACATGGATGGATAAGGAAAACACGTGTGGTGCAAGCGTGTTTGATCGAAATGAGACGGCGTAAAATACCTTCCCACGTCATATCATACTCGGTTTCTTGATTCACTGATCGTGTCTCAGATAGAGATGATCTATTAGGTATGTGATTTTGACATTGACAGTGTTAAGACTTTGATTTAGTAAAAAGTAATTTTAAGTGGTGTTGTATGTCAAAAGAAATGTTAGTAGTCGAATCAGGGAAGAGATCCCTGGTACAAATATTCTAACATTTAAGTCAATGATCGAGTCGAGTATAATGAACAATAAGAAGAACAATAACTATGAGTATGTAAAATTACATAACATCGCATACTTATATCTATAGATGAAAACTATCTTTTATAGTGTTACTATTTGTTTATGCATGAATCTTAAAGTGCTTTTAAAAAAGGATAGATCATACAAATACTCTGACACCTTTTCTAAATGGACGCACAATCTCTGCGTTTGGCAGACTGAAAGCTTCTAGTGTACAATTTGTATATAGAATATCTTCTGTCCTCCATGACATAAAATGTCAAAAAAGAATATGATGTCGTGGGTTGAGAGGCCCACAAATATCCTCACCTGGCAAGCTGATCGAGTCCTTCGTAAAGTCGGACCGACTATTGCTTGCAAGAGCCATGGGGTCGGATTCGGGGGATGCTGTCTGAGGTTCCTCCTCTACTCGGCCTTTCAGTTTGGCCACTTAATTCAATCAGACCAAGTATTCAGTTTGTCCGATCGAACCATAGGTACGTTCGACTGGATGACTCGATTGGAATAGTTAATCATAGTAGCCCAAGTAATGAAGAGGACTTTGCTCTAGAGGGTATCGACTTGGCTCGGAACTTCAGCCATAATGAGGGGCTCAGGGTCCGACCAGCCAAAGAGTACGAACCAATGACCACTGGGTTAAGACAATTGTATGCAATGGCCTTGAATGCTGACACTCTTTGACTCTAACTGTCATACCATCCAGCCTCCTTGACTTTGACACAACTTAGAGGCTTTATCTTATTCACCGCATCACAAGTCTCTCCCTCAAGTCAAGTTGAAGGAGGTTGTCGATCTGACTGACTAGACACTTGTATTGTTGTTGCCCCCTGTCTTTCGATTGTATGCTTGCACTTTGTTGTAACGCCTGGCTCAAGACGATGCTACACTTATTGTTGATGACTCTAGTGTCCTTTGCCTCCTGGCAGGACACTCCTCCTTCGTATCATTGCTCGGCTCGAGCTGACGTCATTTTGTTGCCTAGGAAACATGACATGTCTTATACTAATTAATGCCCGATATGATGAATACACCTTTTTATCATAAGCTTGCTTATTGTCCTCCATCCCTCATAAATACGTCCTATGTCATGTTGACACGTGTCACATGCCTGCGCTACGGAATATTCGATGTGACAAGTGACTATTGAGATTCGATGTGACAGTTGATAATTGAAATGCAATTGATCCGGCAGTAAGGTAAGGGGACCCCCTCTGGAGGGGAGTCAACGCCATGTGAAGGTCAAAGGGCAAAATGGTCAGCCTAAGGTCTGGCCATTTGGATAGGAGTAGGGTTAACAGGCCGACCGGCCTAGCGAGTCCGAGCGTAATCAATAACCCCCCTGACGAGAGTCTGGTTTCCGACGCTCAAGGTGAAAAGGGTAGTCGGGGCCGAGCGGGTAGTCCGCTCGGCCAAGGCATAAAGCAGCATGGGCGGGAATAAGCTCGTCTTAGCACGCGACTGGGAACCTGCCCGGTCGGACCAATACCTATGCTCGGTCGGGAGTAACGTGCTGGCTGAACAGCTGGACGCTCGGCACGGAGAAACGAGACCAGACGACAGAGGGAACAATGGGAGCATCATCCTCAAAAACACCTGTCACTGACAACTGGTATGTTCAGCGACCAGGCCATAACACAGAAGCCTAAGACGGAATGGTCTGCCGTCCCATCAGAGAGATGCTCAGACTGTAGCAGTATGGTGTCAGGCATGCTCTGTTGGCAAGCCCATACCGAGGTAAGGTGAGGTACACGTGTACGCCTCGATGGGAGTGCCCAAGCCTCCCCATAGCTCTATATATATGAGAGCCCCCAGACTTGAGATGGGTATGCAATCTCTGATTCCCAACGCCGCTTTTTCGCTTGCCTCTTGTCTGACTTGAGCGTCGGAGGGTCGTCGTCGGGAAACTCCTCTCGGCCCGACTTCTTTGCAGGTAGCGGTGGAGATCCACATCACCAGCCGGAGATAGCGGAGAGCGCCACGTTCCCAGCGTCCATCCACTCATCACTCGAACAGGATCAACAATGATCTAGATTAAACCTCTCTTCTTCCTCCCCTTGGTCGAATGGTTGAGAGCGACCTTCACTAGAGTTTTTAAGTTTCACCTTCTGATATAACTTTATAGTTTTATCAATCATCTTGTTCTTCACATTCTCCTCTCTGTTGTCGTCGGTGATTCTTTAAGCCTTTTGCTTTCACCATAAGTTCATTTTCTTCCGTCCTCTGTTCATCTTTTTTCCTCCATGGCTTCCTCTCCCCTCGTCGCTATCCACGAGCTCTGGTATACCTCCATCGCCTTTGACTTCAATGGTGAGGAGGTGGAGCATATACATTTCTCCAATCACATTCCTCTTTATCATTGCATCGTCATCCCCTTTGGTAACGTTTGCCCCCATCTTCCTTCGGTCAGCTTTCTTGCTTTTCTCAAGGACTAGTTCTCGTCCGACCTTTGTTTTCCTATGCACTTAGTCTTCTCCAAAGTTTGATATTATTTTCATATCCATTTGAAACAATTAGCATCTAATTCCATTAGGTTACTGTGTGGGGTCATCATTGTCACGCCCCAGGTAGTCCCTGCCAAAAGAAATTTCGGCAGCATCTCCCCTGTACGGGTGACAATATGAATCCCAGAATACATATATCACTCCTCGGCCCACACGACCGGAACAATACAATACAAATAACAACAATCCAAGCAATTATATATATCTAATCCACGCAGTTTATATAAACAATCCACGCAATTTAATACAGCGTCCGACTGTCAATAAAAATTTATAAAAAGGAAAGACGATCGAGAAATCATCGCAGATATATGTAAACTCCTACTCCACAACAACGAAGAAAACACAATCAACGAAATAATGGAAATACCGCAGCGGAAAATAAGAGTAGCAAACCCAAAAGTCAACATAAAGTCCAAGTACAAAAATCCCACATCACCGGTATATGCATAGAAACAATAACAAAAATCAACAATGAGAAATCCTTGCGACAAGGGGGCTAGCGACTGGAATCTCCCCGATGGCCTCAACATGAAAAGTAGAAATATAACGGTGTGAGTCCAAAGAACTCAGCAGGTAATCCAATAGATATGTACAATAACATATAACTACCGACAACAAACCTAAGGTACAGTATTCTAACAGTATAACCTATAGTACAGTCTCCTAACAGTATAACAAGTATCCATAGCTGAGTAAACTGTAGTAACCAACAATAAGCATGTAATATAGTCTACAACACAAATAATAAGAAATGCATAACTGAAATAAACTGTACTCACTTGTGAGGCTGAACATATGACTGTGAATATACACAGATAAAAATAGTCATAACAAATAAGCATGTATCCTATATGCATGTCAATCATATGTAGTCACCCAAAATGCATAATCCAATATACAACAATCATAATAAATGCAATATGTGCATATGATGCAAATGACATGTCCTGGTCACCCTTGACGCAGTCAGCTATCTCACACACAATGGTGAGACCGAGTGGGTAGGGTTGTGGCATCGTGCACTCTGCCATCACTACCCCTGAACAGTGACCGAGTGGACGGGATGCTGTCGGAGTACACCTATCCTCCTACCTCAAACATAGTGAGGGAGCGCAATGCTCTCATCTCTCGGTACACGATGACCGGGAGGGATCTCGGCGTGCTACCACGCTGTCATCACACTACCCATGAGCGTCCCAGCGTTGCACCACTAAGCAACCTACCATACACACCCTGAGTGTTGTGCCACTACCCATGCAGTGGTCACGTTGTGTGTAGGCTCATGTAGCTGGCCGAGGAGCTAAACAATAATGGAGTCGTCAATTGCCCAGTATGCAATCATGCGAGATGGTGCATGCGGCTACAATATGTCATACCTGAACATAGCCTCCTCCATATATATGTGTGCCGAAAAGGTAAACGCATATATATAATCATGATATAACCAGCATAAATCCAAGAACATCACATATAACAATGATATAAGTATCATGCACCCAAGGACACGTATCAAACATGTAAAGCAACTAATCCAGTATAGTGAAGCACTATAAATACATATATCTCTATGAACACAGATAAACATAGCAAGAAAGAAAAGTATACTAGACTAAGGTATAACAGCTATCAGTAGAAGCATATATCCTGTATCAACTAAACTAAAACCAGGGAAGTGCCTAATCTACCAATTACTACTAGTTATATGTAAACTACACATATCATAAGACAATATCGAAAAGATAAATCAAAGGGTACCCGCCTCAAATAGAAGGTACTCTCATGCAATCCCAAGTCGAGACGTTTGTCTCAAATCAGAGTCTTGTGTCAAACAAACAATATATATTTTATTTAGCTAAATCCAAATGAATAGCTAAATAAAATCCCTAAAATTAAATTAGGGCAAAACCCTAATCAACTCAACCTTAATCTAGCTAATTAAATCTAACGGTTAATTAGGGTTAGTTACCTAATCCCTATTCACCAATTAGATTAGAAATTTAAACTTAAATCAATCTAATCATAAACCCTAACTCAAATCTACACACGATCAAGTAATACAACCATAATCCACATCTAAGTAGCTCACAGAGAATAGAACTCACCTCACTGATCTAAAGCCTCTGCCGACAACACAGTGAGAGGAATTCCCTTGCTAGATCAAAGAAACCACAGCAAACTCTGCTGAAATTCTTCCCCACTTCAATTGAGACCTCAATCACAGCAAAGAAGGGAACATCCAAGAACCGATCTGTGGGTTACAACTGTTGGTTGCTACTCAGAAAACCTAGAGGTTCCACTGTACAAAAATTTGTACAAAGGTCTGAACCTTTTCCTAGCTACCATGTGTTCTTTTAAATTAAATTTTGGATCGCCTGCGGAACTTAACACGTTTGATCCAAAACTTAATCTATTTGTTCTTTTAGGTTTTGACTTGGATCTCCTGCGGAACTTAACACGTTCGACCCAAGTCACTTTAAGTTATTAATTCCATTAAATATTAATTTCCATAATTGGTTCCCAGTACTGACGTGGCGAGGCACATGACCTTCTTGGATATGGGAGCAACCACCACCGACTAGACAAAACCTTTTATGGAAAGCTAATATTTAATTTCCTAAAATAACTTTAGGTTAACCGAAAAGAACAATCAAATCACAAAGAAAAGAAAAACAAAAGAACACTATATCGAAAACAAATTCGAAACTCTAGAATCGTATGCCTCTTGTATTTAGTATTATTTCCAAAAATAACTAGTATGATGCGGAAAGAAAAAATACTAGTTATACCTTTTAGAAAAACCTCTTGATCTTCTACCGTATTCCTCTTCTAACCTCGGACGTTGTGTGGGCAACGATCTTCTAAGATGAGAAACCACCAAAACACCTTCTCCTTTCTTCAAATTTCGGCCAAGCACAAAGCTTCCAAAAGATGAAGATCTTTTCCACCAACCAAGCTCCAAGGGATGTAGGCTTTCTCTCCTTCTTCCTCAAGCTAGATCCGGCCACCAATTAAAACTCCATAGGCATGAAGAGGTTCGGCCACAAAGAGAAGAAGAAGAGAAGAAGGAAGGGCCGGCCACACCACCAAGGAAGAGAGGAAGAAAAATAGAATAGAGTCGTTCACCTTGAAGCCTCCTCTACCCCCTCTTTTATAATCCTTGGTCTTGGCAAATAAGGAAAATTTTAATAAAAATTTCCTTAATTCTTTTTCCATTGAAAAGAAAAATTATTTAATTAAAAATAATTTTCTTTTTCAAATACAATGGCCGGCCACCTCAAGCCCCAAATCAAGGAAAGTTTTAATTAAAACAAGAATTAAAACTTCCTAATTTGTTTCCGGAAATTTATAAAAATTTCTCTAGTAATTTAATCCCTTCATGATTGGTTTATAAAAAGGAAATTTAATAAATTAAAATATTTCTTTTAAACATGTGGATAAAAAGAAAGTTATCTCTAAAAATTAAAATCTCTTTTAATCTACAAATAAGGAAAGATATCAAGTCTTTTCTTAATCTTTTGTAGAAACTAATAAAAGAGAATTATTAATTTTTAAACTTTCTTTTAAATCATGAACATGGTTAAAAAGGAAAGTTTTCTTAAAATTTAAAATCCTCCTTTAATCAACAAATAAGGAAAGATTTCAAATTTTAAACTCTCTTTTAAACATGTAGATGATTTACAAATAAGGAAAGTTTTTACCAAAAATTAAAACCATCCTTTTAAACCACAAATAAGGAAAGAGATTAATCTCTTCTCTTAATCTTTTGTAGAAAGCTATAAAAGGAAATTTTTAATTTTTAAACTCTCTTTTAAAATCATGATATCCACATAAGAAATAATTTTAATAAAAATCCTTTTTAATATTCTAGTGGCCGGCCACCTAAGCTTGGGACCCAAGCTTTGGCCGGCCACCTACATGACTCATCCACTTGATCTTGGCCGGCCCCATTGGATGGGTAAGAAGGTGGGTATGAGGTGGGTATAAATCTCTATATACTAGAGGCTACGATAGGGACCGAGAGGAGGAATTGGTTTTGGTCTCCCGATGAAATTAAGCATCCCGTGTTCGCCCCGAACACACAACTTAATTTCATCAATAATAATTCATTCCACTAAAGAACTATTATTGAACTACCGCACCAATCCCAAATTACATTTTGGGCTCCTTCTTATTATGAGTGTGTTAGTCTCCCTGTGTTTAAGATAACAAATGCCCACTAATTAAGTAAGTTACTGACAACTCACTTAATTAATATCTAGCTCCAAAAGTAGTACCACTCAACTTCATCATCATGTCGGACTAAGTCCACCTGCAGGGTTTAATATGACAATCCTTATGAGCTCCTCTTGGGGACATTCTCAACCTAGATTACTAGGACACAGTTTCCTTCTATAATCAACAACACACACTATAAGTGATATCATTTCCCAACTTATCGGGCTTATTGATTCATCGAACTAAATCTCACCCATTGATAAATTAAAGAAATAAATATCAAATATATGTGCTTGTTATTATATTAGGATTAAGAGCATACACTTCCATAATAACTGAGGTCTTTGTTCCTTCATAAAGTCAGTATAAAAGGAACGACCTCAAATGGTCCTACTCAATACACTCTAAGTGTACTAGTGTAATTATATAGTTAAGATAAACTAATACCTAATTACACTACGACCTTCCAATGGTTTGTTCATTTCCATCTTGGTCGTGAGCTACTATTTATAATTTATAAGGAACCAATAACATGATCTTCTGTGTGTGACACCACACACCATGTTATCTACAATATAAATTAATTGAGCAACTACATTTATCATAAATGTAGACATTTGACCAATGTGATTCTTATTTCTAGATAAATATTTATACCAAAAGCTAGGCTTTTAGTATACACTCTAACAACAACAAGTATTTGGATCCGATCTCTCCCTCCTAGTTCAGAACCGAAAGAAGATTATCACCAGGACGAAGAATTCATCGAAGTCCTTGAATCTACAGAATTCCCAATGTTACCTCAATTGATCATTTCCAGAAGGATCACCCGCTCCGCTCCGTGAAACAGCGTACCAGGGATTCCTCTGACCCCTCAATCAACAACAACAAAGAAAGGATCCAATTCCTGACCTGGGATCGCCAACAATCAGAGAGGAAACAAGCAAGAATCGGGAAAAAAGACTCGATCTAGGGCACAAATCAGAGAACAGAAAAGAGGAAGGATCGATCACTGACCCTCAGAGCCCTAATTGTCTATTCACGCTGGCGATCAGATGACAAAGGCTCGACCCAGTGGCGTCGGATCGGGGAAGAAAGGTCGACAGTCGGCTAGAGGAGACGCGACGCCGTGTCTGTGATCCGAAGAGGAATAGCGCCGCCTGGATCTGAGCTCAACGGCCGCCGATGCCGGTAGAGGAAGATCGCCGAAGCTGGAAGCCCTAATTCCGTCGACATCGTTTGTCCGCGAGAGAGAACATTGATGGAAGGGAGTTCGCGTCGGGGCAGAGAGGAAGAAGGAAATGGTTTCGGGTGGATCGACGTTTGGGAAGAGAAATAAGAGAAAGAAAAGGATTTATAATTAAAAACATTTCCTCACCTAAACGGGTATCCCAAACAGGCTTTATCTGAACCCACTGATCGATCCCCTCAAAACCCTCCGTACAAGCTCCGAAAAATTCCCAGAAAATTTCTAAAAATTCTGGAAAAAATCTATATGGTTATTTCCCAAATAATCTTATTAATTGAATTTTCCAATATCTTACATTCTCCCCTATTAATAAAAATTTGGTCCCCAAATTTTCTATAACCAACAACAAACACTAGAATATAACCAAACAGTATAAATGCTGAAAGGAACTCTAACCCACATACCTCAAGTAAAAAGATGGGGGTATCGAGCTCAGATCGTATCCTCCAGCTCCCAAGTAGCCTCCTCGTCAGAATGATACTGCCATCCGACTTTAACCAGCCGAATCGTCTTGTTCCGCAGTTGACGCTCTCTGTGGTCCAGAATCCGTACCGGAACCTCCTCGTAAGTAACGTCAGGCTGGATGGGAACTGATATATCTGACAGAACATGTGATGGGTCGGATACGTATCTCCTCAGCATAGATACATGGAATACATCGTGAATGCCTGCTAAAGATGGTGGTAGCGCCAGACGGTAAGCTACTGCTCCAATCCTATCTAAGATCTGGAACGACCCAATATATCGTGGAGCTATCTTACCTCGAAGACCAAATCTCTTCACCCATTTCGTGGGTGAAACTCTCAAAAATACATGGTCACCAGTAGAGAACTCCAGGGGTCTCCGTCTCCGATCAGCATAACTCTTTTGATAGTCCTGAGCCTCTGCCATCCTCCGTCTGATAGTACGAACCAACTGTGCCTCCTGCTGAGCTCTTTGAGGTCCTAGCAGCTGGACCTCCCCAACCTCCTCCCAGAGGGTGGGTGTCCGACAAAGTCTACCATACAACGCCTCAAACGGTGCCATCTGGATAGCCGAATGATAGCTGTTGTTGTAGGCAAACTCCACCAAGGGTAGGTGGTCCTCCCAACTGCCTCCGAAATCCATAACGCAAGACCTCAGCAAGTCCTCCAAAGTCTGAATGGTCCGTTCTGACTGTCCATCTGTCTGCGGATGGAATGCCGTACTGAAACGGAGCTGTGTGCCTAAGGCCCGCTGTAGACTCTACCAGAATCGGGACGTAAACCGTGGGTCTCTATCCGATATAATGCTCAACGGAACACCATGCAATCTGATAATCTCTCGACAATATAGCTCTACTAATCAATTCAGAGAATCAGTCTTCTGGATCGTTAAAAAGTGTGCAGATTTGGTTAATCGGTCAACGATTACCCAAATTGCATCGTGGCCTCGTTGAGTCCTAGGCAATCCTATCACAAAATCCATAGTAATGTGCTCCCATTTTCACTCTAGAATAGGGATCCTTTGAAGTAAACCAGCAGGTCTCTGGTGCTCAGCCTTCACCTGCTGACATACAAGACATCTAGCTACAAACTCCACGATGTCTTTCTTCATACCGTTCCACCAATAGGAACGCCTCAAATCACGATACATACGAGTTCCACCTGGGTGGATAGCAAATCTAGAGCGATGAGCCTCCTGAAGTAACTCCTCCATGACCGGGTGAGACTGAGGTGAGACTGAGGCACACATAATCTACCTCAGAAATAAACAATACCCTCATCATCTCGTGTAAACTCGGTCTGCTCTCCGAAAGCTATTTGGCTGCTAATGAACTGTAAATACTGATCTCCGGCCTGTGCCTCTCGGATCCTCATCCTAATCGACGACTGAGCAACCATGGTAACAAGAATACCCTGCTCTGTTCGTCCCTACTCCTCTAGGCCCAACTCAGAGAATCCCTGAATCAAGTCCGTGACTATAACTCTGTGGCAAGCTAAAGTTTCTCTGGACTTCCTGCTAAGTGCATTGACAACCACATTTGTTTTACCCGGATGGTAGATAATAGTACAATCATAATCCTTCAGGAGCTCCATCCATCTCCTTTGTCGGAGATTGAGTTCCTTCTGTATGAAAATATATTTGAGACTCTTATGATCAGTAAGAATCTCAAAAGTAATACCATAAAGATGATGTCGCCAAATCTTCAAAGCAAAGATAATAGCGACTAACTCTAAATCATGTACTGGGTAGTTCTTCTCATGCTCCTTCAACTGATGAGAAGCATAGGAGACTACTCTGCCGTGCTGCATTAGAACAATGCCCAATTTCTGTAGAGATGCGTCTGTATAAAGTACGAATCCGTCCTCTCCGGAAGGTAAAACTAAAATTGGTGCCGATACTAATCTCCGCTTCAGCTCCTGAAAGCTGATCTCACAAGCCTCTGACCAAGTGAACTTCATGCCTTTTCTAGTTAGACGTGTCAATGGCATAACAATACTGGAGAAGCCCTCAACAAATCGTCTGTAATATCCAGCCAATCCCAAGAAACTACGGATCTCCTGGACTGACTTCGGTTGCTCCCATCTAGTGATAGCGTCGATTTTCTGAGGATCTATTGAAATACCTCATCTTGACACCACGTGTCCCAGAAAACCAACTGAGGATAGCCAAAAAGCCACTTACTGAACTTCCCATACAGATGATGTCGTCGCAGAGTCTCCAAGACTATGCGAAGATGCTGCGCATGTTCCTCCTTGGAACGTGAATAGATCAATATGTCATCAATAAACACGATAACAAACTAATCTAGATACTCCAGAAAGATACGGTTCATCAGATCCATAAATACTGCGGGAGCATTGGTAAACCCAAATGTCATTACCAAAAACTCATAATGTCCGTATCTAGTACGAAATGCTGTCTTCTGAATATTTGAATCTTTGACTCTCAGCTGATGATATCTGGACCGCAGATCAATCTTAGAATACACTGATGTATCTCTGAGCTGATCAAATAAATCCTTAATCTATGGCAAGGGGTACTTATTTCTGACAGTCACTGCATTCAGCTGCCTATAATCGATGCACCACCTCAGAGTATCATCCTTTTTCTTGACGAATAATACTGGAGAACCCCATAGAGATGCACTAGAGCGAATGAATCCCCTATCTAATAACTCATGGAGCTGAACCTTTAGTTTGTCCAACTCTTTTGGCGCCATACGATAAGGAGCTTAACTCGTCCAGTATCTGGCGAGGGTAGAGGTGGTAGCACCGCCAAAGGCTACTGAGTTTGAGCCTGAGCCTGAGCCTGCCACTGAGTCGGTACTGGATACTGAGCCAGAGATAGGCTGCAGTAGGTATTGAACCGATGGTTGGGGCTGTAACTAATACTGTACCAATGGTTGAGGCTGCAACTGATACTGTACCAGTGGCTAAGGCTGCAACTGATATTGCCCCTGTGTTAGATACTGAGGTCCCGAAATAGAATTCTGGGACTCTATAAGGACACCTGAATGCTCCTGACCGTGCATGCCATATGCAGCCGCTGCAGGGGGAGTTGTCTTCTGCTAACGATACGAAGATTGAGCTTTCGACCCTCCTTACTGAGTCCCGGACTGACCAAACTATCCTCCTGAAACAGAAACTCCGGAAGCTACATGCTGAGCCTTCAGCGAACAGTCTCGGCTCAAATGTCTAGGCAATTTGCAATAATAACAAACTGACTGTCCCAGAGTACATGCCGAGATGATGTGATCTCGGGATCCGCATCGTGTACAGTGAGAGTCACCGGTGGACTATTTCCGGTTCTACTGAGAAGACCGGGAACGTCCTGACTTCTGGGGTCGGCCAGATGACCCAAAAGTACCCTGACCCGTCTGAGTGTGACTGCTCTGCTGCGGTCCCGTAATCTGTGGCTGCTGGATCTGTCCGGAAGTCCGATCAGTCTGCTTTCTCTTCTTGTCTACGTTCACTCTCTGATGAGCAGACTCAATCATAAGAGCTCTATCCAGTGCCTCTGTGTATGATGAACTCCCAAAACCTAGACAAACTGAAGCATACGAGATCTATCCTCGGCAACTAACTCAGGACAGAATCCGGTCAACCGATTAAATTCAACATTATATTCCATCACTAAGCGGTTATTCTGTCAAAGACTCAGGAAATCCTGGCGATGTATCATCTGATACGCCCGGGGAAAATACTGACTCTTGAATGCCTCTCTAAATCTCACCCATGTAATATGCTGCTCGCATATAATCGAGCGCTGCGTGTCCCACCAGATCTCTGCCCCATCTCGCAGGTGGTAAGCAGCCAACTCAGCCTTCTCCCACTTGGAGCAGGCCATATAAAAGAATGTCCGCTCTATAGTCTCTATCCAGGACTGAGCTATGCTCGGATCAGTCTCCCCATGGAACAATGTGAATCGTCTCTTCACCGACTCTGCCAAGGCTGGAATCCGTGCGCGCGCCGCAACTATATCAGTGGGAATCGCCGAGGAATTGGACAAAACCATCGGAGCTGATCCTATGGGTGGTACTGAGGGATAGGTCGGAAGTGGTAACACTAGTGCTACCGTATAAACTGGGGTGGGTACTGCTGGTGGAACTACTGAGTATGCATAAGTTGGGGCGACTGAGGATACGGTGGGTGATACCGGATAAGGAGCAATCGGTACTGATGGTGCGGGTGCCGAGTATGTAGTAACCGACACCGATATCTGTGGTGCCCAATACGTAGTAACAGGCTCGGCTAAAGGGACGGCCGGGTATACTGCGGGTGCTACTGATGGGGGAGGTGCTGGATATACCGACAGTGGTACCACTGGTGGTACTATCGAGGTAGATACCTCTGAAGTTGGAACCGTCGAGGTCTTATAATCCGATGTGCCTATAATATCCTGACGAGTCTGTCCCTGACGGATAGGCTCGACCCTAGCACATCTCTCTGGATACTCTATCTCCGGAGAATCTATCGCCCTCTTACGTGGTCGTCCATGTCTTGGTACCGGAATACGTGTATGTGTCATATCTGTAAACAAAATATTATCCATATATCACTACAGGTATAAGACTATAAAATTAGCTAATTTACCTATTTGTCGTCTGGAGATGTCCTGTCGCTGCTTAGTTCCCAAATAGAACCTCGTTAAAATATCTCAGAATTCTGAATAAAAAAATCGACGAAAATCCGTACAATCCAAAAATATCCAGATAAACTCGCAAAACTCCAACACACAAAAATCTGGAATTAGAGCCTAGCTCTGATACCAAATAAATTGTCACGCCCTAGGTAGTCCTTGCCAGAAGAAATTTTGGCAGCATCTCCCCTGTGTGGGTGACAATATGAATCCTAGAATACATATATTACTCCTCGGCCCACACGGCCGGAACAATACAATACAAATAACAACAATCCAAGCAATTATATATATCCAATCCACGCAGTTTATATAGACAATCCACGCAGTTTAATATACAACCTCCGGCTGCCAACAAAAATTTATAAAAAGGAAAGACGATCGAGAAATCATCGCAGATATATGTAAACTCCTGCTCCACTACAACGAAGAAAACATGATCAACGAAATAATGGAAATACCGCAGCTGAAAATAAGAGTCGCAAACCCAAAAGTCAACATAAAGTCCAAGTACAAAAATCCCACATCACCGGTATATGTATAGAAACAATAACAGAAATCAACAACGAGAAATCCTCGCGATAAGGGGGCTAGCGACTGGAATCTCCCCGACGGCCTCAACATGAAAAGTAGTAATATAACGGTGTGAGTCCAAAGAACTCAGCAGGTAATCCAATAGATATGTACAGTAACATATAACTACCAACAACAAACCTAAGGTACAGTATTCTAACAGTATAACCTATAGTACAGTCTCCTAACAGTATAACAAGTATGCATAGCTGAGTAAACTGTAGTAACCAACAATAAGCATGTAATATAGTCTACAACACAAATAATAAGAAATGCATAACTGAAATAAACTGTACTCACCTGTGAGGCTTGAACATATGACTATGAACATACACAGATAAAAATAGTCATAACAAATAAGCATGTATCCTGTATGCATGTCAATCATATGTAGTCACCCAAAATGCATAATCCAATATGCAACAATCACAATAAATGCAATCTATGCATATGATACAAATGACATGTCCTGGTCACCCTTGACGCCAGTCAGCCATCTCACACACAATGGTGAGACCGAGTGGGTAGGGCTGTGACACCGTGCACTCTGCCATCACTACCCCTGAAGAGTGACCGAGTGGACGGGATGCTGTCGGAGTACACCTATCCTCCTACCTCAAACATAGTGAGGGAGCGCAATGCTCTCATCTCCCGGTACACGATGACGGGGAGGGATCCCGGCGTGCTACCACGCTGTCATCACACTACTCATGAGCATCCCAGCGGAGCACCACCGAGCAACCTACCATACACACCCTGAGTGTTGTGCCACTACCCATGCAGTGGTCACGTTGTGTGCAGGCTCATGTAGCCGGCCGACGAGCTCAACAATAATGGAGTCGTCAATCGCCCATCATGCAATCATGCGAGATGGTGCATGCGGCTACAGCATGTCATACCTGAACATAGCCTCCTCCATATATATGTGTGCCGAAAAGGTAAACACATATATATAATCATGATATAAGCAGCATAAATCCAAGAACATCATATATAACAATGATATAAGTATCATGAATCCAAGGACACATATCAAACATGGAAAGAAACTAATCCAGTATAGTGAAGCACTATAAATACATCTATCTCTATGAACACAGATAAGCATTGCAAGAAAGAAAAGCATACTAGACTAAGGTATAGCAGCTATCAGTAGAAGCATATATCCGGTATCAACTAAACTAAAACCAGGGAAGTGCCTAATCTACCAATTACTACTAGTTATATGTAAATTACACATATCATAAGACAATATCGAAAAGATAAATCAAAGGGTACCCGGCTCAAATAGAAGGCACTCTCAAACAATCCCAAGTCGAGACGTCCGTCTCGAATCAGAGTCCTGTGTCAAACAAACAATATATATTTTATTTAGCTAAATCCAAATGAATAGCTAAATAAAATCCCTAAAATTAAATTAGGGCAAAACCCTAATCAACTCTGTTGGGATCTTAGATGGCTAGAGGGGGGGGGGGGGTGAATAGCCTCTATGAAAACTTAAACAAAATATTTCTTAAAGAGAAACTTGTTAGCACAGCGGAAGTTGAAAACTAAAACGAAAACGAAGGAAGAAAAGCACACACAGCAGACACAAGGATATACGAGGTTCGGGGATAACTTGCCCCTACTCCTCGGCGTGTCCGTAAGGAGGACGACTCCTTGATCTTTCGGTAGATCACACCCCGGACAAAATCCGGCTAAAGATGTCTCCTTCTCGGTGGAGCAACCTCTCAACAGAGTCTCAGTTGATTATAGAATTAAGCACAAGACTTACAGTGGCTGAGAAGAATAATCAGATGAGCTTACAGCCACGCGAAGAAAAACAGAGCAGAGAGCGCACAACGACCTTCTTAGCAAGGAGCTCACAGCTTCACCAACTTGCTTTCTCAAAGGATTGATCGCAAAGAAACAGAGAATCGGTTAACTTTTCTGAACCTCTCTTCTTCCTTCTTATGTCTCTCTGCTTCACTGGCTCGAATCACCGCTGCCTGCAGAATCGCTGCTGCCAACTAGGCGTAGCCAATCACCTCTCCTCCTCATCTGGTTCTCTGAACCCATGCCAATGGAAATCACTGGCATCTCTGGATACGAACCAATGAGTAGAGGTCAAACTGAGCGCAGCCCAATCGCAATCAGATTCGCCAGTGAACGTTGATGCCTCAAATGCATCTGTTGCAGCAAATCACAGTGTAAAGAGCACTTGTCTTCTTCTCTTAATGAAGCTTAATTTGAATTCAACCATGAGAGTGTGACCTGCAACCTGCAAGCTAAAAAGACTCACAGCAGATGGTTAAAAACAGATGGGTGAAAACAAATACGGCAATCAGAAAAAGTGCATGCAAAACAAACAATACCGTGGGTCGGTCTGCAGACCGATCCATGCTTTCTGAATCATCGCTGATCGGTCTCCGGCATCGATCGATGTCGCGCGAGTTCCGATCGATGCGGACCGATCGGGCACTAATCTGATCGGTCCGAGACCGATCAGATGTCGCTCTTCCCAAGCACTTACGCCTACGATCGGTCTCGGGCCGATCGGTAAACTCACGATGAGCTGCGATCGATTTACGATCGATGCGGGCCGATCGATGTCGCCGAGCCATCGATCGATTCTGATCGGTCGGCGCACCGATCGGTGTCCAAATTTCCTTTGGATCGGTGCCGACCGATCCGACTTCTGACTTCGATCCGGGTCGAGTCCTCTCTGACCTAGTCCGGAGAAACGAGCTCCCTAGCCCTCTCCGACTTCATCTGGTCCTAGAGAACGAGCTACCGAGCCCTCTCTGACTTCGCATGCCAAGCTTCCTTCTTGGACTTTGCAACACCAGATGTCCGATCACCCTTGATCCATCTGAATTTTCCCTTACCTGGCTTCACTCACCAGGACTTCCAATCTGCCTGGCTTCACTCACCAGGACTTTCCAACTGCCTAACATCCCAGTTAGGACTTTCTCAATCAGGTCAACCAAGTCAACCTAGATTAGGAATCAATCTGAGTTAAATATCTGATACAAACTTAAATCAGTGTCAACATCAAAACAACATCCAGGTCAGACTGTATCAACAATCTCCCCCTTTTTGTTGTTTGACAATACGATTTAAGTTTAGATCAGAAATGCTCATATACCCATAATTTTAGGGAAATCAGGATCCTCCCCCTAAGACGGATATACCTTAGTTATCTTCTCCCCCTTTTTCATATTGACTCGATGAAGTCAATTCATCGCTTAACTTAACTTAGTCAAATAGGTGCGAATTAGGTAAGAGGATTCAAAACGACTCAAAGTCATCCTCTCCCCTAAAATCAACCTTTCATTCATTTCTAAACTTAGTTATCTTCTCCCCCTTTGTCAAACACCAAAAAGGAGCGAACAAGGTAAGATAACTTAAAGAGCTCCCCCTTAATCCATACTGTCTTCTGCTTAATCCCCCTAGAATTCCTTCTAAGTGTATTTTAGGACAGTAAATGAATAAAGAAATAAAAGACATATGAAGAGTATAGTAACAACCAAGAAAAGAACAGCAAATATATAAGGAAGAATGAGTAGCATAACAGTAAGTAGCATACAACCAGGTCAGGCATAAGTATCTAGCAACCATCATCCAAAACATACAATCAATATGATCATCAAAAAGTATCAGTCATCTTCCTCAAGACGAGGAACATCTCCAGTGTCGGCTGGAGGAATATCTTCCGGAGGCGGGATGCTGCTGCTCGAAAGTGTATGGTCCGGGTGGTGCTGCGGAGGTGGGTATCTGGCCATCCACCCTCGAAGCAGTTGCTGAGTCACCAACTGCTGGCTGCGCAGATCGTCGTAGCGCTGGTCAATCCGTATGCGTAGTCCATCGAACTCAGCAGCCATCATCTCCTCGTGGCGATCAAAGCGACTCTCCAGCTCGGCGATCTGCCAGCGCAGATCAGGATCAGCCTCTCCATCGTCAGCAGCAGGAGGAGCAGCAACAGGAGCAACCTGTCGTCGAGGTAACTCACCTAGTGCCCTCCCATCCTTCCACCTAACTGCCCCATCCTGTCCTAAGATTCCAGACTTGGAAAATGTACGTTTCCCAAGTTGACAATCCTGCCTAACCATCTTGACCATCCTCCCCCTAGAGACGTCAACACCCAGGGTCTCAAGCCAATCAGTAATTACATGCCCATAAGGTATATAGATGGTGTAACCGCTTGGCTCGCTATGGGATATGATAGAAGTATAGACACTCGACATGACATCAAAGTCAAGACGCCTACGCAACCCGTAAAGCATCAGACAATGATATGGTCGAATCTCTGCCAATGGTTTAGAAGTAATAGGTAGAAGATAGTTTGTGACAATTTTGAAAAGAATGTAATCAGGAGCAGAAAGGTCAAGGGCTGCAAATGTAGGAAAGTCGACATCTAACTCATCTAATCCATCCGGTCTCGGATGTCCAAAGAAGTACTCATAAATCGAGTCAGATGAGACATCAAGAGGATGAGGCACGGGTTCAGGCAAAGAAGGATAGAATGAGAACACCATCCCCGAACACAAACGACAGCCTAAATAATCAAAGAAAGCAATTAAGCTGAAATCAACGGTTTGCTTAGCCACTCTCGATCTATAACTACCATCAATAGTCTGATGAAGGTTGTTATAGAATTCAGAAACTAGGTCAAGGTTGATATCCTTCTCTAAATATACCAAGGAATCAAGTTTATAGTAGGCTATGGTCTCCGTAATCGCTGGACAAAACTCATTCATGTATTTTTTATCGACTGATCTACATGGGAGCAACTTGAAGGTCCTTTCCTTAAAGGATTGTTCAAACTGTTGGTTGGGAAATCTTCCCAAACTGGATGGTTGAGGTCAGGAAGGAGCAGGAGCTTTGGATTTATCTTTGGACTTGGAAGTACCCTCACCTACTGGTTTCTTCCTAAGGGGTTAGGAACATGACACAGATGAAGCAAAGGAGCACAACCCGAGCACCACCCCAAATCACTGAATCAGTAAGAAATGAAACAAATGAAATACTAACGAGAAATAGAGCTGATGAAGTTACCTTGGAGCCATTTCTCTGGTTTTCGGAGAAAGAAAGAAATGCTGAGGCAGGAGGGAGTCGTCTAGGGTTCGGCGATCAAGGGGAAGAAGAAACGGGGGAAAAGAAAGTCGGCTAGGGCTTCGTAGGTAATGGGAAAGGAGGGAGTCGGGAGGAGTTAAAGCCAGGGATCGATCTATTCCCTGATCGGACGGCTGTTCGATCAGGAGAAATCCTGAACGATCAGATTCACCCGAGTGAATCGGCGACACCTGATCGGTCAGTGGACCGATCAGGGATCATCCTGATCGGTGCTCGGACCGATCAGGGGGCTTTCTTCATGCGCTGATCGGTCACTGGACCGATCAGATACCAAACAGAGAGTTTGGCTTCGTTCTGGATCGGTCGACAGACCGATCCAGACTTTCCTGATCGGTCTGTGGACCGATCAGTGTCTGATAACCCGATTTCAGTAATTTCAGTAACTGAAATACTGAGCCATGAAGTCTGAAGAATTCGGAACTCAAGAATTCATAATTTCCCTAAGACATACCCTAGAACTTAGGAATCACCAAACACTAATATATTCGAAATATGATTTCTTATGGCCTGAACTTGTTTATAATCCAAAAGTTTCAGACTCTTATCAAACAAAACCTCACACTAACTCCAACCATATGGAGTTCTGTCTTCTTGGTCCTTAGAAGTTCAAAACATATTTTTGCTAAACTCATCTCTATGATCAGGTTCAAATTTGTCAAAATATAAACAACTTGTCCTAATTTTTCAATCAAGGCATGAAAGCTGAAATTTTTGATCCTTGTTATGTTTAGTTTCAAGTTTGTCAAAATATATCCAAGTTGCTATTATTTCCTTTAACAACCTATCGTTTTATCAATCAAAGTCATGAAATGAACCAATCAACAATACCAATCAACACATCAACCATCAACCATAATTAGATAATTTCTAGGCAAAAGTCCAACCAAGATTCCTTGGTTGGAATATATGAGTAAGATCTAGGAGCCAAATACACATGAATTATGTAATGGCCTTCCCCATACTCAATTTATGTCTCTTCAACCTAATTATTCAAGGGATGCATGATACATTTTGAATAATTTCGTTGATCCTAGCATCTCACCCCATATTTAGCAAAAAAAAATAATTTGTTAAACCTTATAGTTTGTGTGAGATGTCCCCAAGTTGCCCAAATTAATTTCCCAATTTCTCTTGTCATTTTAACGGTCCTTATTGATCATGATGTGGTCAAAATGACTTATTGAGCCAAACACATTCCCAATTCCCTCCTTAAATGACTAAATTCATTTTCCGGAAGGGGTTTTGTGAAAATGTCGGCTAAGTTTGACTTTGACTCAACATATGTGAGTGCAATGTCTCCCCTAGCTACGTGATCTCTAATGAAGTGATGACGCACTTCAATGTGTTTGGTCCTTGAATGATGGACTGGATTTTTCGTTAGGTTTATTGTGCTAATGTTGTCACACAACACTTGCACTCCCTTATATGAAAGTCCATAATCTTCTAGAGTGTGAATCATCCACAACAATTGTGATACACTCTCTCCCATGGCAATGTATTCAGCCTCGGTCGTGGAGAGAGCAACACAATGTTGCTTCCGACTTGACCAACTAACTAATGATGAACCTAAGAATTGGCAACCCCCACTAGTGCTTTTCCGATCCAATTTGCACCCAGCATAATCGGAATCGGTATAGCCTATCAAGTCAAAAGACTCTGTACGAGGGTACCATAGACCTACTCGAATTGTGCCCTTAAGGTATCTCAATATTCTCTTAACTGCAATTAAATGAGATTCCTTGGCACAGACTTGATATCTAGTGCACATGCCCACAGCAAAAAGTATGTTTGGTCGACTAGCTGTGAGATATAGAAGACTACCAATCATGCTTCTATATTGCGTTAGATCAATTGGTTTTCCACTCTCATCATTGTCAAGGCGAGTGTTTGTTGCCATTGGAGTGGACACTTCCTTAGAGTCACTCATATTGAATTTTCTAAGCATCTCTTGAGTGTATTTTGTCTGATGGACATAAATTCCATCTCGAGTTTGTTTGATTTCAAGTCCGAGGAAGAATGTCAACTCTCCTACTAGACTCATCTCAAACTCACTTTCCATGTGAGAAATGAATTCATTCAAATAGCCCTTGTTATTTGAGCCACAAATTATGTCATCGACATACACTTGGGCTACAAAAATGTTTTCACCATCTCTACGCAGAAATAGTGTTGGGTCTATTTGGCCTCTTACAAAGCCCTTTTCTAATAGGTAAGTTGACAACCTTTCGTACCATGCTCGAGGTGCTTGTTTAAGCCCATAAAGAGCTTTCTTGAGCTTGTACACGTGGTTTGGAACTTCGGTATTCACAAACCCCGGTGGTTGTTCAACATAGACCTCTTCTTTGATGAATCCATTTAAGAAGGCTGATTTAACGTCCATTTGATAGAGCTTGAAACCTCTATGTGCAGCAAAAGCTAGCATCAAACGAATGGACTCTAATCGGGCCACGGGAGCATAAGTCTCATCATAATCGAGACCTTCGACTTGACTATAGCCCTTGGCTACAAGTCTTGCCTTGTTTCTTACAACTTCTCCCTTTTGATTTAACTTATTTTTGAAGACCCATTTAGTTCCAATAATGGTGGTCTTCTTAGGTCTAGGAACTAAGTCCCACACTTGGCTCCTTTCAAATTGACCTAACTCATCTTGCATGGCTAAGATCCAATCAGGATCGTGCAATGCCTCATCAACTATTTTCGGTTCAATCTTTGAAATCAATGCGACTTCATTAGACTCATTTCTAAAGAATGACCTAGTCCTAACCCGTTGTTGGATGTCTCCCACAATTTGGTCTTGGGGATGACTAGTGGCTAACCTAGACTGCCTTGGTGTTGGCGGTGCCTCATGAGTGGTCTCACTCGGCACAGGCAAGGACTCAATATCAGGCAAAGGATCAGATTGAGTTCTTTGTTGCCTTTGCTCATCAACATCAGAGTCAACTTCGACTCGTTCTTCATTTTGATCATTCAAACTTAGATTTCTAAGTTCAAATTGAATTTCTCCTACATCCCTTGGTTGATCATTTAAGTTAGGGATTTCTTCAAAAGCTACATCAGAGGACTCTTCAATCAATTTAGTCCTATTGTTGTAGACTCGATAGGCTTTGCTGGTAAGAGAGTACCCGACCAGTATCCCTTGATCAGCCTTAGCCGTGAACTTCCCAAGATGATCCTTGGTGTTCAAGATAAACACCTTACAACCAAACACCCTAAGATGTTTAATTATAGGCGGTTTCCCAAACCAAAGTTCATGGGGAGTCTTTCCTAAAAACCTATGTATTAAAACTCGATTTTGCACATAGCAAGCTGTATTCACAGCTTCAGCCCATAAGTAGCTCGGTAGTGAGTACTCATTGAGCATGCTTCGTGCAACCTCTTGTAGGACTCGGTTCTTTCTCTCCACAACCCCATTTTGCTATGGGGTCCCTGGAGTAGAGAACTCATGCCTATATCCCTTTTCTTGACAAAACTCTAAAAACCTATGATTTTGAAATTCCCCACCATGATCACTTCTAATGGTTTTAATTGTTGTCGATTTTTCATTTTCAGTTCTTCTACAAAAGGAAATAAAAATATCTATAGTTTGGTCCTTATGTTTCAAAAAGAAAGTCCATGTGTATCTAGTAAAATCATCAACGATTACCAAGCAATATCTACTTCCATTCAATGATATTACACTACTGCAATCAAATAGGTCCATGTGCAATAAATCTAAAGCAGTAGATGTACTTACAGTGCTTTTACCTTTATGAACAACTTTTGTTTGCTTACCCTTTTGACATGCATCACATAGTTTGGTCTTGTGGTACTTGATGCTGGGTAAGTCTCGCACTAATCCTTGGTTGGCCAACTTCCGGATGTTCTTCATGTTTACATGTGCCAACCTTCTATGCCATAGCCAAGACTCTTCTTCTTTCGACATGAAACACTTAATCAAAGCATTAGTAGCACTTTTAAACGATACTTGATAAATATTATCAACCCTTGTGCCTACTAGTACCGTGTCAAGTGTGTCAATGTGTTTAACCAAACATTGACTTGAATGAAATTCAATTGTGTAACCCGTATCACACAATTGACTAACACTTAGGAGATTAAAAGTCATCCCCTTGACTAGAAGGACATTCTTGATATGGAAACATTCGGATATATGAATGTCTCCAACTCCTACAACCTTAAGGCTACCATTATTACCAAAAGACACATTACCTCTACTTTTGTTTTGAATGGTTGTAAACAGTGATTTGTCCCCGGTCATGTGCTTGGAGCATCCACTATCAACAAACCAAGTTGATAGATGCTCCCCCTCGACCAATGCCTACAAGACACGGAAGATAGAGGTTTTAGGTACCCAAATCTTGGGACCTAATGCTTCTACAACGAAAGACCTAGGAACCCATGCCTTGGTCATACCTTTCCTAGTTCCATGAGCCCTAGAAACATGTGATCTACTATTTTGAGTTCTAGACATTAGAGAAATGAAACTCGACTCCTTGGGTTGATACCCTAGCCCGGCCTTGTTGTAGACTGCCCTTTGGGCATTTAGAATCATGTCTAGAGTCTTAGAGCTAGTTGAGAACTTCTCAAGCATTTTCTTGAGTTTCTCAACCTCACCCTTTAAAGCCTTGTTCTCATCCTCAAGGACTTCTAGATGTAGGTCATCGACCTCATCTTCCCTAAGGGTCCTTAAGGTTTTTACTTCTTCTTTTAACAATTTATTTTCTGTTTTTGACTTTTTAAGCAATGTAGATAAGTGAGTGATAGTCTTATAACACTTTTCTATATGAGAAGAGGTTACCTCTTCATCATCCGACGATGATGAAGCCGCGGTTGAAGCGTCGCTCGAATCTCCCTCACTTCCGGAGTCCGAAACCTCCCTTGCCATGAGTGCTAATTGTCGTGTGCTCTTTTCCATCTTCTCTTCTTCCTCCGATGAGCTTGATGAGGACTCATCCCAAGTGGCCTTGAGAGCCTTCTTCTTCTTGACTCTTTCCTCCTTCTTTTTGGCTCGTTCCTCCTTCCTCTTTAATTTCGGACACTCGCTCCGAATGTGTCCTTTCTTGCTACACTCATAACATATAACATTAGATTTATCAAAATTTTGATCATTAGTTTTACCTTTTCCTTTGTATCTTCGGCTTCTTCTCATAATCCTTCTTACGAAGTTCGCCATCTCACTTGATGATGATCCACTTTCATCATCGGATTCGGAGGAAGAGGTGGATGAGGAAATCTCCTTTTCCTTCTTCTTTTCCTTCTTCCTTCTTCCATCCTTGCTCTTTGGTCCTGCAAATAAAACAATACCCTTCTCTTTTTGACCTTTGTTAGCAAGCTCATGAAGTTCCATCTCACAGAAAAATTCATCTAGTTTAACAATGGAAAGATCCTTGGATACCTTGTAGGCATCTACCATAGATGACCGCAAGACATTCCTCGGAAAAGATTTAAGAGCGTACCTTACTAGATCGCGATTCTCCACTCGTTCGTCCACAGAGTGTAGACCGTTGATGATCTCCTTGAATCTCCCATGAAGTTCACTTACCGTTTCATTGTCCTTCATAGTTAGATTTTGGAGCTGATTCAAGAATAGGTCCCTCTTGGCAATCCGAGAATCTCGAGTTCCTTCTTGGAGCTCGATGAGTTTGTTCCATAGGTCTCTTGCACTCGAGAACGGACCTACCTTGACGAGTTGGTCCTTGGCGATTCCACATTGCAAGGTGACCATAGCCTTGGCATCGGCTTGTGCTTTGCGGAGTTGTTCGGTAGACCACCTTGACAAATCGAGTTCCTTACCTTCTTCATCCTTTGGTGGTGTGAAACCTTCCTTGACTGAGAACCACATGGCAATGTCGGTCTTGAGGTAATACTCCATGCGGCCCTTCCAATATTGAAAATATGCTCCTTCGAAGTAGGGTGGTCGATTTGTGCTAAAACCTTCCTTCATAGCCATCCTTGTTTGCTCTTTTGGGTGTTAATCCGAATCAAAGAGCCCCTTGCTCTGATACCACTTGTTGGGATCTTAGATGGCTAGAGGGGGGGTGAATAGCCTCTATGAAAACTTAAACAAAATCTTTCTTAAAGAGAAACTTGTTAGCACAGCGGAAGTTGAAAACTAAAATGAAAACGAAGGAAGAAAAGCACACACAGCAGACACAAGGATATACGAGGTTCGGGGATAACTTGCCCCTACTCCTCGGCGTGTCCGTAAGGAGGACGACTCCTTGATCTTTCGGTAGATCACACCCCGGACAAAATTCGGCTAAAGATGTCTCCTTCTCGGTGGAGCAACCTCTCAACAGAGTCTCAGTTGATTATATAATTAAGCACAAGACTTACAGTGGCTGAGAAAAATAATCAGATGAGCTTACAGCCATGCGGAGAAAAACAGAGCAGAGAGCGCACAACGACCTTCTTAGCAAGGAGCTCACAGCTTCACCAACTTGCTTTCTCAAAGGATTGATCGCAAAGAAACAGAGAATCGGTTAACTTTTCTGAACCTCTCTTCTTCCTTCTTATGTCTCTCTGCTTCACTGGCTCGAATCACCGCTGCCTGCAGAATCGCTGCTGCCAACTAGGCGTAGCCAATCACCTCTCCTCCTCATTTGGTTCTCTGAACCCATGCCAATGGAAATCACTGACATCTATGGATACGAACCAATGAGTAGAGGTCAAACTGAGCGCAGCCCAATCGCAATCAGAAACCCAGTGAACGTTGATGCCTCAAATGCATCTGTTGCAGCAAATCACAGTGTAAAGAGCACTTGTCTTCTTCTCTTAATGAAGCTTAATTTGAATTCAACCATGAGAGTGTGACCTGCAACCTGCAAGCTAAAAAGACTCACAGCAGATGGTTAAAAACAGATGAGTGAAAACAAATACGGCAATCAGAAAAAGTGCATGCAAAACAAACAATACCGTGGGTCGGTCTGCAGACCGATCCATGCTTTCTGAATCATCGTTGATCGGTCTCCAGACCGATCAGATGTCGCTGCGCACAGGTTCTGATCGGTCTGCAGACCGATCAGGCACTAATCTGATCGGTCCCGAGACCGATCAGATGTCGCTCTTCCCAAGCGCTTACAGCTTCCTGATCGATCTCCAGACCGATCAGTAAACTCACAGTAGGCTACTGATCGATTTCTGATCCGTCGGCAGACCGATCAGGTGTCCAAGGTTTCACTGGATCGGTCTGCCGACCGATCCAACTTCTTGACTCAGTCCGGGTCGAGCCCTCTCTGACCTAGTCCGGAGAAACGAGCTCCCTAGCCCTCTCCGACTTCATCTGGTCCTAGAGAACGAGCTACCGAGCCCTCTCTGACTTCGCATGCCAAGCTTCCTTCTTGGACTTTTCAACACCAGATGTCCGATCACCCTTGATCCATCTGGATTTTCCCTTGCCTGGCTTCACTCACCAGGACTTCCAATCTGCCTGACTTCACTCACCAGGACTTTCCAACTGCCTAACATCCCAGTTAGGACTTTCTCAATCATGTCAACCTAGATTAGTAATCAATCTGAGTTAAATATTTGATACAAACTTAAATCAGTGTCAACAGCAAAACAACATCCAGGTCAGACTGTATCAACAAACTCAACCTCAATCTAGCTAATTAAATATAACGGTTAATTAGTGTTAGTTACCTAATCCCTAATCACCAATTAGATTAGAAATTTAAACTTAAATCAATCTAATCATAAACCCTAACTCAAATCTACACACGATCAAGTAATACAACCATAATCCACATCTAAGTAGCTCACAGAGAATAGAACTCACCTCACTGATCTAAAGCCTCTGCCGACATCACTGTGAGAGGAATTCCCTTGCTAGATCAAAGAAACCACAGCAAACTCTGCTGAAATTCTTCCCCACTTCAATCGAGACCTCAATCACAGCAAAGAAGGGAACATCCAAGAACTGATCTGTGGGTTACAGCAAGTAATTGGATCCGATCTCTCCCTCCTAGTTCAGAACCGAAAGAAGATTATCACCAGGATGAAGAATTCATCGAAGTCCTTGAATTTACAGAATTCCCAATGTTACCTCAATTGATCATTTCCAGAAGGATCACCTGCTCCACTCTGTGAAACAGCGTACCAGAGATTCCTCTGACCCTCAATCAACAACAACAAAGAAAGGATCCAAGACCTGACCTGGGATCGCCAACAATCAGAGAGGAAACGAGCAAGAATCAGGAAAAAAGACTTGATCTAGGGCACAAATCAGAGAACAGATAAGTGGAAGGATCGATCACTGACCCTCAGAGCCCTAATTGTCTATTCACGCTGGCGATCGGATGACAAAGGCTCGACCCAGTGGCGTCAGATCGAGGAAGAAAGGTCGGCAGTTGGCTAGAGGAGACACGACACCGTGTATGTGATCCGGAGAGGAATAGCGCCGCCTGGATCTGAGCTCAACGGCCGCCAATGCCGGTAGAGGAAGATCGCCGGAGCTGGAAGCCCTAATTCCGTCGACATCGCTTGTCCGCGAGAGAGAACAGAGATGGAAGGGAGTTCGCGTCGGTGCAGAGAGGAAGAAGGAAATGGTTTCGGGTGGATCGACGTTTGGGAAGGGAAATAAGAGAAAGAAAAGGATTTATAATTAAAAACATTTCCTCACCTAAACGGGTATCCCAAACAGGCTTTATCCGAACCCGCCGATCGATCCCCTCTAAACCCTCCGTACGAGCTCCGAAAAATTCCCAGAAAATTTCTAAAAATTCTAGAAAAATTCTATAAGATTATTTCCCAAATTACATTATTAATTAAATTTTCCAATATCTTACAATCATACTGTTCCATCTATACCAAGTTTCCTTACACCCAGAGTCTTTCACTACTTCTATTACCCAAACAAATCCGAGCCGGACATTTTTATCTTCCAAGCTCGAGTGGGTGCAGTATTTTTCAATAAATTCCCTCATCTAATAAAGGATGGATGTCTCACTACTTCTTTCTTCAACTTGCCCATCCAGTGACCTTCTCGACCGGATGGCAAATGGAGTTATCCAATCCTCCCGAGCTAAGCAAGTACTGATAGGAACCAATCTACTTCTCAACCTCTGCTCAACTATTTGATCTGAAGTATCATATTCATAAGTTGCTGACTGATGGAGTGTTATACATGTTTGGATTGAGTCCCATTCAAGCCCAGACTACCTGACAGTTTTGGTGAGAAATTCATCATCCTATTGTTATTGGACTTTATTGGGTGACTCCACAAAGTTAGCACATGAAGAAATAGACGCTCATGGAGAAACCGAGCTAAAGAGTCATGGGCTATTGCTGATCGACCCATCCGAGGAGCCGATCGATGAAGAGGAAATGAGTCTTGCTGCCAGGAGCGACGCGGCTGCCAATATTGAGGAGTTGCCACCTCCACGGTCCTCCTTACTGCTGATAGTTGTACCCTCCGAGTTCATAACCTCCACCGAACCCTTGATTCGTCGTCAACATCGTAAAAGATGTTGATCGGCCACACCAATGCACTTGACCACTACCCTTCAACAAATATCTATCGAAGTATCGGCTATGTGAGCCCCATCTGAACGAGAGGAGAGCTCAATCTTCGCGGTTCCTGCGGTCGCAACCGATCAACATACCCCAACTTCATCCGATTGAAAGCCTTTACATGTCCTTTTTCATTGTAGTTATAACATCTTATTCTCCTTTTTCCTCGAAGGGTCTTCTTGGCCGGTGACTTATTAAAACTGTTAGACTTAAAGAATTTTGAAATTTTCCTTACGATGTTTGCTCTTTCATCTTCATCGAGGGATGTGCCAGAATCTGGTTCATCCTTTTTAACTTATAAAGTTAGGTTCTAACTTGGCTCCTTTTTTTGTTTTACACATTGAGACTCGTGTAATTTGAATGTAGAAAATAAACTTTCTAGAGTACTTACCTCAAAGTCCTTAAAGATATAATAGGAGTCTACTATAAACGATCATTCCGGTATTTTCGGGAATACATTTAAGGCATACCTTTGCAAGTCCTGATTAGTTACCGTTTCTCTAAGGTTCATTAATTTGATGATTATCTCTTTGATTTTTGCGTGTAGATGAGCTACCATTTCTTCCTTTTCCATCCGGAGATTGTTGAGTTGATTCCAGAGTAAATCCTGTTGGGGTTGCAAGGTTGCAAACATAGTCCCACATTGAAAACACATGGAAAAAGATCATGAGTTTATAAGAGAAAGATATCTCCATTGGTATGAGGCCTTTTGGGTAGAGCCCAAGAGCAAAACCATGAGGGCTTAGGCCCAAAGTGGACAATATCATGCCATTGTGGAGATATCTAAATTCTTTTCGATCCAACAATTGATATCAGAGCCTGGACTACAAGAAGAATTAACCGCCGACTGTGCACAAGAGCCATGGTCCAATCGAACCATGTGGGTGGATATTGACCTTGAATGAAGAAGTGGGGGCTCCCATGTCTAGATCAAGAGAACCAGACACTAGGCAGGAAGTCCTAGTAGATCGGATGGACTGAGAGGCAGGAAGTCCTAGTAGGTCAGGTGGACCAAGGGGCAAGAAGTCCTAGTTGCGTCTAGGCAAGGAAGTCCTAGCAGGTTGGGTGGATCGAGCGGTAGGAAGTCCTAGTGGGTCGAGGATCAGATATTAGGGAGCTTGTGGTCCTTTGTTTGAGGTGTTAGGATGTATACTAAAAGCCTAGCTTTTGATATAAATATTTATCTAGAAATAAGATTCACATTGATCAAATATCTACATTTATGATAAATGTAGTTGTTCAATTAATTTATATTGTAGATAACATGGTGTGTGGTGTCACACACAGAGGATCATGTTATTAGCACCTTATAAATTATAAATAGTAGCTCACGACCAAGATGGAAAGGAACAAACCATTGGAAGGTCGTAGTGTAATTAGGTATTAGTTTATCTTAACTATATAATTACACTAGTACACTTAGAGTGTATTGAGTAGGACCATTAGAGGTCGTTTCTTTTTATATTGACTTTATAAAGGAACAAAGACCTCAGTTATTATGGAAGTGTGTGCTCTTAATCCTAATATAATAACAAGCACATATATTTGATATTTATTTCTTTAATTTATCAATGGGTGAGATTTAGTTCGATAAATCAATAAGGCCGATAAGTTGGGAAATGATATCACTTATAGTGTGTGTTGTTGATTATAGAAGGAAACTGTGTCCTAGTGATCTAGGTTGATAATGTCCCCAAGAGGAGCTCATAAGGATTGTCATGTTAAACCCTGGAGGTGGACTTAGTCCGACATGACGATGAGGTTGAGTGGTACTACTCTTGGACTAAGATATTAATTAAGTGAGTTGTAAGTAACTCATTTAATTAGTGGACATTCGACATCTTAAACACAGGGAGACTAACACACTCATAATAAGAAGGAGCCCAAAATGTAATTTGGGATTGGTGTGGTAGTTCAATAATAGTTCTTTAGTGGAATGAATTATTATTGATGAAATTAAGTTGTGTGTTCGGGGCGAACACGGGATGCTTAATTTCATCGGGAAACCAAAATCAATTCCTCCTCTCGGTCCCTATCGTAGCCTATTGTATATAGAGATTTATACCCACCACATACCCACCTTCTTACCCAACCTATAGGGGCCGGCCAAGCCAAGCTTGAAGCTCAAGCTTAGGGCCGGCCAAGCCTAAAGCTTGAGCCTTAAGGTGGCCGGCCAATTGCTTGGAGCCCAAGCTTAAGTGGCTGACCACATCATATTAAAAAGGGATTTTTATTAAAATTATTTCTTATGTGGATATCATGTTTTAAAAGAGAGTTTGAAATTTAAAATCTTTCCTTTTATAGCGTTCTACAAAAGATTAAGAAGAGATTTGAAATCTTTCCTTATTTGTAGATTGAAAGGTGGATTTTAATTTTTAAGAAAACTTTATTTTTTAACCATGTTCATGATTTAAAAGAGAGTTTAAAAATTAAATATTTCTTTTATAAGTTTCTACAAAAGATTAAGAAAAGATTTGATATCTTTCCTTATTTGTAGATTGAAAGAGATTTTAATTTTTTAGAGATAACTTTCTTTTTATCCACATGTTTAAAAGAAATATTTTAATTTATAAAATTTCCTTTTTACAAACCACCTTAAAGGGAAAAATTATTAGAAAACTTTTTTATAAATTTCTGGAAATAAATTAGGAAGTTTTAATTCTTGTGTTAATTAAAACTCTCCTTGTTTTGAGGATTAAAGTGGCCGGCCATGTAATGTGAGAAGAGGAAATTATTTTTAATTAAATAAATTTTCCTTTTCATGGCAAAAGAATTAAGGAAGTTTTTATTTAAATTTCTTTATTTGCTAAGACCAAGGATTATAAAAGAGGGGGTAGAGGTGCCTTCATGGCTGAACAACTCTATTATTTTTCTCCTCTCTTTTTCTCCTTGGGTGTGGCCGGCCCCTCCTCTTTCTCTCTTCTCCATCTTGTGGCCGAATCTCATCTCATCCTTGGAGTCCTTGTGGTGGCCGGATCTTGCTTGGAGAAGAAGGAGAGAAAAGGAGGCGTTATTTCTAGCATCCCTTGGAGCTTGGTGGTGGCCGAACCTTTTCATCCTTGGAAGAGCTTTTGGTGGCCGAAACTAGGAAGGAAGAAGAAGGGTTTGGGTGGTTCTCATCTCGGTAGATTGTTGCCCACACAACGTCCGAGATAAGAAAAGGAATACGATAGAAGATCAAGAGGTCGTTGCATACAAAGGAAGGTATAATTAGTAATTAATTTCCGCATCATACTAGTTGTATTTCTTTTGTATGAATTCCAAACACAAGAGGCAATTAGATCTAGTTTTCGAATTTGTTTTCGAGTTTGTGTTTTTTTTTACTTTGTCAAATTTATGATTCGATTGTTCTTTTCAGTTAACCTAGAGTTATTTAAGGAAATTAAATATTAGCTTTCCTTAAAAGGCTTTGTCTAGGCGGTGGTGGTTGCTCCCATATCCAAGAAGGCCATGTGCCTCGCCATGCAGTCCTGGAAGCAAATTTTGGAAATTAATATTTAATGAAATTAATAACATAGGTGGATTTGAATCAATAATGTTAAGTTCCGCTTGCGATTCAAATCTAAACCATTAAGAACAGATAAGTTAAATTTGGAATCAATGATGTTAAGTTCCGTCTGTGATTCCTAATTTAACTTCTAAAGAACATAATAGGTTATTTAAGGAAAGGTTTGACACTTGTACAAAATTTTTGTACAGTGGAGCCGGTATGGTTTTCCTAGGACTAACCAACAATTGGTATCAGAGCTAGGGTTTGCCTCTGTGTGTTTGGTTTTCAAATTAGGTTATGCACATGTCATACATAATTTAGGCAGGATAATAGTAGGATGTGCTAACTTTGTGGTTGCAGGCTCCAACTATTTTGGCTTATAAATGTTGTGTGTGATTGGACCCTTGGACATGTCAAGGGCATTATTTTGTGTGTGTGCATGATTGTATGTAACTAATACAGCAGGAGCTGTATTAGCCTTAGGATTTTAGAATTTTATTTTCGATCTAGATTACATGTACATTCCTTTGTGGAATATATAATCAATATATGTAAAATTCTATTTTTGTCGCAGATCGGATGCTTGCGAGGTGTGGTACTTTTGGAGCACCAGAGTCACAGTGGAATACCAAGCAAGATAGATGCGACAACTCGACCCGATGGCGGTGGCTAAAGAAGGCAGCAGCAAGGGTTGGAGCACACGGAGGACAGTGATCGATGGAAAAAGGCCATAATAGTTAGAAAATTAATTTCCATATTTATTGCTTTTATTTACTGTGATGTGTGTATGCATGTGATGTATGCTAGGATAGTTTAAAATTCCTCACTTTAAATAACTAAGTGGGAGAGGGATTTATTTTTTAAATAAATTTCACGGTCTCCATTACTGGTTTGTAAGAGATGCAACAAGCTTGCGCGTTGGCTCTGAGTGTATTCCTCCATATCGGATGAGCTTGTTTGCGGATCACTAAATCAAACTTCCATTTTGGATGACTATAGGAAATTAATTAAGAGCGTGCGATCTTCCCCATCGAAAGGGGCATAATCTTATTAATGGACTTAGTGTCAAGTAATGGTATACACTTAGGCATGTCTAATAGTATCCTCCCCATCGGAGTCACTGCTATTATTTGTGTGATCGAAGAAAACCAACTATTAATTTGTCATAAAGATAGGTTGACAAGATAATAAAATTAAAACCCCCTCTTACAAATGTTGAGATTTTGTATACGTCCACACTATCGTGGCATACAAAATTCATGGTGTATGAGGTAATTTTATTTGTCAGTTTGACAAGGAAATAAAATTAATGGGAAAAACTCCTCTTATAAATGTTTGATTTTATATACGTCCACACTATCGTGGCATACAAAATTTACGGTGTTTGAGATAATTTTATTTGTCATAAATACTTATTGACAAGATAATTAATGGGTAAAATCCTTCTCTTACAAATGTTTGAATTTGTATACGTCTACACTATCGTGGCATGAAAAATTCACGGTGTTTGAGGTGTTGGTGAATTTAAATGATATTGTTTTGAGGAATCAATATTATTTCAAATTCAAAGTTTTTGACCAAATATTTGATGGATCAACTATTAATTTTATTTGTCATAAAGTTAGGATGACAAGATAATAAAATTAATGGATAAAATCTCCTCTTTAATTTTGTATACGTCTACACTATCGTGACATACAAAATTCATGGGATTTTAAGGTGTTGGTCTTTACCAAATATTTTTGTGATTCTTCGGATTTAAAATGTTTGTCAATCCCCTAGTTGTTATACTATAGGATAGACTTAGTAGTCCTAATTATAATGATTGGAAATAGGACTTGGACATTAAGGTAGACTGTCTTCTCAGAACTGAGAACAATAAAGGTGTATTTTATTCATTAGTTGTTACATGTTTTAGTGGTGCTATCTACTAGTACCCGGTGTGTAGATACGGGAATCATTGATCATGTCTGCAATTCATTACAAAGGCTCCAGGAAACCCGACAACTATATGAAGGGAAAATCACTGACTACATGGGCACTACTGCAAAAGTAGCAGCTGTTGCAGTGGGAGAAGTTTATTCTCTAATAGGAATAAAATATGGACATTAAGAAATTGTCTTTACGTACCAAGTTTAGAAAGAACTCGATTTCGATTTCTAAACTATTAAAGAATATATATTCCGTCTATTTTGATAACAAAATCGTTATCAAGAAAATAGGAAAGATATTTGTTCTTATACGTTAGTTGACAATTTATAATCCAATAACTCCCACGATACAATAAATATAAATTAATCTTCTAACAATAAGAGAAAGCAACCTTCGGAAATGAACCAATTATATCTTTGGCATTTAAGGCTAGGTTATATTAACTTGAGTAGGATTCATTGGTAACTAATGAACTTTTGAGTTCATTGGTAATGGAAATCTTTCCAACCTGCGAGTCTTACTTGGAAGGAAAAAATAACCAAGAAGCTTTTAAGTCTAAGGGGTAAGGAGCCAAAGATATGTTGAAATTGGTTCATTCTGATTTGTATGGTCGTATGACTACCCAGACAAGAGGTAGGTTCAAATATTTCAATAACTATTCGAGATATAGATACATTTACTTGATGCACCGCAAGACTAAGTGCTTTGATTAGTTCAAAGAGTACAAGACTGATGCGGAGAAACGTCAAAGTAAAAGTATCAAGTAACTATGGTAAGTTCGTAGTGGCGAGTACCTCTTGGGAGTATTTATGAGTCACTTATCAGAAGTAAGGATTCAATCCCAACTAACTGCACCTGGTACACCCCAACAGAATGGTGTAGTAGAAAGAAGGTATGAGACTCTTATGGAATAATTAGATCGATGATGAGTTATTCAGAAAATTACCAAAATTTATTTTGAGGATATACACTGGAAACGGAAGTGAACGTAGTACCTTCTAAGTCAGAACTCTCTACTCCCATAGAAATACAGAATGTGCGTAAGCCTAGTTTGAAGCATATTCGGATTTGGGTGGTCTAACACATGAGAGACACTGATAAGTTGGACAGGAGTTCACTTGTTTATGGGTTATCCTAGAAAAACGAAAAAAAGTTTATAGTCCTTAAAATCAGAAGGTCATTGTCAGCACCAATGCCCGATTTTAGAAGAGGACTATGTTATACAAGCCCATAAGTAAAATTGTTCTTAAATTAGAAGAAGACACGTTTAATCTAGTACCAACTGTACAAGATGTGATACCACAAGAAGCTGCAACACGTGTCACAAATGATGCACAATTACAGACAGTGCCTCATTTGTTGGGTTCGTCGGGCCGCGAAAACCGCTTTTTCGCGTCGCGGAAACCCCGAGTCACCCAAAGCCGTAGATCCGTGCAAAGATTCGTAAACAAAAACTTTTCGAAAAACCTTTTCTTGTACGAGTTTGTAAAACCTTTAGATCTACACTAGATAAGGGTTATACCTTCGAAGCGTGCCTTTCGCTTATCCCGCTCGTCCAAGGAGTTGCCGGATCTCTAGACCGTCAAGCGCCGGTCCTCTAGATGTATCCACACGGACACGTAGGTGGAGAAAACCTCACACAAAGGTGTGCTAGCACCTTGGTGAGATTCGGCCAAGCAAGGAGGAGAGGGAGAGGGAGAGCTTGAGAGGAAGAAGGAAGAAGATGCACCACACTTGAATGAAAATGAAAATACACCCATTCACAAAGTGGCCGGCCACTTTCTCCACAAGAATAACTCCCCATTAAATGCAATTAATGTGGAGTTAATAAGAAAATGGCTTTGTAACTTCCATGAGGTGGCACACCATGATGATGTGGAACATCATCATTGGTCCACCTAATGCCAACTCACCAATGAGGTGGCAAAAGGTCAAGTCAAAATTGACCTTTGGTCTTCCTTCTCTAGTCAAGTCCAACTTAACCCAATCTCTACCATGGTTGATCTAATCCAACCATTTGATTCGAGCCAACTTAATATAATGAATCTAATTCATTAAATTAAATTGATTTAATAAGTCATAATCTAAATTAGACTCATTAAATACATGAATCAACTTGAGTCGAACTCAAGTTAGCCCAATTAGGATTACTCTTAATCCAATTTGATTCATCAAATGAATCTAATCCTCTTGGTTCATCATATGAACCTAATCTCCATCTAATTGTCCTAAGTGTGTGACCCTATAGGTTCTTGTGACGTTGGCAATGCCCTAAACCCATTTAGGAGCATAAGTAATGAGCGGTATCTAGCAACACATCATTACTACCCAAGTTACAAGAATGTCGAGATCCGACATCACCTTGTGACTACTAATTGTGACTCCTCATAATATGTGACATTGTCCTTCTATCCTAGACATCTAGATTAATCAATATGAGGCATAGACCGTGTCATCCTCTAATCAATCTAAATCTTGAACTCCAAGTAGACTCACTCGATCAAATGAGCTCAACATCTAATGTTGACTCATTTGGGCATGACCATGCGCTTAGTGGTCTCACTCTATCAAGAATAGCGATGTCGCTCCCGTCATATGGGAGGGATAGATCCCATCTACATCACTCACATCCCTCTGCATAATTCGTTACATACCCAGTAATCGCCTTTATAGTCCACCCAGTTACGGGTGACGTTTGACGAAACTAAAGTACATAACTCCTTATGTAGGTATCCATGGTGACTTCAGGTCTAAGGACTAATAGTCATACTAATAGCCACATGAGAAAGTATATGACACTCATATAACGATCCATGATACTTTCTCATGGCGGGTCATTCAGTATACATTCTCTAATGCATACCCATGTGTCAGCTTGATATCTCTATATCCATGACTTGTGAGATCAAGTCATCGAGCTGACCTACATGCTAGTCTTATTGTATTAACATTGTCCCTGAATGCTAATACTCGACTAGGAATGATTTAGAGTAGTGTTCCCTATATCATCTCACTATCGATTCAACTAATCGATTGATATAGGTATGAACCTTCTACTCAAGGACGCTATTATACTTAGTCTATTTGGCACTAATATAAATAAGTATAATAACCAAACAAATGCCTTTATTAATATACAAGAATATGATATACATGAGTCCATACAATCATCAAATGATTGGCTCTAGGGCTCTAACTAACATCATTGTAGTGGGAGTGTTGATTCATGTTTTGGGAGAGTCTTTGGATTTCAACCCTGGTGAACATGAATCTAATTCCCGAACATATGACAAAACACTCCAAGATAAAGATACAACATCTTTGCAAAGAGCAATAAATACAGAATTAGAATATATGTATTCTAATAAAGTCTGGGAGCTTATAGAATCACCAAATGGTGTAAAAGCCATTAGGTCTACAATAGGAAAAGAAGGATAGCCATTAGGTCATGGTTTTGCTCTTGGACTCTACCCAAAATGCTTCATACCAATGGAGATATCTTTTTCTTATAAACTCATATTCTTTTCCTATGTGTTTTCAATGTGGGACTATGCTTGCAACCTTTCAACCCCAACAATCCCCTCCTCAAACAAAGGACCACATGCTCCCTAATGTTCGATCCTCGACCCACTAGGACTTCCTACCCCTCGGCCCACCCGACCTACTATGACTTCCTTGCCTAGACGCAACTAGGACTTTCTACCTCTCGGTCCACCCGACCTACTATGACTTCCTGCCCCTCGGTCCATCCGACCTACTAGGACTTCCTTTCCTAGCCACAACTAGGACTTCCTGCCTAGTGTCTGGTTCTCTTGATCCAGATACGGGAGCCCCCACTCCGTCATTTGAGGTCAATATTCCACCCACATGGTTTGATTTGACCATGACTCTTATGCACAGTCGACAGTTAGTTCTTCTTGCAGTCCAGGCTCTGATACCAATTGTTGGATCGAGACGCGCTAGAGGGGGGGGGGGGGTAATAGCGCTCGTGGCTTTCACTTTTCGTATTTAGAAATTCGACGAAAGTTAAACACAGTAGAAATTAAAACAACCACAAAAGGACACCAAGATTTACTTGGTTCGGAGCCTTGGGCGACTCCTACTCCAAGGCCCACGCTCCTTGAGCGTTTACTTTGGGCAACAACTATAATCGCGTAATTTACAAGTATGAAATACAAGTAATGCAATAATTAAATTATACCGACAACAGAAATGATAAATTTGAAGCTCCTGGTTGTCGGGGTGTTGCTACAGCAGTTCTGGATCATCTCTTGAGCAGCACATGGAAGAAGGATCACTTGGAATGTGTTGTGTAGAGCTGCTGGTCAAGACTGCCTTATAAAGGCTGTTGAGGGCGCCTCCATCACCGCCGGATCCGCAACGTAGATAAGCTTCGGAGTAGTCTTCGTCTATCCACTTGAGGGTGCCTTCAACCTCCTGGAGGGCGCCTTCAATGCTGTCCGAGGTGCCTCAACTCTCCATGAGGGCGCCTCCAGCTCCGCTGCGCAGACTTCTCAACCTTGCACCCTGAGGCGCCTCCAAGCTCCATGAGGGCGCCTTGGGTACTGTTCATCCGAGGCCAACTTTACTCTTTTACCCCTGCAAGATATGTTAGTCCACAAGACAACACCATACCCTGCAAAATAAAGTTAGCACATAATAATAACATAAACAAGAATATCTGACAATTACCGGACTGCCCGATTCTGACTTCGGATTTTCGACTGGAAACCCTAGGTCGAACTGACGCCTACTGTTCCCTCAGTGGGGAATGCATCCTCACCTACTCCACTCAGAAGAGCATACCTATTCCCAAACCGGTCCTCCAAACCGATAGGACTTTCTACCTAGGGTTACCACCCCCTAGGGTTTTCCGCCACATAGGGTTATCTCTCCATAGGACCTAAGTTTCCCCCCCCCCCCCCCCCCCTCTTAGTATTTTCTGCCATCTAGGGTTACCACCCCCTAGGACCTAAGGTTACCGACCCTTAGATTTTTCAACCACCTAGGGTTACTATTGTCTCGTTGCTTCAATTGGTAGTTAGTCCTTCTGAAATGGTTGAGCTTTGATACCACTTGTAGGTTCAGGTGTGACCGACTATAGGGGTGAATAGCCCTACAATTGGAACTAGAAAAATCTCTTGCTTTCTACTTAGCAAGGATAAACAATTAATTAGACAATCAAAATAATCAACAACATAAAAAAAAGAGGTAGAGATTTTTACTTGGTTACAACTTAAATGGTTGTTAATCCAAGACAATGAAAGTACTAAAAGAATTTCCTTCGTTGTAGGCAGAGAAGCCTCTTACAAATATTGACAGCTCAAGAAAATAGATTTATTCCTAACACCAGAGACTTTTTATAGCCTCCTGGGATAAAATATCCGTTGGTATTCATCGGTTGGAGGAACCTCCAAAGAGGTCTAAGGTGCCTCCAAGTGAATACAACTTTATCCACACTTCAACTGTCAATCAATCGCTAACCAATGACTTTCTACATTTGAGGGTGCCTTTAGTTTTCTTGAGGATGCCACCAAGTTGCTTCAGGGTGCCTCGGATCCCGAAAGCAACAGCTCAGCTATCGATGCTTGAGGCGCCTCCAAAACCTTTAGAGGCGCTTTCACTCTAGGCTGGCAACTCCCAAGTCCATTCTTTGCGTGGGTGATGTTCCAGCCATTCAGAGTTGAGATAACTCAAATTCAACTCCGACCTTCTCCTTGAGCAGGCTTCCTCCCCGGCTTTTAGTCCCTTTGACGTCATGCACGTCCTTCTCGTCTACTGGTGTACTCTTCAGTAGCATCTTGTCCCTCGGATGCACCGATCTCGTCAACTTGCTTCCTGTGCCATCCTTCTCATCCTCTACGTCTTCCACTCAACTTTCTATATTCTAAGCTCCTGCATACTTAGATACAAAGCATCAAACCGTAGGACCTAACTTAACTTGGTTGACTGCATCAAAATTAACTCGGGGTACTTACAGTTTTAGTTCGCTTTTACGACCCCTCCTTTCATCGGTTCCTTGGTAGTACCATCCATGGCTAGCAAATATTCCTCCGCTCTCTAGTATAAATCCATCACTTCATGTTTTACTGAGGTATCTTTGGATCGACTGAGGATGGCTTATGGAGTCCTAACCGATTATCTGCTAAAGCTTTCGAATGGCAATGATCGGCCAGATTGTCCTCCTCCAAGCTTTGTAACCTTCTTCCGAAGCCATATAATGAGCAGTCTACATTTTCCTATCCATGTTTTCTTCATAGAAGTGTCGCAATATTTTTGTATCATGTTATCACATCTTGTCCCTAATTCCTTTCGTATTTTAACGGGGGTTGTGATTCTCTTTTGCTTCTATGCATTCCACTATCTCCTCGGGTTTCCCATTTTTTTCTTTTAAAGACTACCACTTGGAGCAAGACTACCATAGTGCGTCCCAAAAGCTGCTCGATTTGCAATTCAGCAGCAATGTCCTACTTGAGGAAGGACTATATTGCACATGTTGGGGCTTATCCCTAGACTAATTCCTCTCATTGCTTCATTTGACAAGAATTTTTATCTTCACAATTTTTGATATCTAACTGAAGATATGTTATTTTTTATAGCTGACATGATGATGAGGACATCTCTAAACAAAGTCATGGAGATTACGATGATAGAACTAGAAGCACACTGAATAGAAATCGTCGACCTTACCAAGGTGACCCCTGGGGAAAGAGCATCACCAACACCAATTACAGCCTTAATGAAGGGGACTCCCCGATTACCAGTAGAGATGGCAAGCCTGATAGGAGAAACAAGATCCCTTATTGGTCAACCTGATTCCTTGATACTGACTTCATCCCCAGAGTCAAAGACTCTTCTTATAATTTAAAGGAAAAGACATCGCTCGTCTGGTCCCTCGACGGAACAAAAGCAAGCCCCTCCACCCTTATACAAATCCCTATCGGATCACCAGTGCACACTAGATCAGGAGGTCGTTCTATCTCCACTAATCTTCCTTTGATGCACATCTCTCCCTCTCCTAGAACTCCATCTTTCCATCCTCCTATTGAAGCAAGAACTCTTCTCATGAGAGTAAGCTCTTCACATGTCCCCGCGGATTTGCTAGATGAAGGCATTCCTCTTGTGGAGCTTGTCCAAGACCAAGTCCAAATAGAGCACAGGATATACCTTTCTATTTGCGGTCCAACAACCCTTGCCTGGAAGGACGGAGAAATAGTGGCCAAAGACATGCTCATCCGAGCCTTAGGAGAAGAAATTTTGTGAGATGGGACCAAACACATGTCCATGATGATGATATTCGGCCAATGATATCTTGAAATCCATTAGGGTTATCGAGATTTGAAGGCTCATATAACTAAATTGGAGGCTCAGTTAGCTACAACTATTTTCCAAGAAATTTTGCCTGTCACTCAATAAGAAATAATCGTTGCGCAATCAGAGATTGATCAATAAGAAACTATAATCAAACCCCGGTTCTAATCAGGTGATGATCATCCGACTGTGGAGGGGGATAGATGAGCGATGACTAAAAGAATCAACCTGGCACATAACGATAGTTAGCTATAAGTAGAGATAGACATGCTAATGAATACTACAGCTGATCATTAAATGAAATTGGAAGTTGTCACAGATAAGGTAGCAGTTGTTCATGCTAGTCTGGAAACCAATTGACAAGGTAATTAGAACATATAATATTTAACCAAGTTTCGATTTTAGTATTCAAAAAGTTTTATTACTTGATAAATTTAAATTTAACTTATTTATTATAAGTCAACTATGTGACTCTGTCTATTTAATAACTTTTTCTAACTCTAAATGTATAATTAAAAATATCAAAAATCCTAAAATTACACTTAAGGGAATTAAGAAAATAACATTTACATAATTGACTTATTGATCTCCTCACTCAAGTGTCTATTAACACAACAAGAGGAAATCAAATTGTGGCACATAAGACTGGGTCACACTCACATTAGACTCATTTTAAAAATGAGTCAAAATAGCTTAGTTAGAGGTCTACCTAAATTAAAAAATTTAGAAAATATAATCTGTAATGCTTGTCAACAAGGTAAACAAATTAGGTCAACCCACAAACTAACAAACCTAAATCGAACCAACTCAATACTTGAGCTCCTACACTTAGACCTATTTAATTCACATGGAGCCAAGTCACTAAGCAGGAATTAATAATGCTTAGTAATAATTGATGATTACTCAAGATTTACTTGGGTAAAATTTCTAAAACCAAATATGAAATCTTTAATAATTTTTACAAATTAACAGAAAATGAAAAAAAAACCAAGATTAAAAGAATTAGAAGTGATCATGGGGGGGGGGGGGAATAAAAAATCATAGGTTTACCAAATTTTATCAAACTAATGGATATAATCATGATTTTTTATGTCCTAGAACTCTCCAACAAAATAGACTAGTAGAAGGGAAAAATAAAATATTACAAGAAGCTGCTAGAACATGTTAAATAAATATAACATAAGTAGTCAATTTTGGGCAGAAGCAATAAATACAACATGTTATATTCAGAATAGAATATTAATTTATAAATTTTACAATAAAATCTCCTATGAAATATATTATAATAAAATACCCAATTTAAATTATTTAAAAGTTATTGGGTGTAAAGTACACATATTAAACACTATAGATTATTTAGGAAAATTTACATCCAAATCAACAACTACCATCTTCTTAGGGTACTCTACAACAATAGAGCCTATAAAGTTTATAACAAAAATACTCTAAAAGTTGAAGTAACAACCATGTAATTTTTTATGAAGAAAATAATTTACTTAACTTAAACAATGGAAATAATAATCAAAACATCAGAAGCATAGAAGATAATGTAAAAATTTGACCTGAATCAAGTGAATCAGTAGAACCAAGTGTTAACTCTAATATAAGGTCACCTAGGGTAAGAATCAACCATCCACTTGACCAAAATTTGGATGATCCAACTCTATGAGCTCGAACTTGACCATCTTATAGAAACCAAAGTCAAATAGCTCTTATTTCCAAAATTGAATCCAAAATTATAGAAAACCCCTACCTAGCCTAGATTAGATAATTGTGATGCAAGAGGAACTCTCAATTTGAGAAAAAAAAAACTAAGTTTGAGAACTAATACCTAAACCAACAAATAAAACTATAATTGATACCAAGTGGGTCTTTAGAAATAAACTAGATGATAAAGGAAAAATAGTAAGAAATAAAGCTAGACTAGTAGCTAAAGGGTTCAACCAAGTAGAAGGATTAGATTTTGATGAAACCTATGCACCTATAATCAGACTTGAATCCATTAGGATGCTTCTAGTTTACGCAACACATAAGGGATTCAAGTTATTTCAGATAAAGAAGCCTCTTACAACAGTTGAAGTACTCGATTACAGAACAAAACTAAAGAATAATCAATTATAAGTGTTTTGTTGACCTTCTTGGACCAGGGTTATATTTTTAGCCCTGGTCGGGGTGCCTGGAAGGGTTCCAGACGCCTGGACATAGATAGAATTTTACCCACGTTGTAACGGCTCGTGACACCTGTCGTGTCAATAACTTTTTCAATCCGGGCGCCTGGACTAGTTCCGGGCGCTCGGATTGGGTTAAACCTACTTCACGATGCTGCTGAAATAAGGCGCCCCCGGGCTGCCCCGGGGGGTCCGAGTGCCCGGACTTAGGTCTGGCCGCCTAGACCAGAAAGCCAACCTAATGTTGACTTTTTGGTCCCGATCTTCTACTCCGGTTCCACTCGCATTGGTCCAGATCTTCCGCTTCGATTCCACTCGCTTGGATGATTTCGGTCGTCTAGAATAGGAATCACCCGAACCCAACTTCCAACCTTCTCGAACAAACTTCCGCTCCGACTTCTCGTTCCCTCGGAGAACGTCACGCACCTCCTTGTCCGCCCGTGTACTCTTCCGCAGCACCTTGTACCTCGGACGCACCACCCGGCGGTTCTCTCCTGTGTCATCCTTCTCACTAGCTACTGTTGGATCGTGAGTTTCGCTAGAGGGGGGAGGTGAATAGCGATTTTTTAAAAAAATATCGAGAGTAAATACGCAGCGGAAAATGAACAAGCCAAAGAAGACATATGATTTACTTGGTTCGGAGCCTTTGGCGACTCCTACTCCAAGGCCCGCACGCAAGGGTGCTTTCGATGGGCAATTCACTAGCAATTCGGAATCTTGATTACAAGTTAATTACAGGAATGCTGTGAAAGGAAAATAATACCGACAACAGAAAGTAAAAGAACAGCGCGTGGTCAGAGTATCTTCGCAGCGTCGCAAGAGCACAAGTGAGCAGATCGTTCGTTCTGAGTTGTTTTTTTTTGCTTCATCCTTCACCCTCCTTATATAGGAGGTTTGGGGCACCCGCATCCCTTCGGGGCACCTTGAATGTGACGTAGCCGACCCAACTAGGGTGCTTCATGTGTTGACGTTGCAAAGTTGATAGAATTTGCTTCCGGGCGCCCGGACCTGTTCAGGGCGCCCGGACATCCGGGTGCCCGGACCTGTTCTGGGAGCCCGGACATCCGGGTGCCCGGATTCATTCCGGGCGCTCGGACCCTGATTTTCCAGCAGCTTCCTTCCTGCAAGAAAATGTTAGTTCGGAAGCAAGTACACAATATATATCCTGCAAAATAGAATGTTAGTACAATTTATAGACAAGCAAAATAGTAATTAGATTCCGTCTCTCCGAGATCAGAATCTAGTCAAGATCTCGAATTAGAGTTCCGAAATGGTTCTAAGTCAGATCGGCGCCTAAGTTCCCTTCCCGGGAACGCGTCCTCACAGTTACTCCCCTCCAGTGACTTACCTTTACTTACCTGCCAGACGTCCGGTCAGCCCGTCAACCCATCTGGACTTCGTGTCAGCTACTTGGTCAGCCTGTCGACCTAGCTGAACTTCCCTGCAACACTGAGTTAGCACAATATAAAAACAGTGTTAACAAAATTCAAGTATAACCTAGGGTTACCTCCTAGGGTTGCCTAGCTTCACTCACTAGGACTTCCATTGCCTGGCTTCACTCACCAGGACTTCCTTCACCTAGCTTCACTCACTAGGGTCTGACTTCACTCACCAGGACTTCCTCCACCTAGCTTCACTTACTAGGGCCTGACTTCACTCACCAGGACTTCCTCCACCTAGCTTCACTCACTGATAACCATGATTTTGCTATATTATTTTGATTCGTAATGTATATTTTTGATGGTCTATTCATAGCTTAAACTCACATTTACATTACATTTCATAATTACATTTAATTTTGGACTTAATTGCAAATTAGCTTATTTTCATGGTATTTGATACCAATATTTTATTTTTGTTTTGTAGGCATCAAAAGGGTCATGGACTCGATCATATTAAACCACACTTGGGATCAAATCTAGGGCGAAAGGAGGTGATCAAGCTCCAGAACAATCATAGACATTCATTCAAGATTGGAGCAGATCTACGCCATCCATTGAAGATCCGGCTCATCTAACCTAAGGAGGAGTAGATCTGGACCATAGATGAAGATCAGTACCTTTGGATCAGATTTTAAGCGATCTTCTACCGTTGATTGAGCCCCGAATTATTCTGGATAGTTGGATCAGATTTGAGGAGGATTTAAAAGCCTCGCGAGAAGCTATAGTGATTTTCGCTTGGGCGTTCACGATTTTCCACTGTTCCTCTTCTTCTTCGCAGCGTCGGCCATAGCTCCCATTCCATTTTCCAGATCTAAGGTCAAGCTTCTTCACCGACGGCGATCTCCAGCAGTCGGCGTCCATCTTCTGAGATCGGAGAGTGCCAGAGGGAGGTTTCTCGGCGCGACTTGGGTTCTGTTCACCGCCGCATATCTGATCGAGGGAGGTTCCCGATCGACGTAATTCGCATCCACCAGAGCTTGAAGGGAGGTTTCTGAGAGCTTCTGATCCTGTTCTGATCTCCATTCCACAGCAAAACGGGGTCGAAGTGATCGTTCGATCTGGATTGCAATTCACAGAACTTGAGCTCTATTCTTTGGCTGGTGAGATTATCAGACGGGTGTGAGCTTGAGGGAGGTTTCTAAGAGCTATGAGCGTCCCCTGGTAATAGTTGAAAGCTTGATTTATTCGTTGTTGAATGCTTAAGGGAGGTTTCGAGAGCATTTCTGTTTGAAAGCAGATTGATGAGGTTTTGAGCTGGGTTTCGGTTGTGGAATGTTTTAGGGTTTAGTTTTCTTTATCTCTGTCTTTGAATTGTTCATCACTTTGCTCAGATATGAAGATCTGATTAACTTAGCTTGCAATTCCATTTCTGATTTCTTGCTTGCATCTTTGATTCCTTTAGATTTCCATAATTCAAACCCCTGTTTACCTACTTGATGTTTCTGTAATTCTATTTTTGAGTTTCTTACTTGCATTCTGGATTTGTTGAATTTTTGGCAAGCCGAATCTTGTTCAGTTACTAACTTAGTTGCAATTTATTTCTAGTTTTTAATTCATGTTTTGGTTTCCACAAGTTAGAGTTTAGTTTCAATTCTTGAGTTTAGTTTCATTACAACTTCTGTTAGCCTTGTTGATTGTGGAGTGAATTAAAGATTTGGTGATCAAGTAAGTGTTGAATTTGATTGTGATGAGAATGAAAAGGCTATTTCCGCATTCAGCAAGTGAATTAAGCTCATGAGTTCAAAGGACACTAAAATTGTTTGTTGATGAACTAGCTTCAATGGTTCATTTAAATCCGAATTAGTTGTTGTAAGCTTGATGAGGGGGAGTTGAATTATGAAAGTGCTTAATTGACCTTGTTTACGAGAGAATTCAATTTGAACCAATTCTAGAATTTGTTGGATCGAGACGCGCTAGAGAGGGTGGGGGGGGTGAATAGCGCTCGCGGCTATTTCGTTTTACGAATCGCAAAACTATCGGAGTAATTAAAACACGCAGCGGAATAAAGAACGAACACACACAGAAAGACACGAGAGATTTTACTTCGTTCGGAGGCTAAGGCGACTCCTACTCGAAGGCCCGCGATCCTTGATCGCTTCCGGTGGGCAACAACTATAAGTTCGAAAGTATACAAAGATGATTTACAAGTAATGCAGTAAATAATCTTATACCGACAATGGAAAATACTAAATTGAAGCTTCGGGTTGTCGGTGTCGAGTTGCAGCACTTCGGGACGAGTTCGTTAGCAGCTAAATGCAGAAGGAAGACTTGAATGTTGTGTATCCAAGCTGCTGGTCGAATCCCCTTTATAAACAGTGTTCAAGGCGCCTTAAACCCCTCCAAGGCGCCTCCAGGCTGGCCGCATCACCCGCGTGGATCAGAACCGACCTGGTCGAATTCTATCCTGTTCAAGGCGCCTCCAACCTCTCCAAGGCGCCTTCATCAACTTGTTCAAGGCGCCTTCCAAGGCGCCTTGAAGCTTGCTTCACAGCCAGCTTAGGTTTTGCACCTGAGGCGCCTCCAAGCTCCATGGAGGTGCCTCGGACACTGTTTATCCGAGGTTAATCTTTGCACTTTAGTCCCTGCAAGATACATTAATCCCAAATATACCCTGCAGCACAAAGTTAGCACATAAAACATAATAGAAGTGATAATGACAGTCTCTGGGCTGTCCGAGTCTGACTTCGGGTTTTCGACCGGAAACCCTAGGTCGACCTGACGCTTACTGTTCCCTCTACGGGGAACGCGTCCTCACCTACTCCACTCAGGAGATTTTACCTGTTGCCAGTGCGATCCTCCAGATCGACTGGACTTTTGCTCAACACTCGACGCTTCCGGACTTTTTGTTGGACATCCGCTTCCCGGCTAGTCCAGTCTTTCACCTGGTTCGCGACACCAGGACTTTCCACCTAGGGTTACCACCCCCTAGGACTTTTGCCCGAAGCCATCGACCTGCCAAGACTTTCCGCATAGGGTTACCACCCCCTATGACCTAGGGTTACCACCCCCTAGGGTTTTCCTTTTGCCTAACCGCAGCTAGGACTTTTCTCCACCTAGGGTTACCGCCCCCTAGGACCTAGGGTTACCACCCCCTAGGGTTTTCACCTACCTAACCGCAGTTAGGACTTTCCTGAAACACTCAATCAACATGTTAGATAACACCAGACCTTAACTTTGAATCCTTTGCCATTATCAAAACTTAGGTTCGATCGTCGGATGCTTCCCGCACCAACAATCTCCCCCTTTTTGATTATGGCAACCCAAATTCAAAGTTAAGTAAAACAGATGCATGAATATATCAAAGAATTTTAAGTGAACAAACTTAAGTATATAAATTCAAATAAAAGCATTACTTAAGCTAACACTTAAACTTTTGTGAAGCTCCCCCTTAATACCAGGTTTCCTTTTTGAATAAAGTTTTACTTTTGAATTCCCTACTCTCCCCCTTAATAAAACACTTTTTACTTTTGATTTTGAATTTCCTACTCTCCCCCTTTGCCATATATCAAAAAATAAGCCAGCTGGAAAGCATGTTTAAGTTTTTAGAAAAACTAGTTTTAGTCTTTGAAAAGATGCTTGTGAAACACTTAGCTAGTAACTGAAAAATTTGTTAGTTATTTTTCTCCTAAGTTAAAAAGGCTAATTTATGGATGACTTGAAGGATGGCTTTAGCCTCTTTATAAACTTAGTTGGTTTTAGAGGATAATAGAAAAAAATATATAACTAAGTTTAGAAAAACTTAGCTAGATTTTAATGAATTTTGGAGGCAAATTATTTTGAAGGCTCTTTTTACTTGGCAACAAAAATTTTTGAAAGTCATGAGTTAAATCTTGCAAGGAATATGCTTTTAATACTTTTAGCTAAGTATAGAATGAATCTAATAGGTAACTCAGCAAAAATTCATAAAGATGGCTAAGTTTGAAAGTTGCTATATGAGTCACTTAGCTAAGCCTTTTGCAAACATTAAATTTTGAAAATATAGCTTAGTAAAAAATGTTTTGATGAAATTTTGAGAATGCTTTGGAAAATACTTAGCATTTTCAGCAAAACTTAGCATTTGAAAACAATTTCTTTGAGAGACTCTTAGCTAAATTCCCTTTTTGTCTTTAAAAAAACTTTAGAAAGTACTTAGCTAAATTTGAAAATACTTAGCTATATATTCAGCTTTAAAAATGATTGCCTTGAGAAAACTTCTTGATTAAAGAAGACTTGATTAAGTACTTAGCTTAAAGAGGTTTTACATAAAGGCTTAGCTTTGAAAACATTCTAGAAGAGTTGTAATTTAAAAGTCAGGTCATAAATAAATTTAATTTTAAAGTTAAGTTAAAAATAACCCAAATCTTTGAAGATAAGTAAAAATAGTTTTTAATTTTGAGGTTAAGTCAAAATTTTATTTTCAAGAAAAATTAATTTTAACACCAACTCAAAATCACTCCCCCTTTGTTCATGCCTTAATAAATTCTTTGAGTTCAGGAGTCCAAGCATGAGAGGTTAAAAAATTATTTTCCTATCTTTCCATCTCACTCATTCTAGATTAACAAGCATGTTTAGCATATGAGTGATTGTGAGATGAAGTTAACATTGCAGTTGATATAAAACATAAATTTTGAATTTCAAATAATTTTGAAAAGAAAATAAGTTTGAAAAGGTTTTCAAACAATTTTGAAATTAAGTTTTGAAATATTTTAAAATGATTTTGAAATTTAGTTTTGAAAGATTTTGAAATTTAGTTTTGAACTGATTTTGAAATTAAGTTTTGAAATGATTTTGTAATTAAGTTTTGAATTGATTTTAAAATCATTATGAAATTAAGTTTTGAAATGATTTTAAAATGATTTTGAAATTTAGTTTTGAAATGATTTTACAATTAAGTTTTGAACTGGTTTTAAAAGATTTTTGAAATTAAGTTTTAAAAGATTTTTGAAATAATTTTCAAAAGATTTTTGAAATAATTTTCAAAAGATTTTTGAAATGATTTTAAAATATTTTTGAAATTAAGTTTTAAAATATTTTTGAAATAATTTTTAAAAGATTTTTGAAATGATTTTTAAAAGATTTTTGAAATTAAGTTTTAAAAGATTTTTGAAATAAGTTTTAAAAGATTTTTGAAATAATTTTCAAAAGATTTTTGAAATGAGTTTTAAAAGATTTTTGAAATTAAGTTTTAAAAGATTTTTGAAATAATTTTCAAAAGATTTTTGAAATGATTTTTTAAAAAGATTTTTGAAATTAAGTTTTAAAAGATTTTTGAAATAAGTTTTAAAAGATTTTTGAAATAATTTTCAAAAGATTTTTGAAATGAGTTTTAAAAGATTTTGAAATAATTTTGAAAACATTTTTGAAATGATTTTTGAAATTAAGTTTTGAAAGATTTTGAAATAATTTTCAAAACATTTTTGAAATGATTTTTAAATGAGTTTTGAAATTAAGTTTTAAAAGATTTTGAAATAATTTTGAAAACATTTTTGAAATGATTTTTAAAAGAGTTTTGAAATTAAGTTTTAAAATATTTTGAAATAATTTTGAAAACATTTTTGAAATGATTTTTGAAATTAAGTTTTGAAAGATTTTGAAATAATTTTCAAAACATTTTTGAAATGATTTTTAAATGAGTTTTGAAATTAAGTTTTAAAAGATTTTGAAATAATTTTGAAAACATTTTTGAAATGATTTTTAAAAGATTTTTGAAATTAAGTTTTGAAAAAAATTTGAAATAATTTTCAAAAGATTTTTGAAATTAAGTTTTAAAAGATTTTGAAAAAATTTTGAAAACATTTTTGAATAATTTTGAAATTGATTTTTAAAGGATTTTTAAATAATTTTGAAATTGATTTTGAAAGGATTTTTAAATAATTTTGAAATTAATTTTGAACAAGATTTTTAAATAATTTTGAAATTGATTTTGAAAGGATTTTTAAATAATTTTTAAATTAATTTTGAATAAGATTTTTAAATAATTTTGAAATGATTTTTAAATAATTTTGAAATTAATTTTGAATAAAATTTTTAAATAATTTTGAAATTGATTTTGAAAGGATTTTTAAATAATTTTGAAATTGATTTTGAATAAGATTTTTAAATAATTTTGAAATTAATTTTGAAATATTTTTAAATAATTTTGAAATTAATTTTGAAAAGATTTTTAAATAATTTTGAAATTAATTTTGAATATGATTTTTAAATAATTTTGAAATTAATTTTGAAAAGATTTTAAATAATTTTGAAATTAATTTTGAATAAGATTTTTAAACATTTTTGAAATTGATTTTGAAAATATTTTTAAATAATTTTGAAATTAATTTTGAATAAGATTTTTAAATAATTTTGAAATTAATTTTGAAAAGATTTTTAAATAATGTTGTAAAATTGAGTTTTAAAATAATTTTGAAAGATTTTTTAAAATTGAGTTTTAAAATAATTTTGAAAGTTTTTTCAAGATTGAGGTTTTTTTTTTTAAAATTATTTTAATTTCTTAGTCATCTCACCCGATCTAAATTTTGAATCAGGGAACCCTATAATTGTTGTGAGATGAATTGAGATTCAATTTAAGGGTCTGGTTTAACTTTGTGTTAGATTCAGGTTTAGCTTTTGGTTCAACAAGTAAGCATTCTTTGGATAAACTTCTGGGTTATGGTGAGTCACAAGGGACTCATTAAAGTAACCATGCCTTCGAGGTTTTCCAAATAGTCCTACCCATTGAGCTTAATACTAAACCTTGGTCTAACTAGTTAGGATCCATTTAAGGGTAGCTTCGGTCAGTTCCACTTGGCCAAATGCACCAGGTCGAAGCCATATCTTCCTAGACATGCGATGGCCAAGCTTCCCTAACGTACTATCATCCAAAAACTTCACCAGTACTGTGGGTCAAGTTAAACCTCGCCCGTTTTGATCTAACCTTAATTACCCTGCCGGGTAATCTACTCTTATTTTACCCATTTCGGGTAGATTAGGTTCAGTTACCTTGTTGGGTAGTTCAGTTGGGGGTGCCAGCGAGTCTGGATCCTCCATCTATTTTTATTTAACTTAAGTTGAAATTTACTTTTAATTTTGAATTAATTTCGAATTTAATTTAATTTCAAATTTTTAATTGAATTTTGAATTTTAAATTTAATTTCAAATTTAACTTGAATATTAATTTGAATTATGTTCTTAATATTATTTTTCTATTAGCTCCCCCTGGATTATAGCCTCGATATGGTCTATCAAGTTAATAGACTTGATCCTTGGGGCCCAATAGTGACCAGTTCCAACTTGATTAACCAAGTTAGATTTTGGCACCCATGCTTGGACAATTTTTCTATTATTTCTATTAACTAGCGATAAATATGATTTGTATTTTATATTAGTTTTAAATCCAAGTCCAGTTTTATTGTAAACGACTCGCTGTTTTCCAAGAATCAGATCTAGATTCTTGGAGCCCAAGGTGAACCGTTCCAACGTGTCCTTGAGTTCTTTAATTTGAGCTTTCAAATTGGAATTTTCTTCCTCAAGTTGTTGGACTTGAGTTGAACTTCCAATTTGAACTGACTCAGTTAAAGAGCTCGAGTCAGTCGCTTCCTTAAGGGCTGTTACCTCCTTTTGGAGCGACTTAACCCGGACGTTGGATTTAGCCAACTTTTTTTACTAAGTAAGGTAATAATTCATGCAAGTTATCTAATTGAAATTCTGCGAGTAGTGAACTTACAGTGGTTTTTGGTCCTTCGGAAACGAATGCGGATTCGTGGCTTCGATCAAACTCAGTCTCGGATTCGCTCTCGGTTTCTGACTCATACTCGGACTCAGTTTCCGCCACGGTTGGTAGTACTGGTAGAGCAAGGAAGCTCGTCAGTTCTTCTTCGTTGGACCCAAATTCACCTGAAGACTCGGACCATATCTTTTCCTCTGTCTTACTTGTACCTGCAACCATCGTAATACCTTCCTCGGCCGAAGTAGTATTATTCTGCTCATCTAATTCAAATAAATCAGTTATTAAATTATGCTTACTTACTTGAGCGTCGGAAGTGCCCTCGTGTAGTTCCATCAACTTTTGCCACAACTCTTTTTCACTTGCGAAGGGGCCGATGCGGTTCAGCTCTTCATTGGTTAGGCCACATTGTAGCATGCAGGTTGCTTTGGCATCGGCTTCAACTTTTTTCATTGTGCTAGAATCCCAGTTGATGCATGAGATAAGTTCTCCGGTGTCGTCACGTGGAAGTTCGAGTCCGGTCTGGATGATGATCCACATCTTGACTTGCGTCTTGAGGTGGTATTCCATCTGGTTCTTTCAGTATCCAAAGTTCTCGCCAGAAAAGAGCGGCGGTCGGACGGTGCAGAATCCTTCTTGGAATGCCATTTTGAAAGAACCTTGCACACAAAAAATAGCAAAAAAAATGTACCAGGACTTGATCCTGGATTAGCAGTGCGGTATGGAAGGATAGAAATAGAAGTTCACCAGTTTCGAGAAAAAATAATAAAATATTATTAAAATATTATTAAATAATATTACCACAAATTTTTGAAAACGCAATATTTCGTTAATTCCAACCAATGGTGAAAAGACGAAAATTAATTTTTCAAAAACAGTTTTGGAGGGAAAAAACGAAAGGCGTAAGGTTTTATTTTTAACCTATACAAACGACAAAGCCACGAAAAATGCTTGAATGGTGGTTGCACCAGTTCAAAGCGACCCCGCTCTGATACCAATTGTTGGATCGAGATGCGCTAGAGGGGGGGGTGAATAGCGCTCGCGGCTATTTCGTTTTATGAATCGCAAAACTATCGGAGTAATTAAAACACGCAGCGGAATAAAGAACGAACACACACAGAAAGACACGAGAAATTTTACTTCGTTCGGAGCCTAAGGCGACTCCTACTCGAAGGCCTGCGATCCTTGATCGCTTCCGGTGGGCAACAACTATAAGTTCGAAAGTATACAAAGATGATTTACAAGTAATGCAGTAAATAATCTTATACCGACAATGGAAAATACTAAATTGAAGCTTCGGGTTGTCGGTGTCGAGTTGCAGCACTTCGGGACGAGTTCGTTAGCAGCTAAATGAAGAAGGAAGACTTGAATGTTGTGTATCCAAGCTGCTGGTCGAATCCCCTTTATAAACAGTGTTCAAGGCGCCTTAAACCCCTCCAAGGCGCCTCCAGGCTGGCCGCATCACCCGCGTGGATCAGAATCGACCTGGTCGAATTCTATCCTGTTCAAGGCGCCTCCAACCTCTCCAAGGCGCCTTCATCAACTTGTTCAAGGCGCCTTAAGCCTATCCAAGGCGCCTTGAAGCTTGCTTCGCAGCCAGCTTAGGAGGCGCCTCGGACACTGTTCATCCGAGGTTAATCTTTGCACTTTGGTCCCTGCAAGATACATTAATCCCAAATATACCCTGCAGCACAAAGTTAGCACATAAAACATAATAGAAGTGATAATGACAGTCTCTGGAATGTCCGAGTCTGACTTCGGGTTTTCGACCGGAAACCCTAGGTCGACCCGACGCCTACTGTTCCCTCTACGGGGAACGCGTCCTCACCTACTCCACTCAGGAGATTTTACCTGTTGCCAGTGCGATCCTCCAGATCGACTGGACTTTTGCTCAGCACTTGACGCTTCCGGACTTTCTGCTGGACATCCGCTTCCCGGCTAGTCCAGTCTTTCACCTGGTTCGCGACACCAGGACTTTCCACCTAGGGTTATCACCCCCTAGGACTTTTGCCTGAAGTCATCGACCTGCCAAGACTTTCCGCATAGGGTTACCACCCCCTATGACCTAGGGTTACCACCCCTTAGGGTTTTCCCTTTGCCTAACCGCAGCTAGGACTTTTCTTCACCTAGGGTTACCGCCCCCTAGGACCTAGGGTTACCACCCCCTAGGGTTTTCACCTGCCTAACCGCAGTTAGGACTTTCCTGAAACACTCAATCAACATGTTAGATAACACCAGACCTTAACTTTGAATTCTTTGCCATTATCAAAACTTAGGTTCGATCGTCGGATGTTTCCCGCACCAACAGAATTTACACATACGCACTAGTTATCCTTGGAAAAATACGACTTGGGACTCCTTACTGCAATGCTTGTCTTTAATTATAACGAGTTTCAATCATAATTAATTTGATGTGCCTCATGATATGCAAAAAGGGCGACACCACTCACTAGGGCCCGACTTTACTCATCGGAACTTCCATCACCTAGCTTCACTCACTAGGGCCCGACTTCACTCACCGGGACTTCCACCACCTAGCTTCACTCACTAGGGCCGGACTTCACTCACCGGGATTTCTACTTTGTCTAACCTTTGGTTAGGACTTACCTTTGCTAATCATCTAGTCCTGACTAGACTTCTCTCTCTCCCAAACATCAAGTCCTGTTTGGGTCAACCCTTGGTCATATTGTCAAACATCGAAACCCTAGAGGTCGACTGCACCAACAGCTACGTCTTTCACTCGACTTTTTGTGCTCCTAAGTTCCTACACACTTAGATACAGGGGTTAAATACCAACAGGACCAAACTTGACTTGGTTGATCACATCAAAACTACCTTGGGGTACTAATAAAATAGAAATAAAATCCGTATCTCTTAATGGATTCATCAAAAAAAGGTCTATGTAAATCAACCCCCACGATTTGAGGAATTGGACCACCCAAACCATGTCCTTAAGTTAAAGAAAGCATTGTATGAATTAAAATAAGTACCTAGTGTTGGATCGAGAATTTGCTAGAGGGGGGGGGGGTGAATAGTGATTAAAAATTTCGTTTAGTGCACAGCGAAAAAAGCGAAAACAACAACAATGCTAACAAGAGTAGTTTTACTTGGTTCGAAGCCTTTGTCGACTTCTACTCCAAGGCCCACACTTGTCGAGTGCTTTCGTTGGGCAATTCACTAGCAATTCGAAATGATTACACAATTAAATTATAGAATGCTAATAAAAAATATCGACAATAAATAAGAGAACGAAAATAGCACATTGTCGGAGAAGCCTCGCAGCGTCGCAGGAGCACAGCAGAGCAGACAATAGAAGATCTTGTTGTTGTGTCCTTTGCTTCAGCCTTCACCCTCCTTATGTAGGAGGTTCGGGCCGCCCGGATCACTTCGGGGTGCCCTGAATGTGACGTAGCCCAGCCAATCACGAATCTCCATGTGTCGACGTACGTTGAAGGATAAAGTTTGCCTCCGGGCGCCCGGATCACTTCCGGGCGCTCGAATCCCTTCCGGGTGCTCGGACTTCATTTTCCAGCAACTTTATTTCCCTGCAAGAAAATGTTAGTCCAAAGCATAAAAATATATATCCTGCAAAACAGAGTGTTAGCACAGTTTATGATTAAAAAGAGTAGAAATTAGATTTCGTCTCATCGAGACCGAAATCTAGTCAAGATCTCAACTTAGAGTTCAGAAATGGTTCTAAGTTGGATCGGCGTCTAAGTTCCCTTCCTGGGAACATGTCCTCACAGTCACTCCCCTCCAATGACTTACCTTCACTTACTTGCCAGACGTCCGGTCAGCCCGTCGACCCGTTTGGACTTCGTGCCAGCTATCCGGTCAGCCAGTCGACCTAGTTGGACTTCGTGCCAAACGTTCGATCAACCCTTCGACCCATTTGGACTTCGTGCTGGCTATCCGGTCGGTCCATCAACCTAGCTGGGCTTCGTGCCAGACACCCGGTCAGCCCGTCGACCTGTCCGGACTTCTCCTGTACACTTGGTTAGAGTGTTAGATCAACAATGAAACTAACTTAACCTACTTTGTCATTCATCAAAACTTGAGTTAGACCGTTAGTGCTAACCACACCAACACCTAGGTCTTGGTATGAACGACTATTAACATACCAAATATCTAAAGGGTTTAACCAAGATCAAATAGACCAAACCTTAGAAAAAGATATTTTTATAGCCCAAATTTATGTAGATAATATAATTTTTAGCTCAACCAATACTAAATTTTTAAAGGAATTCATTAAATTAATGGAAAATGAATTTGAAATGAGCCTATTGGGAGAACTTAATTTTTTTTCTTAGGTTTACAAATAACACAACCCAAAGATGAAATTTATGTTTGCCAAACAAATACGCTAAATAGCTAATTAAAAAATTTAGAATAAAAAATTCTAAAAATATTAATACCCCAATGACAACCAATGTAAAAATTATCTCTGACTTAAAAGGCAAACCAGTAGGCTTAAAATATTATAGAAGTGTAATAAAAGTTTACTATACTTAACTGCAAGTCAACTTGATATAGTATTTGCAGTTAGTATGTGGGTTACGTATCAATCATGTGCAAAAGAATTACACTTAACAAATATAAAAAGAATATTTATATACATTAAGGGCACACTAAGTGTAGATCTTCGATACCCTAGTGTTGGTGCATGGTCAAACGAACATGAAAGTCACGTGTGCTACACCCTTCGCAACGATCCAACACCTAGGACTAGCACATTTAGTGAAAGTTGTCAACTTCTAGGTTAGGGCTTAGTAAGCTGGTCCAGTAAAAAGTAACACTATGTTGTCTTATCCATTACTGAAGCAGAGTACATAGCTATGGAGGAATGTGTATCTCAACTTTTATAGATGCTTCACACCTTAAAAGATTATCAATTAGAATATAAAAATACAAAAATTTCAATTGATAACATAACCTCAATTAATTTAACAAAAAATCCAATACACTATTCAAGGACTAAACATATAAAAGTTAAACACCACTTTGTAAGGGACCCTGTAGTTAGCTAGGGGTGATATTGTACTTGACTATATTTAGTCCAGTCAAATCTAGCAAACATTTCTACAAAACCCTTATATGAACTTGAGTTTAATACACTTAGAAAATAATTAGGAATGTGCTTAGTAGAATAGATTCTAATCCTTTTCAAATCATGTTTTTTTTGCCTTAAAAAATTATGATTCTTCAAAATTATACTATCTATTTTTTTTAAAAAAAAATAGCTTGGTTTTAAAATTCTATGATAAATAGTTATGTTTTCTTCAAAACTTCCACTTTTACTAGTACTTTTAAAGATTGAACTTAGCCTTGGTTTTTCCCCCTAAAAAGTATGTGCCCACAAGTTTCAGCCAAAGCATCTCACAAGCACACTAGGATTATCTTGCTTGTATATGAAAAAAAAAATACTTATAATGGTGTGAGATGCATAAAGTATTGCCTAAACTTCATAATGCTTATGTCTGTGCATCAACATAAGTCTGACTATAAAAATAAATTCAAATTGATCAGGTTAAATCATCTTTTTTAGTAAAACTAAATAGATCACGTACTTAACTTGACTAAAATACTACTACCTTATGGTAAATAGCTAGTAACTAATAAAGTAGATGATTAATTTAAAGATTTTTTATTATAAAAATTCTTTTTACCTTGATCTTTATTTAATTAATTTAATTTAATTTAATTGGGGTAGTCTGCTCCGGAATCCGGATGAGAAGCTGGAGTGGAAGACTGCTCGAGGAGAGAAGACCAGAGTTGGGTTTGATGAGCTCAATTTTGGAAGGCCAGAGGATCACCGAGGCGATTGAAGAAGAAGGCAATGACCGGAGAAAGCATCGGACGGTCAGCATAACTCCTCCGACTTGTGTCGAAGGAGTCTTCTAGTTGAGCTACATTTGCCTTGGATTAGCAACTTTCCCGGTTGTAAACCAAATAAATCCTTTTAGTCTCGTACTTCTTTTATGTATTTTAGTTTCTTTTATTAAAGTGTTTGTCTTAATCAAAGTTGTAAGTTCTGAGAAAGGTACGTTTTTCATTTCAGACAATTCATCAACCTCTTGTTGGCTTCACCGGAACCAACACGTCATTCATCTTGCATCGTTTATGAGCTAGGAGGCCCGAGCGGCTAGGAGGTTAAGGAAATAAGATGCCTGAGAGGCTGAGAGGCTATGGAGCTGGGAAGTTCGAGAGGTCGGGAGATTGTGGAGCCAGGAGGCACGAGAGGCTAGGAGGCTGTGGAGTTGGGAGGTCCAAGAGGTCGGGAGGTTATGGAGTCGTGAGGCCCAAGAGACTAGGGGATTGTAGAGCGAGGGGGTTTGAGGAGGCTGTGGAGCGGGAGGACTGAGAGGTGGGGAAGCTGTAGAGCCAAGTGGCCCTAGAATTTTCTATTTGGAACCACTTCAGCAGTTTTCACCAATCCTTCTTTATCTACGTAGTGCCTACTAATCACTCCCCGAATCAGCTACGTTACAATTATTGTAACAATCTATGTGTGGTAGGCAATAAATTAATTTTGTGATAAACCATTGTCTCTTCTCTTCCACCTTGAGGAGTCACATTCGGGAGGGAGAGGGACGGTGACGAAGAAGCCATGGTGAGCGACGAGGCACTTGGCGAGCTCCACAAGAGGGATCAAGTGTCCCATGTTAGGCATCGGAAGTAGGGCAACGCGCGCAGCACCATCGTTCTCCTCCATGGCGGAAACAAAAGGAATATGAATGAATTGCTAACGAGAAGAGCTTTGGGAAGCAGGTGGGGTTTTCGAGTAGGTGAAAGAGCTTCAAAATGAAGGCGGTTTATGGAATGAACTTCGGGAGTGTGAGTACCTCCCACTTCTAAGCTCCTGCAATCTGGATGAGGGGCAGCTGATGTTGGACTCAATCCTCAAGCCCCCCTTGACCACCTCCTCCGCCTCCAGCGGTTGTGTGGTGGCTGCCGCGGCGCTCGGCGTCGTAGATATTGAAGTTGTATTCTCGTTGAAGATGCGAGCCAACCCCTGCCGCGTGGCCAGCACAGTGGCGACGATGAGCTGGAGGAAGAAGGGGATGACAAATGAACTTCCAACAAAGGGGGGAGTGGAAAAAAACGAACCGGCAGACAAGAGACATTGAAAAAAAATGAACTGCCAAGGAGATATTGAAGGGAAAAAAAAAGATAAAAAGTTAATTTGAAAATTAAAATTACACTTTTGAGATGGAATTTAATTTCCGTCACAATAATGTCCAAAATATTAGTGAATAAAAACTTTGGTCGATAATCAATCACTAACTTCAATTAGCAACTAGCAACTGATTAGCAATCGAAATTTCAATTGCTAAATTTGATTATTTTTATAATTATTTATTTACATTTTGTGAAAATTAAATTCTCATTACTTCGAAACTCATCCATCCACTTTCTAAGTTAATTCAATCTTACCCTTACGAGCAGTGTTCTAAGGGTACTCTGTGTAGTTGCGTACAGTAATTTTTTTTATAATTTTTAAGTTCTCAGATATGTCAATAATATTTTAACTTTAGTTTAAGGGTTGAATTATGATATTAAGTGAAAAAAATAATTTTAAATCAAAAAAGATTTTAAATGCACATGAGATGTTTAGGGTTTGGGAACGGCATATCACTCTATATATATATATATATATATATATATATATATATATATATATATATATATATATATATATATATATATATATATATATATATAAATAAATAAATAAATAAATAAATGTTACTCTAAATATTTTATATCACATATTCATGCACACCTTTAAAAAAATTAAGTTTAAAATTTTTATATTTAATACGGTAACTCAGTTCCTAAATTTTACCTAAAACTTGAAAAAATCATAAAAAAAAAAGTAAAAAATAATATTTTAAAAAATTACTATGCACACAAAGTACCCTTACATGCACTGTCGGTTAGAGTAGGATTGAATTAACCCACTTCCTAAGAATATTCACAATGCTAAACCATTCTAACATTCATTGTTCCTGTCCGAGAGTTGAGGCGATAGATGCTGAGGACATGGCATTCTTGTTGATCGTATATGGACCTCCGACGAAATGAGCCTGCAACCACAAGACATCAGTTCCGAGCCAGGAAAGGATTCTCCTGCGTTGGCCCTCCGATGCTCAAGTCAGTCACCGGTGGTGGCAATAAGCAAAGAAGAGAAGTGAAAACAGCAGTGTAACAGTAGCTACAGTAGAGATCTCATACCTCTGTCGAAGCTTGGGGGTCCTTATATAGGACTCCCGAGGAACGCGTGCATGCTTCTTGAGGCGTGCACTCTACTCAAAGCATACCTTGAAAAGACGTGTCAGAAAAGCATCCCTGACACCATACCGTAACGGCCCGAGCATATCTCTGATAAGACAGTGGAAGCTTCCATCGTACGATCTTCTGCCTGACCATGCCATCAACCTTGCCGCCTGTCGGTGGCACTGGTTCCCAGAAGGATATTGCCAACTACTCCTTTTGTCTGTTACTGGGTCGAGCGAGAGAGCCGCTCTGCCAGTCGTCATATGTTCGGGTGACCTTGTCCCTGGGCCGAGCGGGATAGCCGCTCGGCCTGCCTTCAGTCACCCGGGCGACTTTGTCCTTGGGCCGAGCGGGAGAGCCACTCGACCAACCTTCCATTGTCCTTGCTCCGCCATTAAGCCTTGCGGAGAAGTCGTGTTCGGATGCAGTCTGCTCGATTCCGGGTGCGCTCGGCCACTGGATTCGCTGCTACTCGTTTTGAGCGTCGGAAGCTCGGTATGAAGCCGAACTATACTGATATCCAGTTGGACCGGATATTCCTTGGTCCGATCGGGCAAGTGGGTTGCCCGATCGGAGGATGATATAGGGCGTTGACCACCCAGACTTTGACTTCCACCGTGTCCTTGACCACTCTCTTGAGCGGGCTCCTCCCTATCATCGGATCACATGCCTCCCCCTCAAGTCTAGTCGAAGGAGGCTGTAAGTCCGACAAATTGGACATTCGAGTTTGGAGCTCGATTGGCCGATTAGCCATGCTGTCCGCTGGACTCTAATCAGTCCGTCAGAGGGTGTCGAACGACCTTGAGACTGATCCTTGATGTTGACCGGCGCTTCTCATATTTGCACTTCGAGAATTTTTCATTTTGTATTCTTGGCCGAGAGTAGTCAACGCTGCCATCATCCGGATCTCCTCGGAATTTGTGCAAATCACTCCCATTAAAGACGAGCGCGCGTCCACGCCTGTTAATGGCGCCTATTAAATGCTACCTTGTAGGCGAGCGCCACGTGGTACTATAGTCATCACCGCACGCCCGAAGTGACAGACGTTGATGTGACGTTTGGCGGTTTGAATTTAATAGCTGGATCTGCGCTCTGGTTCCCATGACCTAGATTAGAGGGCTTCGGTCGGCTGAGCCCAAGCTTTATAAAGCCGCAGTGTCAACTTCTTGTAGGACCATGATCGTTTGATAGAGGGGGGGGTGAATATCGATTCGAAAACTCGAGTGTGAAAGTACGCAGCGGAAAAGTAAATGGACACAATTGATTTTACTTCGTTCGGAGCCTGTGACGACTCCTACTCGAAGGCTCGTGGTCCTTGACCACTTTCGTTGGGCAATCACTAGCAATTCGAAATAATGATTACAAAAGAAGTACAATGAATGCTAATGAAAACAAATACTGACAAGAAAGAAAAGGAAGGAGCGAAGTGTCGGAGCTTTGTTAGCGTCGCTGGAGCACAGAGCAGCAAAGCAATCTGGGAATTCTGAGAGATGATATTAAGCTCCACCTCTGGGGCTTCTTTTATATGCTGCTCCGGGCGCCTGGATCCCTTCCGGGCGCCCTGGTGCGACGTGGCAAGTCCAGTCAGGATGCTCCACGTGACGAGGCGACGCAGAGGATAAAACTTGCCTCCGGGCGCCCGGACCACCTTTTTCCAGAGATTCCTTCTCCTGCAAAACAAGGTTAGTCCGAGGCAAAAATATATCCTGCAACACAGATTGTTAGCACAATTTATAAAGTATGGATTAACAGAAAAAGTATGACTTAGATTTCGTCTTTCCGAGACTGGAATCTAGTCACGATCTCGACTTAGATATCCGAAATGGATCTAAGCCGGATCGACGCCTAATGTTCCCTTCCCGGGAACGCGTCCTCGTAGTCACTCCCCTCCAGTGACTTACCTTACTTACCTGCCAGACGTCCGGTCAGCCCTTCGACCCGTCTGGACTTCACGCCAGCTATCCGGTCAGCCTGTCGACCTAGCTGGACTTCTTGCCAAGCGTCTGGTCAGCCCGTCGACCTGCTTGGGCTTCTCGCCAGCTATCCGGTCAGCCCATCGACCTAGCTGGACTTCGTGCCAGACATCCGGTCAGCCCGTCGACCTGTCTGGACTTCTCCTGCACACTCGATCAAAGTGTCAGACAACAACAAAATTAAGTTAACCTATTTGTCATTCATCAAAACCTAGGTTAGACCGTTAGTGCTACCCGCACCAACAATCTCCCCCTTTTTGATGGAATGACAACCTGGTTAAGTTAGTGAAAAGACGCAATAAATAAAATAGGTACATGGGTTTTAGTGTTTTCAATTTGGTTTAGCTAACTTAACCACCTAATCCTCCCCCTTTGGCATTCATCAAAAAATAAGTAAGGGTAAACAAGCATAGTGTAGGGTTACTGTAAAAAGTAATCAATTAAAAAACAGTTAATTTTGAAAAATATCTAAGTTTGATTCAAAATTCAAAGATACTGATAAAAGTACAAACACCAAGTTAAAAAGATAGTCAAGTTGACTTGGGGGAGACAAGTTTAATTTTGAAAAGTATAAGTTTAAAGTTAATCAAGTTTAACGTGTAAAATTTTTCAAATCAGATTTTTCAAATTTACTTTTCAAGTTTAAGTAACATTTACTTTTCAAAAGGTAATTTCTACTTTTCAAATTCCAATTTTCAAATTTGTTTTTCAAAACAAAGCAAAATTTTTAATTTTTCAAAAGACAAGTAAAATTTTATCCAAAATAAATTTGTTAAGGCTAATTTGATAAAAGCTAAGTTTGAAAAGTTTAAACTCGTCCCCCTCTGCGTCTGGATCGGGCTGGTGCTGTGCCCCCCTCCGCCAAGACATAGTCCCGTCATCCCTATTTACGTGGATACCAGCTAGGGAGAAGTTCCTAGCTGCTATGACATCGAACTCGGTCATATAGGCAATGTCTCCTCTAGTGACATCAATGTGCAACGAGGACATATATGCTGTCAGAATGTGATAGAACGGCATGTGGACTCGTCTATCAGTCACGTATCCAACCGAGTAGATAATGGTGGAGAAGATATGTAGGCTGATGTCAATCTCTAATCGATGACTCAGGGCATAGAGTAAAAATGAATGGAATGGGCGCATCACAGCGATGTCCCGAGTAGTCAGTGGTAAAATGCAACAGACTAAGACCCTATAAAGAGCGTAGTCCTGGACTCGAAGTTCTACCGACCTAAACTGGGTCACAGTGGGATCTCGCTCTCCCCTAAAAAAATACGAATAAATCGTATCGAGAGTAATATGTGAGTAGGGATCTCCGAATGGTAGATCCTTGGGAGGATAGCACAAGAAAGAACAAGTAGATGGACGTAACTCTAAAAACTCTCGGATAGTCGTAGGGGAAAACGTGATATCAGTACCCGCTGCCCTAGTGGTATAGGTGAGATCGTCTACTTTCACTAGGTTATTGCAAAATTCAGCACACAGACTTATGTTTACTGGACTGGTACATTCGACAAGGTTCCTTAAGTTATAGTGGTTTATAACCTCTATAACGGAGGCACACGAACCTAGAAAGAACGATCTATTTATACATTTAGTCCTAATGGCCTTATAAATGGTTGACTCAAACTTAAGCCTTAGTTCATCTGTGGGAAACCTAGGGTCAGTGCTAGCATTAGAGGGTCCAACACCAGTATTTGTTCGTTTCCTACTGTATATATATATATAAAATATTCTAAGAAAAGAATGAGAAACCAAATTCTAATAAATTTTCAGATAGGGGAAGAAGATTTACCGAGGAACCATCGACAAATATAGATCTGACGACCTCGGTTGAATCGCAGCAGCGTCTTCACCGCAAGAAAAATTTGGTTTAAAATACTCTCGCACTGAGGTTCGGAGAGAACCTTGGCAAAAGTGAAAATTTTGTGGGGCAAGGGTTGGGGGCGGCCGCTGCCCCTTATTTATAGGGAGCTCCGGGCGCCTGGAGCCATTCCGGGCGCCCGGAGTTGATTTTAGGCGGGGCGCCCGGATTCCCTCCCGGGCGCCCACCCGCCTTTTTTTTTAATTTTTTTTTATTTTTAAGATTTAGAGATTAGGTTTAAAATTAAGTTTTTAAAATTAAAATTTTGAATTTAATTTTTAAGTTTAAAATTGAAATTAATTTTTAAGTTTTAAAATGAAAATTTTGAAATTAGTTTAAAATTAAAATTTTGAAATTAATTCTTAATTTTGAAATTAATTTTTAAGTTTAAAATTAAAATTTTGAAATTAATTTTTAAGTTTTAAAACTAAAATTTTGAAATTAATTTTTTAAAATTAAAATTTTGAAATTAATTTTTAAGTTTAAAATTAAAATTTTGAAATTAATTTTTAAGTTTTAAAATTAAAATCTTGAAATTAATTAATTTTTAGTTTTAAAATTAAAAATTTGAAATTAATTTTTAAGTTTTAAAATTAAAATTTTGAAATTAATTTTTAAGTTTAAAATTAAAATTTTGAAATTAATTTTTAAGTTTTAAAATTAAAATTTTGAAATTTATTTTTAAGTTTAAAATTAAAATTTTGAAATTTATTTTTGAGTTTAAAATTAAAATTTTGAAATTTATTTTTAAGTTTTAAAATTAAAAATTTGAAATTAATTTTTAAGTTTTAAAATTAAAATTTTGAAATTAATTTTTAAGTTTTAAAATTGAAATTTTGAAATTAATTTTTAAGTTTAAAATTAAAATTTTGAAATTAATTTTTAAGTTTAAAATTAAAATTTTGAAATTTATTTTTGAGTTTAAAATTAAAATTTTGAAATTTATTTTTAAGTTTTAAAATTAAAATTTTGAAATTAATTTTTAAGTTTTAAAATTAAAATTTTGAAATTAATTTTTAAGTTTAAAATTAAAATTTTGAAATTAATTTTTAAGTTTTAAAATTAAAACTTTGAAATTAATTTTTAAGTTTTAAAATTAAAATTTTGAAATTAATTTTTAAGTTTAAAATTAAAATTTTGAAATTAATTTTTAAATTTTAAAATTAAAATTTTGAAATTAATTTTTAAGTTTAAAATTAAAATTTTGAAATTAATTTTTAAGTTAATTTAAGCCTTATTCATCTCACCCGATCTATATTATCAATCAGGGAATCCTATGATTTTGTGAGATGAAATTGGATTTTTTAATTATGGAGTTTTGGTTTAACTTGTGTTAGATTCAGATTTAGCTTTGGTCTCCACAAATAGGCAATCTTCGGATAAACTTCTAAGCTTGGTGAGTCACATGGACGTCATTAGTAGTAACCAACCTTTCGAGGTTTTCCAAATAGTCCTATCCACGGAGCTTAGTACTAAATCTTGGTCTAACTGGTTAGGATTCATTTAAGGGTAGCTTCGGTCAGTTCCACTTGGCCAAATGCACCAGATCGAAACCATATCTTTCTAGACATGCGATGCCCAAGTTTCCCTAACGTACTATCATCCAAAAAACTTCACCAGTATCATGATTCAAGTTAAACTTGGTCTCTAATCCTAATTACCCTGTCGGGTTAGTTTGTTTTAGGCTACCCTGTCGGGTAAGTTAGTTTTGGAGGTGCCAGCTATTCTGGAGCCTCCCCCTGAATTATTGGCCATTAATTTAAATTTTGGTTTTAGGTTTGTGTCGATTCCTTTTATAGTTATGGTTAACTTGGTGATAATTTTGTTGATTTTTAAAGTGTTTAAATTTTGAATTTGATTTAGGTTTGTATTTTGGATTTTGGTTTGGTTTATTCGATTTTATATAATGTATTTTTTCTTTAGGTATATAATATTGATTAAGTCTTATTTGCGTGGTTAAGCACGCTTTCGGAACCCAAGCTAGATTGGTTGATTTGTATTGGGTTATTAATGACTTGAAGGTTTTATTTGAATTCGACTTATATCCTAGTCCGGTTTTATTATAGCATGCTTTTTGATTATTTAGGATTAAGTCTAGATTTTTTGATCTTGTTGTGAATTTTTCTAACATTTCTTTTAAATTGTTAATCTCATTTTTTAATGATAAATTCTCCTCCTCAAGTGTTAGATCTTGAGTTGGATTTGAATTTTTGATTTATTCCTTGAGGTTTTGATTTTCCTCAAGAAGTGATTTGTTTTCATTTTCTATTTTAATTAATTTACTATTTAAACAGGAAATAATTCTAAACAAATTTTTTGTTTAAATTAAAATCTACCTCATTCGGGCCTTCGGAAACGAGTATGGACTCGTGGCTTGTTTCGGGTTCAGACCCGTCTTCATCTTCCGACTCGTCTTCTGTTTCAGCTTCATGGGCGAGGTGGCTCTGATGTTTCTGCTCTTCTTCCTCCGATTCGTCCGAGGAGTCATCCCACGTTGCTTTGAGGGCCTTCTTTTTGGTTGGCTTCGGTTTGTCGAACTTCAGTCTTGGGCATTCGTTCTTGTAGTGTCCCTTTTTATTGCAGCCGAAGCAAGTCACGTTCCTTTGTTATGAGGGAGAACTGATCTTTTGAAGGTCCTTTTTGCTGAAGCTCCTTTTTCTCCTGGTGAACATTTTTCTTACCAAGTTCACCAGGTGTTCTTCGTCTTCGAAGTCTTGGTCGGAATATTCTTCAAATTCAGGCTTGCTCTTCTTTTCTTTGGAGAAACCTGCAAATAAAGCTATACCTTTCTCGGCTCCAGCATTAGTTTGTTCATGTAATTCTAATTCACAGAAAAGCTCATCTAATTTTAATTTAGAAAGATTTTTAGAAATTTTGTAGGCATCTACGATTGATGCCCACAAACTATTACGTGGAAAAGCATTTAATGCGTACCTTATTAAGTCTTTATTTTCCATTTGGTGACCTATCGCATGAAGCCCGTTGAGGATGCCCTTGATCCTCGCGTGGAGCTGATTCGCCGTTTCACCTTCCTACATTTGTATATTAAGAATTTTATTTAAAAGCAGGTCTCATTTTGTTACCTTGGCGTCGCTCGTTCCCTCGTGCAACTCGATCAATTTGTCCCACAGCTCTTTAGCATATTTGTGTGGACCGACTCTGTTCAGTTCTTCTCTTGTTAATCCGCACTGTAGAGTGTTGATCGCTTTATTTTCTGTTGACGCCTTTTTCTTCAAATCTGCCGTCCAGTCTTCAGGATCCAGTATATTCCCGGAGTTGTCAGCTGGAATTTTATAGGGTCTCGTAACGCTCATCCACTGGTCGAAGTCTGTTTTGAGGTAGACCTCCATGCGCTTCTTCCAGTACGGAAAATCGTCCCCGTTGAAGAGTGGAGGTCGTACTGTGCTGAATCCTTCTGTCTGACACATTTTAGTCCTGCGCACAGAAGAAAGAAAACAAAAAAAAAAATAATCCCAAGACTTGGTCTTGGATTAGTAGTGCGGAAGAAAATAATAGAAGTATCTAAATTGGTGTTGCACCAATTTAGATTTAATTGCACCGTAAAACTGAAAATCGAAAGAAAAAAAAATTAATTTTCCACCCCCTGTCTGATTGGTGGTTGCACCAAATCAGAGCGGTACCTGCTCTGATACCACTTGTAGGACCGTGATCGTTCGATAGAGGGGGGGGGTGAATATCGATTCGAAAACTCGAGTGTGAAAGTACGCAGCGGAAAAGTAAATGGACACAATTGATTTTACTTCGTTCGGAGCCTGTGACGACTCCTACTCGAAAGCCCGTGGTCCTTGACCACTTTCGTTGGGCAATCACTAGCAATTCGAAATAATGATTACAAAAGAAGTACAATGAATGCTAATGAAAACAAATACCGACAAGAAAGAAAAGGAAGGAGCGAAGTGTCGGAGCTTTGTTAGCGTCGCTGGAGCACAGAGCAGCAAAGCAATCTGGGAATTCTGAGAGATGATATTAAGCTCCAACTCTGGGGCTTCTTTTATATGCTGCTCCGGGCGCTTGGATCCCTTCCGGGCGCCCTGGTGCGACGTGGCAAGTCCAGTCAGGATGCTCCACGTGACGAGGCGACGCAGAGGATAAAACTTGCCTCCGGGCGCCCGAATCCCCTCCGGGCGCCCAGACCACCTTTTTCCAGAGATTCCTTCTCCTGCAAAACAAGGTTAGTCCGAGGCAAAAATATATCCTGCAACACAGATTGTTAGCACAATTTATAAAGTATGGATTAACAGAAAAAGTATGACTTAGATTCCGTCTTTCCGAGACCGGAATCTAGTCACGATCTCGACTTAGATATCCGAAATGGATCTAAGCCAGATCGACGCCTAATGTTCCCTTCCCGGGAACGCGTCCTCGCAGTCACTCCCCTCCAGTGACTTACCTTACTTACCTGCCAGACGTCCGGTCAGCCCTTCGACCCGTCTGGACTTCACGCCAGCTATCCGGTCAGCCCGTCGACCTAGCTGGACTTCTTGCCAAGCGTCCGATCAGCCCGTCGACCTGCTTGGGCTTCTCGCCAGCTATCCGGTCAGCCCGTCGACCTAGCTGGACTTCGTGCCAGACATCCGGTCAGCCCGTCGACCTGTCTGGACTTCTCCTGCACACTCGATCAAAGTGTCAGACAACAATAAAACTAACTTAACCTATTTGTCATTCATCAAAACCTAGGTTAGACCGTTAGTGCTACCCGCACCAACATACATATGTCATTGTGATTTTGAAAAGAAGCAAAACAAGTTCTAGAGTTTCAATTGTTGTAAGTACATGCCACACAAAAGAAAGTAATTAAGTATAGGCTTAAGGTGGTCCTCTCTAGGTAATTTCTCTTGCAATTAACTCAATTAATCAAAATAGAATCCACCGCCACACTAACCAATATCATGTAAGTAAAACATCCAATCATGTCAAATGACCTAAAATTGATGATCAACTTTAAGAAACTTTTACCAGCTTAAAAATATTACTAGAACAATTCCATTGAGAATTTTATTCAAATGACATGCTATGTATACCAAACTAAATGCAAAGTATGGAAACAAAAATGCAAATGTAAGAAAATGAAACTAACGAAATGTATAAAGCACAAAGAATTTATTAAAGAAAATACTAAACACAAAGCATGAATTAAAATGCAAAAGAAAGTGAAATTGGAACCAACTCCCCTTTAATTCCCTATGGTTGGAGAAGATTTAGAAGAAGAATCCATGCTAGTAGTGGAGTAATTGTGGTTCCAATCAAATCCTTTTTATTTATCCCTTTTCATTTCAAAATTCTTTCTGGAGGTCAAAGACGGTTCAGTTTAAGTATCCACTTCGGAAGCTTATATTCTCCTAAAACATCAATAAAAGACAATCCCTCCCACTCACATAAGGGATAAGAAGAAAATAGGAGAATATTAATGTTGGTAGAAAATATATTAAGCAATGAATCACATCTATTAAAGTCAATAATTGGTACCTTTATGAAATTTTCTGATATATCACAAATAATACTCACCTTGTCATGTTGAAAGGTACCTGGAGTGGTGATTGTTACCTCCTTTTCATCAAGTAATTGCTCAGCCTCTGGTTCAGGTGAATGTACAACCAAAGGTAGTGATTCTTGGGTCGTTGCCTCAATAGCACAAGTCCCTACACTCTCTTCATTATCATCATCAAATACAGGTGATTCTTAGAGTATTGCTTCCAGTAAGCAATCTCCTACACTTAAATTTTCTTCAAGTAAATCTTCATTTTCTGCATCATTCACAACATCTAAAGCAACACTATTAGTAAAATCAGAAATCTGAACAACTACATTATCATCACAAATTATACTAGAAAAATCTTGTGAAGTAATGGAAGTAGGGTCGGGCCTGACATAATCTCTACTTTCCATCTCCCCACTGGAGTTTTGTGTTTGTAACTGATTGATGGATGATGTAATTTTATCTAACTGTTCTGTATATTCTGTATCCTTGAGAATTGTTGCTCTTGATGCTCTCTCATTTGTTGCATAACCTCCTTGAATTTCCATGTTGACATTCCAAATTGAGAATCGTTCTGTTGAAAAGAATGTGACATAGAAGATGTCGAAACCTCTTGAAACTCATATGAATTCTGGTAGGTTAGATATGACTCAATAAATTGTCCTTGTACATTTTCATACCTGAAACATGAATGATCCACCCAATTAGCATTATAAGCATTAGAAAATGACTCATACCTCTTTTGTTGATCCATGGTTGGGTAAAATTGATACTCAAGCTGAAAATACTGATTCTCCATTCCACCTCCAAAATTCTGAAAATATGGATCCATGCTACTAAAATTCTGGCGGTCGGAGGCCATCGGCGATGGGCTGGGGGTGATGAGTGGGACACGGGGACAAGAAAAACGTGGGGCAGAAGATCCGAACTACCATGTTACCCACCATACTCAGTGATCCTATCTGAAATCTATGACAGATGGACTATTTGTTGTTGGGGTTGCAAGGTTGCAAACATAGTCCCATATTGGAAACACATGGAAAAGATCATGGGTTTATAAGAGAAAAAATATCTCCATTAGCATGAGGCCTTTTGGGGAGAGCCCAAGAGCAAAACCATGAGGGTTTAGGCCCAAAGTGGACAATATCATGCTATTATGGAGATATCTAAATTCTTTCCGATCCTACAATTGGTATCAGAGCCCGGACTGCCAGAAGGTTTAACCACCGACTGTGTAAAAGAGCTATGGTCTGATTGAGCCATGTGGGTATAATATTGACCTTGAACAAAGAAAGTGGGGGCTCCTATGTTCAGATCAAGAGGACCAGACACCAGGCAGGAAGTCCTAGTTGCGGCTAGGCAAGGAAGTCCTAGTAGGTCGGGTGGACCGAGGGGCGGGAAGTCCTGGTGGGTCGAGGATCGGATGTGGGAAGCCTATGGTCCTTTGTTTGAGGGGGGAGGGATTGTTGGGGTTGCAAGGTTGCAAACATAGTACCATATTGGAAACACATGGAAAAGATCATGGGTTTATAAGAGAAAAGATATCTCCATTAGTATGAGGCCTTTTGGGTAGAGCCCAAGAGCAAAACCATGAGGGCTTAGGCCCAAAGTGGACAATATCATGTCATTGTGGAGATATCTAAATTTTTTTCGATCCTACATTTGTGAGGTGTCACTGGTATTGACCAAGTCGCTATGACCAGAAGGAAGACTGCAGTGTACTATCTTGTCTTCGATATCACCCAGATTGGGGAGCTTTCGAAGAAAAGGGTGAGTTATCACCGTCGTCGAAAAAACCTGCGAAGAGTAAGAAAGCGAGGGAAAGGGTTAGAATGGAGACCGTGTTGCCCCGACATTCCACTCTCAAGCTAGATCTCCAAAGACATAAATATGTAGGGAAGATGAACGGTAGTTGAGTAATGAAATATGAATATATATAGTAATGAGTATCCAGCATACCTTCGCCCACTAAGGCAGGACTCTTTATAACACAAAGGAGTGATATGTTACATCTGTGGCTATCAAACGAAATGATGTACTTTTGACAAGATGTCATCTTCACATTAAATAATGTGCCATGTCACCCATGTCTTGTAATGTGGAGATAGGAGATTACGCTATGTCATACATACTACTCCATGTGTTTGGATACCCATATATTCTGATAACTCACAGGAGACCTGATAATCATGATTTTGCTATATTATTTTAATTTATAATGCATGTTTTTAATGGTCTACTCATAGCTTAAACTCAAATTTACATTACATTTCATAAACTACATTTGATCTTGGACTTAATTGTAAATTGACTTATAATCATGGTGTTTGATGCTAATATTTGATTATTATTTTGTAAGCATCAAAAGAGTCATGGACTCGATCAGATCAGACCACATTTGGGCTCAAATCTAGGGCTAAACAAGACGATCAAACATTGGAGCGATTTGGACCGTCCATTGAAGATCGGAGAGATTTGAGTCATTCGTCAAGGATCTGGTCCATCCAAGCCAAGAGGAAGTATATCACAGCCATCGATCAAGATCCAAATCTTTTGATCCTGATCTGAGAAGTTTGAACCGTCAGATGAGATCTGAAATGTTCTAGACGTCCGATCAGAGAGGGATATGTTTTAAAACCTGAGAAGCTACAGTGCAACTACATGCTATTGATGTTCGCGAACATGTGAAGAACAAAGATGTGGAACTAGTCTATGTGAAAACTAAAGATCAAGTTGTTGGCATCTTTACCAAGCCACTGAAGTTTGAAGATTTCATCAAGATGCGAAATCTACTTGGAGTCACAAAATTAAGTTTAAGAGGGGTGTTGGGAATTAAACTTTAATTTTTTTAAGAGATAAAAGTTGGTCTTGATAAGAGTTGATAGGAACAAGAGTTTTGTGGAGATAAAATATTTTAAAAAAAGTCATGATTATCTGATATTGAGGCTTATACAATAAGCCTATAAATATATACCTTTTTCATGAATGAAGCAAGTTCAGTGTTTTGTTTTATTCTCCTCCTCTTCCACGTAGAAATTCTTCACCTCTTCCACATTTTTCTTCTATAATTTCCTTTATTTCTTCTCAAATAATTCTTTTTTCCAACAACTCCTTCTTGGACGAGCTCGTTTTGTAGTTCGCCCTCAACCTCGAGAACCTCGAGGCTGAGTTCTACTTGAACGGTGCCAACGTCAGTGGCCTCAACTCCATCGCGCCAGAGTTGGTCATGGGCGGGCCGCCGCCGTTCGGTGCCAGAAAGGCCAATCTTGACAATACTACAAAGGACATCATCCAAGAGTTCGGCTACCAAGCAGTCGACCACTTGAGGTTAATGATTGCACAGATTGATTAATTAATTAGTTAATCCTCAACCAAACTTAATTAATTAGTTGCCTTGAGATGGTAACATAACTATATATACTTTGGTGCGAATTAATTAAGGGAGATCCAGAGCAGAGTTGGTGTGTTCCCAAGGCCGCTGATTGACTTGGGCCCAAAGGTCTTTTGCAGACCTAATGGGCGTTGTCGTTGGGTAAAAATTATCATTTGGAATGGGGTTACTTTAGCACATCTGAGAAGTTCAACATCAACTTTCTACTCGAGGAGAGGTTGCTTCACAAATTCGGATTGAGCCCCGTCCTGACCTCTCTGACAGTTCCATTCGATAAGACTTTTAGCTTTTACCAGCTTTGATATCTAGCTGAATGCTCGTTGATTCATGCAACTGTCAGCATGCTTAAGGCCTCAATAAACAAAGTGGTCAAGATGACCATGGTTGAATTGGAAGCGTGCGGTGCAATGATCGTTGACTTCTAGATGAAGCAGTGCCCATGGGGGGACACGCTAACGAGGAAGAGACCACGCTCGCCAAGGACCCATGCTGGCCCATCAGGCCCTTCTTCACCAATGTCAGTTCAAATCCCAACTTCACCAATCGAGTTGGAGAACCAACAAGCCACAACTAGTTCCTCCTAGCCGCGAGGCCCAACCTCGCCCTCGAGGATTAAGGCCCTAACTTCCCCTGCAGAATCCTCTCGCCTTGAGTTGGAAGAAGACGCTGTCCTAGCTGCCATAGAAGCTCCCCGAGAACAAACTCTCGAAGAGAACAAGTTGAATCACACCCTCTATGATCCAGTGGCAGTTAGGTGGGCAGACTCTGAAGATACCACAAAGGCATGTCTTTCAGGACATTGGCAGAGGATCTTGTGCTGAATTGAATTGAGCACATGTCCAAGCCGATGGTGTTTGGCCAATGATTCAACAAACCTTTGCAAGGTCATCGAGAAATGCAAGCCCGAATAGCTAAACTAGAGGCTCAACTAGTCCAAGCACCCTTCGACTAGGTTCTAACCACATCTTAGAGGTAGGCATCTATGGAACATTTGAAGATTCTCCGACTGAAGAAGTTAAGAGTTGCCAACCACAGCACAAGTGGAGATCAACCGATCGAGAGGAGTCTTAGCAAAAAGGATTGCGGAGAAACTCTAGGTGTACCATGACTTGAACACGACTAAGAAGGAGGTGGAATTTCTTAAAGCCAAGAATAAAAAGTTGAAGTATAGGAGAAAGCAGTGCAAAGAGATAGTCTTTCAAAGGTTCCTTGGGCTTTTGTTTAAGAACAAACAAAATATGTAGGGTTTTTTGATACCTCCAACTAGTGATGAAGTGTTGCATTAATACAGAATTCAATTTCTCAAAAGGCTGAATAGAGGATGAAGGGAGACAGTCAAACCATCTTTGTGCCGAGCCTGAGAGTGTTGTCAAGAAGACTCTACATTTGATGTCATCTATATACTGATACAATAAGGAGACATTTTTAAATTTACAGATGTCATCCTTAGGGTCAGTCGTGCCTTTATATTTCCCAATCTGCAACATTGGGAAATGTCTCAAAAACTCATCTTAGGGGATGCTTCTTGGGAATTGAGGGCCTCTGGGACCTTCACTTCATTAGATATGGGGGATTTTCCATTTAGAGGGTCCCAAGGAAAGGTCTCTCCCGAATATTTCAAGGAAGATTCCTTCACAGCCGACATACCGATTTGAGTGGGGAACGCATCCTGCGGCGTTCCTATGGGCCGAGTTGATCGAGGCAGTATCATGGTTGGAGGGTTGGACATATGTGATGGTGGTTGTTGAGGTTATCCTTGCAACACTGCCTGCACCATCGCAACTACCAATTTATCAAAATCCTTCAGTGTCATTATGACGATGTTGGGTCTTTCGGTGTCATCCATCCTAACGTCTCAGTTTAGATCTCAACTCAGTGTTCCCATAGACAATGTCAATTTGTTCCTGCCTGAGATCGCCGACAATTGAACCATCAGTGAGTTGGCATCGATGTTGACTTTGTCATCGTTCAGCGAAGATTGGTAGGGTTCTCTGTCGGAGCTTAGGGAGAGAGCACTAGAAAAAAATGGTAAGAATGACAACTGGAGTTTCCTAGCATAGCCACTTTAACGCTCAAGTAAGTCTTCGGTGGAGAAGGAAGAAAGAAGGAGAAGACGACTAGTAGTCTAAAGTTTGTAGATGCGTATGTGTGCATACCTACGCCTATAGGATCGAACTACCTTTTATAAAGTTGCGGCTATGCTCGGCATGTCCCGAGATCTCTGCTGGAGTTACCCACATTCCTTGAAATAAATGGTCATGTTGCTTGCCTTTCTCAGATTAACGGTCAGTGTTTCCCTCATTCTTTGGGAATTAACGGCTACATTATCTATATCTTTAGCAAGCAACAACCTATCACCTTAATTGTCAGCAGTTAGGTGTGCTGCTCTAATTAATTAGGGTGATTCAGATTCGAGATCCTTGTGGAGGCAGGGTTGATTGGAGTCAAGGTCACATGGAGTCGGGTTGTTTGGAGTTGGTGCTGCATGGAGTCGAGGTTGTACGGATCCTGGGATGGCCATGATCCAGGAGTGATGAGGAGTCAAGCCGATAGGAAGTCACTGGAGGATGTAGAATCGAGGAGCAACTATATGTTGGCTTTGATCGCCACCTCAGTAGAATTATTGATCTCCTTAACCACTTGGCACCTTCTAGTTACCTCCCACATCACCCCGAGTTCCTTCAATATTGTTTCATATGATCTAGAAGAAAGATAAATTACAGTGGGCTTTGCCCAACATAATGACTCTTTGCATGGGTGTTAAGATGACCCACGATGTATATCGTACACACTAGAAATTAACCCTGATCTATCAGGGTAACATCATGCGTAAAGATCAGCTGTGCCAATTTGTGGGAACAAAATGGAAATATGATTTTAAAAAATTGATTATGGAAATGGAGGTTTCATCGACTTAAAGAAATTTATCACGAGGAACTTGGATGGGTTAAGAAATTCTTGATTGTTCTTACCGCATATGATAAATTAACTAATGGTTATTGCTTGGTGGGTGGGCGGGGACTTAAGGCATGAGACTACGATCCCAGTCGATTGTACGTTGAATTCATGGCCATCAAAAGCCGGTTTTGACAGTGGAGCCTCGGCCGTTTTATTCAATCCTGTAGACATGAGACTTTCGACCACTGTTTGGTCCTTCACAACTTCCATGCTCTTCTGTTGCTTTCTGTCCTCGAAGCTCGCACAAACAGATGATGGAAAGGAAATTGATATTTTGAAACAAAATCATATTATGCAGCAATTGCTAGGAGAATATTGTGCACCATTGAGTTTTGAGTTTCAGCAATGTAAGATCCATGTCATGCTCATTGGAACGGCTCCGTTTGGATAAACTTTTATCCACTGCAACGGCTTGAACAAGCCTGGTCGAAGGCGTCTTCCATGGCTATGGAAGGCGCCTTCGGACTGTTCATCAAAGGCACCTTCCATAGAAGGCGCGAAGGCACCTTCAACAACCTTTGACGGCGCCTCCAACAACACTTGTAGCTCCATTTCACTCCTTTGCTACTGCTATCTCCTAGGTGATTTCGGCCATCGGAATAGGGCTCACCCAAACTCAATTTCTGACCTTCTCCTCAAGCATCCTTCCTCTTCGGCTTCTCATCCCTCGAATGTCGTGTACGTTCTTCTCGTCCACCGGTGTACTCTTCCACGATGCCTCGTCCCTCGGACTTACCGAGCACGTCGGCTCTTTCCCGTGTCGTCCTTCTCGCTAACCGCGTCTTCCGCTCGACTTCCTGTGCTCCTAAGCTCCTGCACACTTAGACACAGGGATCAAACCAAAACATGACCTAACCTAACTTGGTTGATCACACCAAAAATAATTTGGGGTTACAACAATCTCCCCCTTTTTCGATGACAGCAACCCATGTTAAACTAGGGTAAAACAATCATAAAGTAAAGATAATAAAATTGCAATACGAAGTAAGTAAAGTTACAACTATGCAATAAAGTGCAAAAAAAAAGATTTTTAAAATTTAAATTTTGAACTACCTCCCCCTAGACTTAATTTTCCCTTCTCCCCCTTTGATCACATAAAAAATTAGGGTACTCAATAAAATCTAAGGGTAAAAAAAATGAGTTTTAACAGAAAAAACTTATTTTTTTTAATGAAGCTTGTAATTTTAAAAAATTTCTAAGTGAAATTTGAAAAAAAAATTCTAAGTGAAGTTTGCAATTAAGTAAAAAAATATTTTAATAAATGTTAAACCATTGATAAACTATTTCATGCTTATCAGTTTGTCAATTAAATATTTAATTTAGAAATTAGCTTCAGGCTGTGGCGAGGACTAGACCTTCTTGGTTATTGGATCATCAACCACTTCTAGACAAGCCTCTTAATAAATTTAAATATTTAATCTTCTATCTGAAAGCCCTAACTCTAATTTCACTTTTAATTTATATAAGTTTCTAGAACCCAATATAGATTCCTTCCTACAGGGTTAATTAAGAATTTTGAGGGTACATAACTTTTAGAAATTTTCCTAATTTGACCCTTATGAAATCTAAGATACCAGTTTAGATTTCTATATTTCCTAATATTTTCATTGTATGAACATGCACGATTTTTCAGACATCCTATCTTTATTTTCAATTTGTCATTTTCTATTTTCAGATTATCATATAAATTTAACGGGCATGCTTTAGACAATTATATTTTCAACTCTGTGTTTTCTTTTTCCAACTTGTAACAATCTTTAGTTCATAATTTCACAAATTTAAACAATTTGTCAGGTAGTAGAGATCGTACCTCACTTACCTTGTCAATCTCGTTGTCCGTAGCTCCCCCTAAACTGCTGCTTTATTCTATTGACGCTCCTGCTTCATCAATGCTCTCGATGCTCATTTCGGATGGGCTTGCTTCGTGTTCGTCTTCTTGGTGACTTGTCATCAACGTAAGTCCAAAGAAAGCTTCGACCTCTGATTCGGATGACGTTTCGTCCCACGTCGCCTTTAGGGTCTTATGTTTGTTCGTTTGGACGGGCTTCTTGTCTTTACCTTTTTCCTTCTTCTTCAATTTTGAGCAGTTATTTTTTACATGCCCTTCTTCATTGCAGTGGTAGCATCTGATTGTTCTTTTCTTTCTACCCTACAGATGGTTAGATTTTCTAGTTTTAAATAATTTCCTAAATTGTCTTACCATCATTACCGTTTCGTTGTCGTCGAGAGAAGATTCTGATTCTTGTTCGTCCATCTTTGCTTTGAGGGCAATGTTGTGCTTCGGCTCCATCTTCGGATCTGCACATCTCGTTTCGTGGACTTCAAATGTAGAAAATAAGTCTTCTAAAGTAGTTGAATATAAATCTTTAGATATGGAATAAGCATCACCTAATGATGTCCATTCAACATTTCTAGTGAATGCCCATTCACCTAATAATAAGCATTCTACTCATGAAACATATAGGCAAATATATTAAATTTATTTATTAGAATAAAATTTAAAATTTTAATAAGAATATTATAAGTTTCTGTAAACATATAATTTAGTTTTTAATGAATATTTAAATTTATAATTTATATTTATTAAGCTCGTTTAGACTAAATAAAAGCTCGAATAAACTCATGAGCCATGAATATATTCGTTAAATAAAGCTCGAGCTCGACTCGATTATAAACGAGTCAAACTCAAACATTCAAGAGTTCGGCTCGGTTCAACTCGATGACATCCCTAGATAAGAGCTCATATCAGGCTCAACAGTGAGCCTTATATGGAAATATATCAGGCCCTTTTTAATCCTGGAGAGAGGGGATGAATTGGAAAATGATGAGAGAGGAAGGATTTAGGTGGTTGGCGGAAGAGATAAGAAGGGAATAACACTATTTTTAGTATTTTTTGATAATTTTAAAATTAGAGTATCAGGGTCGTCTCAACTATTCTTGAGGCCCTAGGCATAGTAATAGCTTTATCTTATCTCAAACCTCACTCCTTTATTTGTAAACTTTAAAAAATAAAAAATATTTTATGTTAACTAATTTAATGAGTAATAAATTATTGTAATATTATTAATATACATTTTAATTATTATTATTTTTAAAAAATTATCAATCAATTTTAACTTTGATGAATGAAAGTCTTGACGCAACAATAAAAAATATTATTGTGTCATCTAGATGTAATAAGTTTAAATAGTAGATATTGGCACTGCGTACAATAGATCCTTCCCTAGGAGCACATATTAGCAGAACTTTCATGAACCAAACTGTCTTTTTATCAATTTTAACTTTGATAAATTATAAATTAAATTTATTTAGTCAAAAAATATTTAGCTAAGTAAATATCGACGGTAAATTATTAAAAAAATGTGACAAAGTATTAATGTTATAAAAATAATAATAAAGGAGAAGAAAAAAGAAAAATAAAATTTAGAGAGGAAATATGCTTTTGACTTCCCAAAATATTTTTATAAAAAAAAATATCAATTAAGTATAACCAATAAGTATTTTTTATTTATTAACCAAACCTAATTTTGATTATTAAATTAAATTTTTATAAAAAATTTAAAATTATGAGTTAAATTTTTATAAAAAATTTAAAAATATGAGACAAATTTTAATAAAATATTAAAAAAATATCAACTAAATCTAACTTTAAGATTTAGAAATTAAAATTATCAATCAAATCTAATCATGTAAAAAAAAATAAAAATGATCAAATTTAATTTTAATTTATAAAAAAAGTAAAATTATTGGTTAAATCTAAAAAATTAAAAATTATTGGTCAAATATAATTTTGCTAGTAAAAATTTAAAATTATCAATGAAAATAAATCTTATCTAAAATTATTTTAGTCGTAATTTTAAATATTTAATATTTAAACTCATATATTTTTAAATTAATATTTTTATATATATATAATTTGGTGGCCCCAACATAATATGGGACCAGATGTTCTGAGCCAGGATCTCCTGGACCACTTTTTATGGTCCAGGGGATGTGTCACTCCTATTTGCGACCGGATCGTGGCCGCGATCCGGCCGCAATTGGTTGCGATCCCTTCTAGGGTTCACCGTCCCCACCAGATTATAGTTTTTGTTCGGAGCGAGCGGCCGCCCGGAGGACACCCTCGCTCGGCGCTCAGTAACCTGGCCAATTATCCACCACCGGAGGCCTTCGGACAGCCTCCAGCCGCCCGCTCCAAACAAAAACTATAACCTGGTGGGGACGGTGAACCTAGAAGGGATCACAACCAATTGCGACCGGATCGCGACCACGATCTAGCCGCAAATAGGAGTGGCACATCCCTGGACCAAAAAAAGTGGTCCAGGAGATCTCCTCTCAGATGTTCTGGACCACGTTTTCCTGATCCACTCCTCAACCACACAACTGGTATAAAATCTCCCTCACGTGTAAAACACGTGCACGCACTGCGGAAAAGCCCTAACCTCTCTCTCGACCTCCAGCGACGCTCCACGCGAAAAAGCCCTAGCTGCTCTCGACCTCCAGCGTTGCTGCCCTCCTCCCTCCCGCTGCCTTCTTCCTGTGGCCTCCAGCGACATCTTGCAGCCTACTCCTCCAACGTCGTCTCCTTCCAGCGACATCCTGCGCCCTCCCTCCAACGTCGTCGCCCTCCAGCGACCTCCCTGCTGCGTCGCCGACCTCCAGGGGCCTCCAATGACTCCCCTGCTGCGTCGCCGACGTCCTCGGCGACCTCCCTCCCAAGTCTTTCCGAATGCGACCTCCCTCCCGCGAGCTCTGCGACCTCCGGAGGCCTCCCTCCCTTTCACCGTGTGTAAGAAAGCGAGGACCTTTTTTGTAATTAGGTAATAGTGGTTCAAAAACTTCTTATTTATTGCTTCAATTTCGATTTCCCTTTTCATTGGACCTATCAGTTTCTATTTCCTCCTGGTTTTGTTAGCAAATTTAATCCGTTTCCATTTCCCAGTTTCTTTTTTTTGTGCTACAATTGCTATAATATTTCCACAAGTTTAATTGTTGTAGCTACTAGTGATTTTGAACTTTGCCCTGAATAAAAAACGTATGGTCTCTAAAAGCTCGGGTCTTCTACATCATTGTTCGATGATTTCATGCATGACCAAACTCTGTAGAAGACTTATTTTTATAAAAAAGAAAAAAAAATTGGTATCAGGTACATGGATGATGATGTAGTGAATTAGGGTGCTAATATTTTATAAGTCAAACAAATACCTATTTACTTTGATGGTTTCACAATGATTTTCATTGGCCAATTTAATGGTTTTTTTTATGAAGCTGTTCAAATTATTAATTTACATAAATAAAAAAATAGTTTCTAGTGATTTTGAACTTTGCTGGCCAGATCCCAAGCTTAGTAATGTGCTATTTTTTGAGTTGTTGTTAATCCTTCTCAGAAGCAAATCCTTTAAACTATAGTTGATTTAGTTTAAGGTATTACAATTCATGTTAGATGCCCCTTGAGTTACTATTTTTTAAATATCTTAATTTGATTATCTGATTCATAGGAAGTTTTGATTATCAAATTAAATATCTTAATTTGATTATCTAATTTATGTATTTTTTTGCATATTAGTGCTGTTCAGGTACAAGGAAAGAAAATCATGGCAGAAAATCCTAAGCATGAAATCCTTTAACTTGACATTGTGATGTAACTCTAAATGGTGCAATTTATTTCCTGATGTAACTTGTTTTCTTTTGTCGATCCTAAGCATGAAATCTTTGACTTTGACATTTACCTTCAACTTCTTCAATTAGACAATGTTAAAGAACTATTCTCTTTTGTTTTGATTTGATTAATTCTAGGCTGTTGGTACTGAATTTTACACTTAGTATAATCCATGTTCTCCTTTAATCTAACATTATTTTTGTTGTGACTAGATCATTGTTGAGTTTGTTGTCCTTTGTGGATGCATGGTGTTCCATTGCATGCTTTTTCTTTTGCGAGTTTTGTACAGCAAAGAAATCGTTTTTTATGGTTTTGGTGATGTAAATATTGGAGAATTGAAGGAGCATTTGGGGACACGTATGATATGGTTGCATTTGGTATATGTGAGTTTTTGCTGGGTGCTGAATGTTTTCAGAGCCTAAAATGTGATTTTTCTAGATCTTTTGGCGTTGTTTGTTTCAGTGGCATCTCGGGAAGCCTTATATAAAATGTTTGTCCATACGCTACATAAAATTCTTTCTTTGAACTATAATCAAACTCTGGAGGAGAAGATAATCCTCAAGTCTATAAATTCTTCGATCCCAAATAATCTTTGAGATAACTTGTTGACTCTAACATAATATTAGTTTTAAAACTTCCTGTTCTCAACTCATCGATCCAGTTAGAAACAAGAAAGATATCGAGTAGTTTTCGAATATACTTAATAACAAAATGCACATATACACCATTGTTCAGTTGCTTTTTACCGATTAGATATACAGTGATTTGAGATCTGGAATAACAGTGCCATTGAGGCTTCCAGGAGCAAAATCTGCGGGATAGCAAAACCATCCTATTTTTATGGGTTTGGGGTTTGTGCCTGTCTCCTATGAGTTTCAAGATTTACTGAGTAATATATCCAAGTAGTAGCGATGAAATGTCTGGAATTAGAGTGCCATTGAGGCTTCCAGTAGCAAAATCTGCTCGAGAGCAAAAACATCTGATTTTTGAGAAGCAAAGTTCAGGGCTATGAGCCCATCGTAGCTGTCTCGCACCATCCTGTGGTGAGTCCTGATGCTTTGAGGTACACCTTGCCATTTCATGTTGCGCCCATGGCCTCCAATTTCAAGGCAATAGTGAACTTCCTTGCCTCAGACTCTTCGCCCATGAAACAGATGAAGGTCATATAAACTGGCTCACAACCTATCACAAACGCTTCGGAATGAAGGCAGAAGTAGCAGTCGAAGCAGTTGAATAGCTGGGAAAAGAAATAACAATCAAAATGTGTCAAAAGGACAAGAAATAATCCATGTGTATTAACAAGTAACTTTCTAAGTAACTGCAGAAAAAATGCAGTATGTCCCAGGAAAGGCTCTGCTTACAGTTAGAGTCCATGAGCAATTGTCAACAAAATGAGGATCCTGTTTCACATAACGGTGATGGAAAGTGCTTCCTGCTTGAAGATCCAATTTGTGGCATTGTTTAAGATGTGACATAAGTTCATGAATGTCTCCGGTGAAGGGACAATCTGAACCAGGATGAGGGCATGCATAAGGCTAGTAAACACAATGTGTTTTGTGCTGCAACTTGCTGTAATAGGGCATCATTTCTGTGCAACCAAGATGATGGTATGAACAAGGTAAATGGAGTGAAGCAGCAAGTTTTTCCAGTGCTAAACAACGGATTTGGCCAATTTCCTTTCGGCAGATTGGGCACTTGTTTACTTTGTTTTTGTAGGAAAAGCACAAAGTGTGCCCACTTGGACACTGAAAGAACATCAACCAAAGGTAAGCATATCAGCATGAGTTCTAAATAACATATGATCAAAAATAAAAACACACTCATTGTGTACAGCACATGTAGATTAATGATACGAGTGAGGCAACTTCTCCATTATGAGTCTGCCCGTGCACAATATGAAAGAAATAAAACTTGTCATAAAAATTAAATTTAAAATTACACTACAAAAATAGTACAAGCCTATACTGCAACAAACTGTTTGATCCAACTATTTGAGATCAGTCCTATAGAGATCTTCTTACCCTATAACTGAGTTCTATGAGTGATCATATCTTAGCTATACTAATCTCTTATATTGTAGTGGCTAACAATTACAGTAATCAGAGATTAAAAACTAAACTGGATCTGGTTGCTCAAAAAATAGGATATGAAATTGGCCAATGAAAATCATTGTGAAACCAACAAAAGTAAATAGGTTTTTGTTTGACTTATAAAATATTAGTACCCTAATTCACTACATCATCATCCATGTACCTGATACCAATTTTTTTTTTCTTTTTTATAAAAATAAGTCTTCTAGAGAGTTTGGTCATGCATGAAATCATCGAACAATGATCTAGAAGACCCGAGCTTTTAGAGACCATACGTTTTTTATTCAGGGCAAAGTTCAAAATCACTAGTAGCTACAACAATTAAACTAGTGGAAATATTATAGCAATTGTAGCACAAAAAAAAGAAACTGAGAAATGGAAATGGATTAAATATGCTAACACGACCAAGAGGAAATAGAAACTGATAGGTCCAATGAAAAGGGAAATCGAAATTGTATTAGGGAACTTTCATCTTTCCCTTCTTTCTTCCTCCTCCACTGGATATTACTTGAAAGTCGAAAGGACTGTATTAGGGAACTTTTGATCGTCATTTTAATATTGTTTTTCTAGTGCTCTTTATCCAACTCCGCCCATGATGACCGGTCATGGCCGGTCCCAAGCCCGGATAAAGGAGGAGGGTTGCGTTAGGTTGCCAGCCAGCGTCAAACTATGGCAAATATTCAATGAATGAATCCATTAAACTATTGTACTAATGCTAGGTTGTTCCCCGGAAGGAACGCGTTGCAGGGTCCGACTGTAACGTCTCGGCAAGGACCGCTACATCTCCAGAACTCGGGTGTAGTGATAAATATGCAAGAGTTCGCGTTACAGGGTCCGACTGTAACGTCTCAGCAAGGACCGCTACATCTCCATGAGAACTTGGGTGTAGTGTTAAATAGGCAAAAGTTCTCACACCATAGGTTAGATAAGAACAAATATGATAGGAAAACTAATAATCTAAGATTTGGAACATGGAATATAGGAACTCTCACTGGTAAATCAATGGAGGTAGTAGATATGATGATTAGGAGAAAAATTAGTATTTTGTGTGTACAAGAGACAAAATGGATAGGCGAGAAGGCAAAGATGATAGAGAACTCGGGTTTTAAGTTAACTGGAAAGAGTAAAGCAAGAAATTGAGTGGATATCATTGTAGATAATTTGTTAAAGGATGATGTTGTAGGAGTAGTTAGAAAAGGGGATAGAATTATAACCCTTAAGATAATAGTGGCGAAAGAAACTATGAACATAATTAGCGTATATGCACCATAAGTAGGATTAGATGAAGCTACCAAATCAAGCTTTTGGGAGGACTTGGATGAAATATTACAAAATATTCCACCAAATGAAATGATTTTAATAGAAGGTGATCTAAATGGGCATGTTGGAGTGAAAAATGAGGAATATGAGAGAGTACATGGGAGTTATGAGTTTGGAACGAGGAATGAGGAAGGGAAAACTATATTAGATTTTGCGATAGCATATGACCTTATATTAGCTAATACGTTTTTTAAGAAAAGAGAAGAACACTTAGTCACATTCAAAAGTGGGAATAATAAATCGCAAATTGACTTTCTTATGGTTAGGAAGAAGGATAGAAAGATTTGTAAAGATTGCAAAGTCATCCCAGGAGAAAACTTAACTACCAACATAGGGTAGTAGTGTTGGATATACGCCTCAAACATAGTATCAATAGAGATAAAATATATACAATTCCTAGAATCAAGTGGTGGAAGTTAAAAGATGGGAAACAAAATATATTTAAGGAGAAGGTAGAAGTACAAGCATTAGGTGAAATATACGATGACTATAATACAACTTGAGATAAGATGGTATCAAAGTTGAAAATAGTAGCTAAGAGTGTACTTGGTGAGTCAAAGGGACATGCACCACTAAGTAAAGAATCTTGGTGGTGGAATGAGAAAGTACAAGAGAAAGTGAAGGAAAAAACGAATAGCTTATAAGGAATTATATATTTGTAAGAACGAGGAAAACTTAAAAAAATATACAATAGCCAAGAAAGAAGCTAAAAAAATAGTGAGTGAAGCAAAAAATGAAACTTTTGAACGGTTATATAAAAAATTGGATACAAAAGAAGGGGAAATAGATATTTATAGAATAGCTAAAGTGAGAGAAAGGAAAACAAGAGATCTTAGCCAAATAAAATGTATTAAAGATGAATGTAATAAGGTATTAGTAAATGATGGAGAAATAAAAGAGCGGTGGAAGAGGTATTTTCATCAACTTTTTAATGAAGGTTTAGGTGACCAACTTAACTTAGGTAATTTAATTAGGTCAAATGAGCATAGAAATTTTAATTTTTATCGTAGAATTCAAACTTCAGAAGTAAAACAAACTTTAAATGAGATGCACAATGAAAAAGTCATTGGACCAGATGATATTCCGATAGAGGTATGGAAGTGCTTAGGGAAACAAGGTATTGAATGACTTATAAAATTATTTAACATGATATTGAAAACGAAAAGAATGCCTGATCAATGGAGGATAAGTACTCTAGTTCCCTTATATAAGAACAAGGGAGACATACAAAATTGTGCAAACTATAGGGGTATTAAACTAATGAATCATACTATGAAACTTTAGGAAAAAGTAATAGAAAAAAGATTAAGGAAGGAGACCACAGTGACAGAAAATCAATTTGGGTTCATGCCTGGAAGGTCAACAATAGAAGCTATACATCTCCTTAGACAATTAATTGAAAAATATCGGGAGCAAAAACAAGATCTATACATGATATTCATTGACTTAGAAAAAGCTTATGATCGAGTCCCAAGAGAAATTATATGGAGAATTTTAGAAAAGAGAGGTGTTAGCGTAACATATATTGAACTAATTAAGGATATGTACGAGGATGTAACGACTTCAGGCGGAGTAACTGAAACATTTCCAATAAAGATAGGGTTACATCAAGGATCAGCTCTAAGTCCCTATCTTTTTACACTAATTATGGACGAACTCACTGCGCACATTCAAGACACAGTACCGTGGTGCATGTTGTTTGCAGATGATATTATTTTGGTAGATGAGACACGTGAAGGAGTAAATGCTAAGCTAGAATCTTGGAGGGAAACACTAGAAGGGAAAGGTTTTAAGCTTAGTAGATTAAAGACAGAATATATGGAATTTAAATTTAGCAATATTAGAAGTAATGAAACAATTGTTAAGATAGAAGAGGACGAGTTGCCCGGAACCGAGAGATTTAAATATTTAGGATCATTTTTACAAAATGATGGAGGGATTGAGAGAGACGTCTTACATAGAATACAAACAGGATGGGTGAAATGGAGGGGAGCATCGTGTGTTTTATGTGACCGTAAAGTACCTCTTAAACTTAAAGGTAAGTTCTATAAAACCGCTATTAGACCTGCTATGTTATATGGAGCTGAATGTTGGGCTATGACTCGAGCACATGAGCATAAGATGAGAGTTGCAGAGATGAGGATGTTAAGGTGGATGTGTGGACATACGAAGATGGACAAAAAAAGGAATGAGAGCATTAGAGAGAAAGTCGGAGTTGCATCTATTGAGGACAAACTCCGAGAGACACGTTTAAGATGGTATGGACATGTACTTAGACGACCAATAAATGCTCCAGTTAGGCGATGTGAAACTATAATAAACATGCATATCAAACGAGGAAGAGGAAGACCAAAAAAGACTTGGTTAGCAACAATAAAACAAGATAAAATTTATTTAAATATAGATGATGATATAATAGGAGATAGAGCTCAATGGCGTAAAAGGATTCATACAGCCGACCCCATCTAGTGGAAAAAGGCTTGGTTGTTGTTGTTGTTGTTGTTGTAGTGCTCTTTATCCCTGCTTTCACGGAGAACCCTACCAATTCTCACTAGATCACGGAGAACCCTACCAATTCTCACTAGATCAAGATGAACGAGGCTAAAATCAACATTGACGTCAAATCAACAATAGTCCATTTATTGACGATCACAAACAGTGCATGTGAGGATTACCATTTTTGTTGTAATAGAACATAAATGAAGTAGTATGACCTACTAAAATGATTCTTATCCATTTGTTTTTATACTACGAATTGAGTGTAATCATGTCACTTGAAAATTATACGTCTTGTCCAGAAACAAGTAAAGAAATATAATCGAATACAGAAGATTTTGTTGGAATTCGGAAGGCATGAGTCTTCCCACAATGATCATGTTTATGTTTGCGATTAATTTTCACTCCCCTTCTTAGTTTTTACTGTCACCGACGTTGGAGAGATAACCTGGTGATGCGCCGACGAGATTGGACCAAGAACGAAGGCAATATTCAAAAGTACCTTGGGCTAACAGTCGATTATAATTGATAAATATTACAACTAATGAACCTTTCTTCATTTTTTGAGGAGTTTTCACCTTGATTCTTGATCCTTTATTTGAGTTTTTTCAATAGACGATTGATAAAAATCTTGCCTACTCAATTTAACTATGATTTTGAGAGTTTTGAAGCTTGATTCTTGCTTGTATTGTTCAATTTGTGGGTTGTCTTGAGTGAAAATTTTACCCTTTTAATTAATTTAATTTTCAACTCATGTGTCGAGCTAATATTGTTTATTGATTAGTTTATTATTATAGGTTCTGAAATTATAGACTTTGAGGTAAAATATAATAACTCTAAAATTATATCGAATATTTAGTTATGATTATTTAAGTTGTGATGATATTTATAAATGATGTTTATAAATTTTTCAAATTTAGATTTTTGGCCTAAAAATTTATTTTTGTAAATTTTAGAAAAATAATTCATTGGTTGCAATATTTGAAAATTATAATTATATCATTTACTTATATACTAAATCTAATATATTTATTTAATTAGTAGGTTAATGAGTTAGTTAAAAAAATGCTAACAAAATAAATAAATTAATTTGATTATAATATTAGTGACTAAAAAAATCAGAGCACCATTTCAATGATATTTTTATTTAATATTTTTAAATGTATTAAATATTAAATACTTTTATTTCATATTTTTAAAAAATTAATATTCACATAATTTTTATTTTATTTATATTTTTAAATTAATTAATTTATAATATCAATTATAATCGACTGTTAACCCAAGGTTTTTTAATCTTGGCTTCGCCTTCGTGCGCCCATGGATTGGACGAAGCCTGCCCCACACCGTTCCAATAGATACAACGAAGCGGCAGGTGAAAGAGTTACCATCGCCACTCACATCGTTATCGACCCCACTTCGATGTACACAGGCCACCCGTCACGCCAAGCCGGAGACGGTAGCCTCCCCGTCCTCTCCAGTCGTCACTCACTCGGTACAATTAAGGAACTCCGGTGATTTGATTCTTCCAATCTGTAAATTAATCTTTCTGCTTGTCACAAATTACTTCATCAAACATCCAGCAACCAAAACTTACCTCACGGTAACAAAGGACTACACTAATGCAACGTGAAAAAAAAAAGCATGCCGGTTTTGGGTAACAGGAAGGGAGAGAGAGAGGGGGAGCGGGAGAGACGCCAAACCTGAAACTTAAAATAAAGCGAACACAAAGCACCCAAAGTTTGCAGATACAACAGGAGAAAAAGACAACAAAAAGGCATGCAAGCAAAAACAAAAGCAAAAGCAAAAGTCAAAAGCGAAAGCAAAAGCAGGGCCAGACACCTGCCCACCAGCTGCGGCTTATGTGATGCCAAAAGCGGCGAAGAAGCCAACAAAAAGCTAGGCTCGGGCTTACATGTTCTTCTTCCGAACACTTCTCCCACCCTGTCACAGTGCTACTGCTCCTCCAGATCAAGAGTGAGAAGGTCTATTGCCTGCCACAGTGATACTACTCCTCCAGATCGAGAGCAAGGAGACCTATTGACTCCATACGAATTGCACGACAGTCTTAATTATTTTAATTGTTCTTTACTTGCTATAAGTAGCTAGTGTTGGTGCAATATCCCTTAGGTCAAGGTTGACTGGTTTGACCAAGCTTGAGTCTTGGTCATAGTTTCGATGTTTGATAATACATGTAGACACATGGACAATGCAGGTCCAGTTGTTCATATGGGGAGATTCTGATCAGGGACTGATCAGTGTTGAATGAAGAAGAGTCAAGTAGGTATACTTGACTGGAAGGAAACCCTGGTGAGTGAAGCCAGGTGAGTCCTGGTGAGTGAAGCCAGGTGAAAGACCTAGTGAGTGAAACTAGGCAGATTGAAAATCCTAGTGAGTGAAGCTAGGTGAAAGTCCAAGTAGGTCAAGAGAGTGACCGGATACTTGGCATAAAAGAAAAGTCCAAGTGGGTCAAAGGGATTGACCGGACACTTGGTGAGGGAGTCCTAGCAGGTCAAGGGAGTGACTAGATGCTAGGCATGACGTACCAACAGGTTAAGGTTGACCGGATGTTGGTTTGGGAGGTTTGAAACTTGGTTTTGGGCAAAAACCAAGTGCTGGATCGATCAGTGGATCGATCCAGGCTCTGGATCCAGAGATCCCAATCGATCAGTGGATCGATTGGGACGCTGCTGCTTCGCGCGATAAGCGCTGGATCGATCCGTGGATCGATCCAGGCGTTTTTCCAGAGCACAGAGGCGCTCTGGATCGATCCGTGGATCGATCCAAAACCTCCCCGATCGATTGGGAATAATTGAATCGATTGGGATCCGACCGTTGCGTCGTATTTGAGCCGCAGGCGAGCGTTGTCTTCGGTATCGCTTCACAGATTCATTTCAGATCTTCACCAGCTCCTCCACAGCTCTTCTCAAGCTCGAGATCGCCAGTTCTTGAAGGTTCTTGGAGGCTCTTCCAAGTCAAGAGGCGGATCAAAGCAAGAAGAAGAAACTAGGGTGAGGGTTTGTGCACTCATTGTAAGCTTGTAAGCTTGTATTTCTTTACTACCCTTTCTTCTTCTTGTATTGAGTCTTGTAGGGCTTCTCCGCCCTTGGTAGCTACCATAAAGGAGAGTTTCATTAGTGGAGGGTGCGTGAGTTGTGTGGATCCTTGGATTAGTCACCTCCCTTGGAGGTGGATACCAAGTAAAATCCAAGTGTTAGCGTGTTTGCATTTGTTTCTTTGTATTTCCGCTGCGCATCATTGAAGAACCAAGCAACGCCAAGCATGGAGCACGCGACGAGCTATTCACCCCCCCCCCCTCTAGCTACTTTTCGGTCCTAACAAGTGGTATCAGAGCAAGGTCGCTCGTCACCGGAATCATCGCCGGAAGGGTTAAGCATAACAAGAAAAGCTAGAGGGTGAAGAAGTTGGAGCAAATTCTTCAAGTTCAAGATTTTATCAAGCTCAACTTCAAGATGCAATTCCAAGATGGACTTGGATTTGACACAAGGGTGGCTCCACCATATTCATCTACAAGCTTCAATTCTTGGAAATCAAGAATCGAAAATTTTCTTATGATGGAGATAGAGCAATGGTTTGCTCTTATGGAAGGTTTCAAAGCTCCAACAAACTCCAAGGGCAAGTTTCTCAAGAAAAGAAAATGGAGCTCGGAGCAAGTCCAAAGGTGCGAGGCAAATGACAAAGTGACCAAGCTTTTGGTCAATTTATTGCCAAGCACCATCCTTTGCAAAATTGGAGAATTTGAAGATGCAAAGGAACTATGGAGCAAATTGGCCAAGCTTTATGAAGAGATCCCCTCCACTGTACAAGATCATGAAGAATCCAGAGAGGGTGACTCTTTGGAGCAAGACCAAGAGGAGGACTCCAAGGTTGAGAGATGCTCAACCTCCGAAGAAGAGGAAATCCAAGAAGCTTCATCCTCAAGGGAATGCAACGAAGGGAACAAGGAGGGAGCATACTCCTTGTTTCATATTCAAGATAATGAAGCCTCCACCTCTAGGATTGAGGGAGAGCAATTCTTGGTGACACCGGATCAAGAAGAAGGAGAAGCTTCTACATCCGGGTCAAGAGAAGAAGAGGAGGAAGAAGCTTCTACCTCCACAAGTCAAGAAAAATCAAAAGGAGGATCAAGTGACATCCCTACACATAAAGGTATAAACATTTCAATAAATAATAAAAATCATATAATATGTTTTTAGTGTAGGGAAAGTGGGCACTACAAGAGCAAGTGTCCAAACTTGATCAAGAAGAAAGGTCAAGTGACACAAAAGGGCAAGGAGAAGCCCAAGGAGACCACCCCCGGGACGAAAAAGGGCAAGGAGCACATTGTGTGCTTCTTGTGTCAACAAAAAGGGCATTACCGAAGTCAATGCCCCAAGGGGAAGAAGGTGTTTAAGGCTCAAGGAGGCACTAGTCAAGGGGGAGCCTCCAAGGTAAAAAAGAAGGTATCTTTTATTGAGCCTATTCCCTTGCAAAATGGTAAAAAGCATGTTAGGTCAAATTTTTATCATTTTAATGCAATTTACCATAAGAATAGGAAGCATGAGGGCTTTAAGGAAAAGCATGTGGCCCTACATGCCAAGACTACACCTAAGGTTAGGAATATAGGTAAAAATCTAGGCAACAACTCTAAGGATTTTAGATACAAGCCTAGAAACAAAAATGCTCATGGACCAAACACTAAGGATTTAATGATAGAAAATCAAGTCTTGAGGTCAAGACTTGATAAAATGGAAAAGACCCTAAAAAGGATGGAAAATATCCTAAAAGGGCAAAATGAGCAATACCTAGGGCTAGGAAAATCAAAGTCATCCAATGGCCATAGAGGTTTGGGATACAAACCAAAGGCTAAGAAGGATGTGGTCTCTTACCATAGAGTTCCATATAGTTATGGAACGAACCCTAGGTCTAGTGGTCAAGTCAAGAAACTAGGGAAGTCATCCCTAAGAGTATTTTTGCAATAAATGTGACTAAGACTTCTAAGAAGACTAAGAAAGTCACTAACAAGGTCACAAGGGAAGCTATCCCTAGAGTTGACCTAGAAAATATGACCAAGGCTTCTAAGAAGCCCAACAAGGTCACTAGGAAGGTATCTAGGGAAGTTATCCCTAGTGAGTACCTAGAGCATTCAAGGAGCACCAATAGGTGTTGGGTTCCTAAGAGCATCTTCTCTACCTCATAGATGGGTTAGAGAGTGTCAACTCCGATTAGAAAGGCAGTTAACCCAACTTTGAGGAAATTGACACTCAAGGAGCATTTTCAAGATTTTTGTTAACCTTTGAAAATGGAATGGAACTATTGTTTACTCCTTGAAAGAGTAAAATGTGCCTATTGGTGGAAAATTTGATTTTATCTTAAAATGGCACAAATTGGGAAAACCTTGAGAAATACCAAGTTGGGATTTTGGTATTCTCTTAGAAATTTAAGGCAATCCGGGCCTTGATTTACGTAATCACTCTTGAGGAAAAATGGAATATGCCAACATTTGAGGACATGCTTAATCTTTAAGTGGCATAAACAAATCAAGAGAAATAGAAATGTCAATTTAGGTTTTGGCATTTCTTTGAAGCATTTAGGGCAATCTAGGTTTAACGGTTTAAGTTAAAACTAGTGGTATTTTGAGTTAGCTAAGTGGTTAAGGATACTTAGATAGATAATCTAGATATATTTTATTTATGCTAGATATTGCCATGATTGTTTGCCCATCATATGCCATGACATCATTTTTTTTATTCATGTTTTATTATGAAAAATCCAAAAATACCATGTCATGACATTCATACATCATGTAGTTATAGGATATTTTCTTTTGAAAATTATTTCATTTTGATGTATGCCATAACATAATCATGCATTAAGAATAACTTCTTGTAATTAAGGACAAATGGCATTTAACAATACTTATTAACAAGTGACATCCTAGGTGGATGTCTAATATCTCTAAAATGTCTAGATATATATGCATGATCCCTAGAATAGGGCAAAATCAAAATTTCACATCTCACAAGGACTATAAAGTGGCTTGTATGTGTTTTAGTGCACATTAGATACAAGTGAGATGTTAGGATGATGAACAAAACTCAATATGTTGATTTAGTGCATTCTTTTGAGTTTTAAGTTCATCAAAACACATAGTTATGTGTTTTCCCATTATTGGGAAAGCTAATGTACAAGTCATGTGCATTAAGCCCAAGGAATATGGTGGGATATTGATTTGAAAATATTTTCAAAATGATTTTGGAAAACCTTGGTGAAGGCTATCTTTTGATAGTAATCACCATTGAATAGTTAGACACAAACTTGAAGAAAACACTAAAGTTTTTATAAGTTTTCAAGTTTGTGTCAATCTTTGAAAATATGAAGTATTTTCATAGAAAACTATTTTTCCTTGATATTATATGCCCTAAATAATGCCTACACGAAATTTCATGATTTTTGAATTTTTGTAGAATTTTCTAGGGGTTTCTGAAGTTGGCTGATTTTGAAATTCAGCAACTATCAGAGCTCCGATCGATCCATGGATCGATTGGAGTTCCTGAATCGATCCGTGGATCGATTCAGAAGGCAAGTCTCCCGCGAGCAGAAGCTCGCTGGATCGATCGATCCAGGAAGTCTGAATCGATCAGTGGATCGATTCAGAAAGGTTCAATCGATTGGAACCCAACTCTAATCGATCCAAGTTGCTGATTTTGGCTGGGAAAGCCTGATTTCAGCATCTTTAAACCTATTTTAGTCTAGGTAACCTTTCCAAACCCTTAAAAATACATTTGTATACATAAAAAGGGTGTTTTCATGTGAAAACAAGGATGGATTGGTTAGGGAAGGCTAAGTTGAAGTTTAGGTTGAGGTTTGTTTCAGATTTTGAATATTTTGAACCTCAAAACTTCTACAATTGGGTTTCCTAAAGTTTTAGGGATTCCAAGTCATTGTTGGTGCAATGACAGAAGTTACTACCATGTCTTTAGGGGGAGGTACTCTTTAAAGACATGAAAATTATTTTTCATAAACCTTGGAAGGTGGTTAACCTTCCGTTAAGTGGATAATGCTCAAGGATGGGCATTTGCCTACATTGAGGAAGAATGTAGGGTTAAAGATAAATGAAGGGTATGGGACCTTCATTTGGGTCATTAGACCATGTTAATGCTCCAGAGCAAGCATTATTTGAAAATGAAGGGAATGGGTACTTCATTATCGTGTTGGTCACAACGAGTGAAGTTGTGAACAACGATGAGCAACTCTTCAGGGGGAGAGTTTTCAACAATGGGGCATTTGTTGAAGAGTGCCCAAAATTGAGGCACGGGTTGATGTGTGCTCAAAGATGGGTTGATGTGTGCCAATAGGGGGAGAATGTGTGGTTTAAGTTAGTCCTTCATTACCTATGGGGGAGGTCATAGGGAATAGAGTTAAGGCTATTGGATTAGCTTAACTCAGAATGGTCCAAACTTAAAGGTATTGTCAAACATCAAAAAGGGGAAGATTATTGGTGCAATATCCCTTAGGTCAAGGTTGACTGGTTTGACCAAGCTTGAGTCTTGGTCATACTTTCGATGTTTGACAATACATGTAGACACATGGACAATGCAGGTGCAGTTGTTCATATGGGGAGATTCTGATCAGGGACTGATCAGTGTTGAATGAAGAAGAGTCAAGTAGGTATACTTGACTGGAAGGAAACCCTGGTGAGTGAAGCCAGGTGAAAGTCCTGGTGAGTGAAGCCAAGCAGAAGTAAAATCATGGTGAGTGAAGCCAGGTGAAAGACCTAGTGAGTGAAGCTAGGCAGATTGAAAATCCTAGTGAGTGAAGCTAGGTGAAAGTCCAAGTAGGTCAAGAGAGTGACCGGATACTTGGCATAAAAGAAAAGTCCAAGTGGGTCAAAGGGATTGACCGGACACTTGGTGAGGGAGTCCTAGCAGGTCAAGGGAGTGACTAGATGCTAGGCATGACGTACCAACAGGTTAAGGTTGACCGGATGTTGGTTTGGGAGGTTTGAGACTTGGTTTTGGGCAAAAACCAAGTGCTGGATCGATCAGTGGATCGATCCAGGCTCTGGATCCAGAGATCCCAATCGATCAGTGGATCGATTGGGGCGATAAGCGCTGGATCGATCCGTGGATCGATCCAGCGTTTAGATAAGCGCTGGATCGATCCGTGGATCGATCCAAAACCTCCGATCGATTGGGAATAATCGAATCGATTGGGATCCGACCGCCGTCGTTTTGAGCCGCAGCGAGCGCTTCGATCGCTCACGATTCATTTGATCTTCACCAGCTCCTCCACAGCTCTTCTCAAGCTCGAGATCGCCAGTTCTTGAAGGTTCTTGGAGGCTCTTCCAAGTCAAGAGGCGGATCAAAGCAAGAAGAAGAAACTAGGGTGAGGGTTTGTGCACTCATTGTAAGCTTGTAAGCTTGTATTTCTTTACTACCCTTTCTTCTTCTTGTATTGAGTCTTGTAGGGCTTCTTCGCCCTTGGTAGTTACCATAAAGGAGAGTTTCATTAGTAGAGGGTGCGTGAGTTGTGTGGATCCTTGGATTAGTCACCTCCCTTGGAGGTGGATACCAAGTAAAATCCAAGTGTTAGCGTGTTTGTATTTGTTTCTTTGTATTTCCGCTGCGCATCCTTGAAGAACCAAGCAACGCCAAGCAACGAGCACGCGACGAGCTATTCACCCCCCCCCCCCCCTCTAGCTACTTTTCGGTCCTAACAGCTAGACATGGTCACTGCAAGCCACAGCTACTGCTCCTCCACCTCCAGATCGAGAGTGAGGAGGCCTATTGCCTGCCACAGTGCTACTGCTCCTCCAGATCGAGAGTGAGGAGGCCTATTGACTCCATACGAATTGCACGGCAGTTTTAATTGTTTAAGCTTCGCTATAAGTAGCTAGACATGGTCACTGCGATGTCAATCGAAATTTTTTATCACTCCGAAATGGCCGCTGCAGCTCTTCTCCAGTTCCTCCTCCCCTCTCTGTCTCTCTTCCTCTTCAGTATTCTTCTCATTTTTCATTGTCGGCGCCAAAACCACCGCCGTCTACCGCCCAGTCCCCCTTCCTTTTTGATTTTAGGCCACCTCCACCTCCTCAACCCGTCGATCCACCGCCCTCTCGCCGCCATCTCCGCCGCCCACGGCCCCGTCATTCTCCTGCGCTTCGGTTCCCGCACTGTCCTCCTCGTGTCCTCTCCGTCCGCCGTCGAAGAGTGCTTCACCGTCCACGACGTCGCCTTCGCGAACCGCCCCCACTTCCTCGCCGGCAAGATCCTCGGATACGACTTCACCCGACAACCTACGCGCCTCCTTTGACCTTCGCTGCAGGGAGATCAGAGCCCTCGCGCGGAACCTCTTCCTCCAGCAAGGCGGCGGCAGCGATGGCGCGCCGAGGAGGCTGGATCTGAAGTCGACTTTGTTCGACTGCATGTGCGCCATCATCGAACAGCTGGTGGTTCCGCTGACGGGGGAGACGCAAGAGTAGAGGTTAATCGTCAGGGAGATGGTGAGCGAGGGACTACAGTTGAGCGCGGCGACCGTGAACGCAGGGGACGACATGCCGGAGTTTATGAGAGTGGCATGGCGCGGGTTGGAGAAAAGGCTAATGAGGCTTCGGAGGAGGAGGGATGAGTTTTGGGGAAAACTCATAGTGCTGCACCGAGAGAGACGACAGAGCGAGGATAATGGCAGCGGCGGCGTGGATGGGGAAGGAAGGGAGACACTGATGGACGTTATGTTGTCGCTGCAGAACAGCGATCCGGAACGCTACACGGATGACATCATCAAGGGCCTGATGACGGTACGTGCACACTCTTCGTCTTAATACTTAGTTGAGAAGATTCTGTATTATGATTGTATATCAAAATAACCAAAGTTTACGAATTTTGTGTGCATAATTTTCCGGTGCACCTTGGGCGCATCACCTATTCCAAAGATTGATGGATATGTGTTTCTGATGTTTTATTATAGACAATGTTTTCAGCAGGAACAGACTCCTCCGCCAGCACAACAGAGTGGACAATGAGCTTGTTGTTAAACCATCCTCACGTTCTGGAGAAGGCCGCCACCGAGCTCGACACGACGGTCGGCCACGAGCGGTCGGTCTCCAAAGACGACCTCCCCAACCTCATCTACTCGAACTCCATCATCCACGAGACTCTGCGATTGTACCCCACCGTCCCTCTCCTCGCGCCTCACGAAACTTCCAAAGACTGCACCGTCGCGGGATTCGATGTCTTCGCCGGCACCATGCTGCTCGTCAACGCGTGGGCTATCCACAGGGATGTCGGCCTCTGGGACGAGCCCGAGAAGTTCAAGTCGGAGAGGTTCATGGCGGGGGAGGCGGCGGAGGGATACAAGTTCATGCCGTTTGGGATGGGGCGACGGCGGTGCCTCGGCGTGGGTCTGGCTATCCGAATGGTGGCACTGATGCTGGCGACGTTCGTCCAGTGCTTTGAGTGGGAGAAAGTGTCGCCGGAGGAGGTGGACATGAGGGAGGGGCCAGGACTGTCCATGCCCAAGGCGACGCCATTGGAGGCGTTGTACAAGCCACGCCAGAGCATGGTGTCACTCCTTTCGCAGCTGTGAGCTTATGTACCAGAGGATATGTGATCTGAAGGGCTTCCCAAAAATATATTATCCTCTGCTAAAATAATTAAAATTGAATGAATAAGACTCGATAAACTCTGGATTCAGTGAGGACATATTGTAATAAATTATTATACGATAACTATTATTGTCTTACTTTTAATGCCAAAGTTTCCACAATTTTTTCATCAGATTACAAAGCAAACAGAGATGGCGACAGAATTCTGGGAGCATTAACACGTGTAAATTCAGGTTAATACCCACTCGCAGACAAACACTTTATAAATTATCTGCGAGTGGGTATTAACTTGAATTTACACGTGTTAATGCTCCCAGAATTCTGTCGCCATCTCTGTTTGATTTGTAATTTGATGAATAAATTGCGGAAACTTTGGCATTAAAAGTAGGACAATAATAGTTATCGTATAATAATTTATTACAATAAGTTCTCACTGAATCCAGAGTTTATCGAGCCTTATTCATTCAATTTTAACTATTTTAGCAGAGGATAATTTATTTTTGGGAAGCCCTTCAGATCACATATCCTCTGGTACATAAGCTCACAGCTGCGAAAGGAGTGGCACCATGCTCTGGCGTGGCTTGTACAACGCCTCCAATGGCGTCACCTTGGGCATGGACAGTCCTGGCCCCTCCGTCATGTCCACCTACTCCGGCGACACTTTCTCCCACTCGAAGCACTGGACGAACGTCGCCAACATCAGCACCACCATTCGGATAGACAGACCCACGCCGAGGCACCGCCGCCGCCCCATCCCAAACGGCATGAACTTGTATCCCTCCGCCGCCTCCCCCGCCATGAACCTCTCCGACTTGAACTTCTCGGGCTCGTCCCAGAGGCCGACGTCCCTGTGGATAGCCCACGCGTTGACGAGCAGCATGGTGCCGGCGGAGACATCGAATCCCGTGACGGTGCGATCTTTGGAAGTTTCGTGGGGCGCGAGGAGAGGGATGGTGGGGTACAATTGCAGAGTCTCGTGGATGATGGAGTTCAAGTAGATGAGGTTGGGGAGGTCGTCTTCGGAGACCGGCCGCTCGTGGCCGACCGTCGTGTCGAGCTCGGTGGCGGCCTTCTCCAGAACGTGAGGATGGTTTAACAACAAGCTCATTGCCCACTCTGTTGTGCCGGCGGAGGAGTCTGTTCCTGCTGAAAATATTGCCTATAATAAAACAACAGAAACACATATCCATCAATCTTTGGAATAGGTGATGCGCCCAAGGTGCACCGGAAAATTATGCACACAAAATTCGTAAACTTTGGTGATTTTGATACACAATCATAATACAGAATCTTCTCAACTAAGTATTAAGATGAAGAGTGTGCACGTACCGTCATCAGGCCCTTGATGATGTCATCTGTGTAGCGTTCCGGATCGTTGTTCTGCAGCGACAATATAACGTCCATCAGTGTCTCCCTTCCTTCCCCATTCACGCTGCCGTTGCCATTATCCTCGCTCTGTCGTCTCTCTCGGTGTAGCATTATGAGTTTTCCCCAAGACTCATCCCTCCTCCTCCAAAGCCTCATTAGCCTCTTCTCCAACCCGCGCCACGCCACTCTCATAAACTCCGGCATGTCGTCCCCCGCGTTCGCGGTTGCCACGCTCAACTGTAGTCCCTCACTCACCATCTCCCTGACGATCAGCCTCTGCTCTTGCGTCTCCCCCGTCAGCGGAACCACCAGCTGTTCGATGATGGCGCACACGCGGTCGAACAAAGTCGACTTCAGATCCAACCTCCTCGGCGCTCCACCGTTGCCGCCGCTTTGCTGGAGGAAGAAGTTCCACGCGAGGGCTCTGATCTCCCCGCTGCGAAGGTCAAAGGAGGCGCGTAGGTTGTCGGACGCGAGCGAGTGCATGGAGGTGATGTGGCGGAGGTCGCGCCAGTGGGACCCGTAGGGCGCCCACAGGATGGCGGTGAAGTCGTATTCGAGGATCTTGCCGGCGAGGAAGCGGGGGCGGTTCACGAAGGCGACATCGTGGACGGTGAAGCACTGTACGACGGCGGACGGAGAGGACACGAGGAGGGCGGGGCGAGAACCGAAGCGCAGGAGAACGACGGGGCCGTGGGCGGTGGAGATGGCAGCGTGAGGGCGGTGGATCGGCGGGTTGAGGAGGTGGAGGTGGCCTAAAATCGGAAAGGAAGGGGGACTGGGCGGTAGACGACGGTGGTTTTGGCGCCAACGATGAAAAATGAGAAGAATACTGAAGAGGAAGAGAAACAGAGAGGGGAGGAGGAACTGGAGAAGAGGAGCAGCGGCCCTTTCGGAGTGAACAAAAATTTGGATAGACATCGCAGTGACCATGTCTAGCTACTTATAGCGAAGCTAAAACAATTAAAACTGCCGTGCAATTCGTATGGAGTCAATAGGCCTCCTCACTCTTGATCTGGAGGAGCTCCCTCATTGAAAAATTATCATTTGAAGTGGAACTACATTAGCACATCCGAGAATTTGCAAGATCTAAAGTTCAACAACAACCTTCTACTCGAGGAGAGATTGTTTTACAAATTCGGATTGAGTCTCATCCCGACCTCTTTGACATATCCATTTGGTAAGACTTTTAGCTTTTACCAGCTTTAAAATCTAATCGAATGCTCGTCGATTCATGTAGTGCTACTATGCCGAAGACCTCAATAAACAAAGTGGTCAAGATGACCAAGGTCGAATTGGAAGTGTGCAATGCAGTGATCATCGACTTGACTCTGGACGAGGCAGTGCCCGGCGGGACCACCGGCTCCGCTAGTGGCTCCTAAAAAAATTACCCTACATAGAGACTAGAGAATCGACCCCACATAGGTAGTCGAGAACACCTCCATCTTGTTGCTTGGAGGCTACGGAGCCGACTTCACCTACAGAATCAAAAATGCCTCTAAGGCTAATGAGGAAGATGCCACACTCGCTAAAGACCCTTGCTAGCTCATTGGGCCCATCTTCACCAGTGCCAGTTCAAATCCCGATTTCACCAGTCGAGTTGGGGAACTAAAAAGCTGCAAGTAGTTCCTCCCAGCTGCGAAGCCCAACCTCGCTCCTGAGGATTAAGACCCCAGCTTCCCCTGTAAAATCCTCTCGCCCCAAGTTGGGTGTGGACATCGTCCTGGCTGCCATAGGAGCACCCCACGAATAAACTCCCAAAGAGAACAAGTTGAATCACACCCTCTATGATCTGGTGGTGGTTAGGTGGACAGACTCTGAAGAGGCCACAAAGGGCATGTCTTTTAGGGCTTTAGCAGAGGATCTTGTGCTGAATAGAGTGAGCACATGTCCAAGATGATGGTATTTAGCCAATGATTCGATGAACCTTTGCAAGGTCATCAAGAAATGCGAGCCTGAATAGCTTAACTAGAGGCTCAACTAGTCCAAGCTCCCTCCGACTAGGTTCTAAATGTAACTTAGAGGGAGACATCCATAGCACAGTTGGAGATTCTCCAACTGAAGAAGTTAAGAGTTGCCAACCACAGCACAAGTGGAGATCAACTGACTGAGAGGGGTCATAGCAAAAAGGATGATAGAAAAACTCTAGATGTACCATGACTTGGACATGCCTAAGAAGGGGGGTGGAATTTTGTAAAGCCAAGAATAAAAAGTTGAAGTCCAAGAGGAAGCAATGCAAGCAAAGAGTCTTTCAAAGGTTCGTTGGGCTTTTACTTAAGAGCAAACAAATCATGCAGAATTTTTTGATACCTCCGACTGGTGGTGAAGTGTTGCATGAATATGGAATTCAATTGCACAAAAGGTCGAATGGAGAAGGCAGTGAGACGACCAAACTACCTCTGTGCCTAGCCCGAGAGTGTTGTCAAGAAGACTCGACATTTGATGTCATCTACATACTGATGTAATAGGGAGATATTTTTAAATTTACAGATGTCGGCCTCAGGGTCAGTCGTACCTTTATATTTCCTAATCTGCAACGTCGGGAAATGTCTCGATAACTCATCTTGAGGTATGCTTCTTGAAAATGGAGGGCATTGGGGGACCTTCGCTTCGCTAGATATTAGGGCTTTTCCCTTTAGAGGGTCCCAATAGGCGGTCTCTCCCGAAGATTTCAAGGAAGATTCCCTCACGGCAGATATATCGATCTGAGTGGGGAGCACATCCTGCGGCATTCCTATGGGTTGGGTCAATTGAGGCGATATCTCGGTTGAAGGGTTGGGCATATGTGATGGTGGTTGTTGAGGTTTCCCTTGCAACACTGCATACACCATCACAGTTGCCAATTTATCGAAATCCTCTGATTCGGTGGTAAGATGGGGCTCGCCCCATAGAGGGTCATTGTCACGCTGGAGGTCAAAGTTAGGGCAGTTAATGATCTCAGGTCATCGTCCGATCGGACGACCCACTCACCCGATCGGACTGAGGAGTATCTGATCCAACATCAGCACAGCTCGGCCACGCACCGAGCTTCCGAGCTCAAAAAACCAAATTATTGGTAAAGAATACGTCGAGCGGCTAGGCCGCACGTCTCGGGCAAATAAAATAAAACTAAGAAGCAACTAAAAACTTATCTCCCTATCAATTCCCTAACAATACTATGAAAATAATAAAAGAAAGGTATTTAGGATCATCAAATTTTAAGAATCAAGGTACTCATGGTTCCAATTCTCACAAAAGTCAAGAAGCATGACAATTTCAATCAACTTGAATAGATTAAGCATGATAAAGTCTGACAAGGACAATATATACACTCATGCTCACATAAATAATAGACATGAAAGTGGAGCTCTCTCTAAAGCAACTCATGATATTGCACTACCATATGCTTGCTTATTTTCTACTTCTCCACTAATGCAAACATAAGTACACACAAATCAAGAGGACTTGTCATGAATAATAATAAAACCACAAATGTAAACAATAGAACAAGAAGGATAGACAACAAAGGAATTCAAAGAGAATATGAGAGCATTGGGGTAATCAACATGAAGAATATAATAAAATAATATGCTAAAAAAAAACTCACTCAAACATCCAACACTCAACTCTCCTTGCACATTCTCAATGCGATATACATCAACCATTATTACATCTCCAAAATACATGTATGTATTAACAACTAACTCATGAGAATCTCTCAATAAGAATGTAAAATGAGTATACATCAATCTTTCCATGGATCTATTTCTTCTTGTTCATCACTAACAAAATAACAAATGCTTGAGAATTTTTTTTCTCTCTCTCTCTCTTATTTTTTTCAACTTTTTTTTTTATGTAGAGAGAATTTTTTTACATAGAGAGAAATTTTTTTTTTCAACAAGCATTCGTCCATACATATTTGCATCCCCCACACTTAAACTTATCCGTCTCGGACAATATAACAAATCATGATATTTCTTAAAACTCACAACAATAGGGGCTAAAAATAAACCAATAAAGATATGCCAAAGAAAATGTAACTCTTCATGCAATCACCCAATGCTCTCATCAAAGGACTAGGGAATGAATGAATCGATAAAGATATGATAGTGAAAATATAACGACAATGAGAATATATGACAAGGGAAGTACAATGAAGCATGAAAGCAATAGGTGAAATGTTTACTGATAAGAACAACAAAGTAGAGGAACAACTAAGAGATGAATAAGAAAATTTGCCTCTATCATATTCATGCAAGCTTATGTTACCATAATTTCAAAAAGAATCAAAGCAAGTTCTAAAGTGTCAAATATCACAAGTGCTATCACACACAAGAGGATTAAGGATAAGCGTGGAAAAAACCTCACTAGGTGAATAACAAAATATTATGCATAATCTAACAAGATAGAGTCCATCACCACAACAAATGACTAATGCAATTAATGTACCCAACAATACCAAGGAAACCAAAACTTGATAGTCAAACTTAACTGTCTTTTTCAATTCTCAAAGCATTATAAAGGGACATCTAGAGAGATATCACTCAAAATCAAGCAAGGTATAAAAAAGACCAAACAAAATGCAAAACAAGAAAACAAAGTATGAAAGCAAAGTATAGAAGCAAACAAACATGCAAGTGTAAAGATAAAGAAAAACAAAAAAAGGAAAGGAAAAGAACGAACTCCCCTTTATTCCTGGCGGTTGAAGACGATTTAGAAGTAGTATCCACGCCGGTAGTGGAATGATCCTTCCCGGTGGTTGCAAACGATTAAGGTGCAAAATCCAAGTTGGGAGTGGAATATTTGCATTTGAAGTAAAGACCGCTCCCTTCCCCCTATTCTTTTTGAAGTTCTTCCCGGAGGTTGAAGACGGTTCAACTTAAGCATCCACTTCAAGGGCCTGTAAAAACCTGCAAGGTCAAGGACAGAATGCACCTTCCACACGCATGTGGGGTAAGGAAGAGATAAAACACTATCAAACTTAGATAAGCATGAATCCAAATATAAGTCACATCCAATAAAATCAATATTCGGAACCTTTATGGAATTCTCTAAAAGATCACAAGAAATATTTACCTTGCTGTACTGAAATATACCTGGAGGTTCTAAAACAATGGATATGACTTTCTCTTCATCAAATAATAACTCAGACTTTGGTTCTGGCTCAGATTCTGGTGGTGCATCAAAAAGAAGTGATTCTTGGGGCTCTGCCTCCACAGCACAAGTCCTTACACTTTTATCATCAGGTGCTCGGCAACAAAAATAGGTGATTCTTGGGACATTGCTTCCACCATGCAAGTCCCTACACTTTCTTCATCAATAGATGTATTATCAGGCTCAGCTAGCTCCTCAACGTCACCAACAACACCTACATCAACAATATCTGCAGCGACAATATTAGAAGAATTAAAATAATCACAAATTGCAACATCATCACACAAAAGGCTAGAGGAGTCCTGTATAGGAGTAGAATCAGGGTCAGGGCCATGACATTCTCTAGAATCCATCTCCTCACTAGATAATTGGGCTTGTCGCTGGCTGATGGATGCTGCAATTTGATCTAGATACATCTGACAATTCTGTAGTTATGCTTCATTTCTTTGTTGAGACTGGGTATATGTCTCTTGTTGTTGCTGCATCTGCTACATTACATCCTTCAAATCTTGAAATATTGATTGACTAGGGGCATGAACTTCTTCAGTGCTCTCTTGAAATGCCCCCCAAGGAGCTGGTTCAGTCTGTTGGACTGAATGTGACCATGTGGGCATAGAATCATCCTGAAATCCTTGTGGCAACTGATATGATGGAAAAGATTGATTCAATTGTTGTTGCTCGTTCCCATGCATAAAATTTGGATGGTTCATCCAATCTGAATTGTAACACTGAGGATGCTCAATAGCCTGTTGTTGTGTTTTCTCATACTGCTCAGGAATTTGTTGGGGTTGATAGCATTAAGATTGGAAGTATCCATACTGCTCTGGAATCTGGGGTTGAAAGTACTGAGTTAATTGCCCCAGTCATGACTATAGGTATTAGGAGCTGGATCATATGCCTGTTGATATTGATATTGGAAATACTGGGGTTCCATAGGAAATCTAGCAGTCTTTTGAATGAGATGACATATAACAACTGGATGCGATGGACTGCCACAATTAGTACATATGTGTCTCACTTGCCCAGTATCCAAATTGTGATATTCATTGAAGCTTCCAAATTGCTGAGAATAAAGATCCATGTTGAACTGAAAGAATTGTCCTGGTCTTACACTGAAACACTAACAGACAATATTAGAAGACACAGGAATATATGATATCAACACATGAATCAATGAACATCAAAGCATTTGACAATTTTTTTTAACAAAATTTTGTAGAAAAATAAGAAAGTAATCCTAAAATTATCAAACACCACTACAAGATCCCCGACAACGGCGCCAATATTTGATGTAAGCTCGAGTGTCGTGCTACGGGAGCTTATCAAATTACAATTTAAAGTTTACCTAACCCCTCTACATTAAAGTAGTATAGAAATGACTCGGGTCGTCTCCCAAAGAATGTAACGATAGGATGATAACTTCAGGATTTGTTATGACTTTTAGATTTTTGATAAGAAACTGGGGGTTTGAGTTTTGAATTTTGAACTACGAATTGAAATAATAAAACAAGTATGAAATTAAACTTAAGGAACAAAAGAGCAAAGCAAGTATGAAATCTAATCCTAATTAATGAAAGATATTCTATTTATCCATTAGTAGTGATCTCATAGCGCATTGTCACTCTACGCTATGATTTCACCATTAAC